>NC_133983.1:1956498-2267470 GCF_047716275.1 Strix uralensis | reverse complement strand
CTTGGAGGGAGTGCATGCCCAGGCAGAGCTGACCTTTGGCTGACAGTTCTCTGAGCGCAGGTGAAAGGATCCCAGTTTGTGCTGGAGGAGCTGGTTAGCCTGTGGTAGGGAAGGGAATGCCCTTGAGCTCCTTCCATCATGACCAAGCTAGATAATCCTCCTTATCTCCAGGATGGGGCCGGTCAGATCTAAAGTTTAGGGTTACTATCTGCAGGAAGTAGTCATTGCACTTGTGTCCTGGGACTTGGAGCAGTGCAAAATACGCTCAAGGCATTTGTTTGTGTTTCTGTGGGCACTGTGTCCAAGCTGTATTGCACTGGAGTGTTCACTGTCTTGTCTCAACAAACAGAGTGCCTTGAGCTCTTCTTTTTTGTAGACAGGCTGCAGGCATTTAGCACTTCTGCAGAGAATATCAGATTTGCTATATAATAATGTACATACTAGGAAACCCTCACAAATCTCTCTTTATCCCTCTAAATGAGAAATAGGAAATCCAGCCAAATGTCCTGGAAGCTGTACTCTGCCTGGAGAGTTTCTGAGATAAACTTGTTTGCCTTAAATGCTATCAGGAGGTTCAAATCTTTTACTCCTGACTGGCTTCTGTCAAAGTCTCTTTTGGGTATTTTTCTAAGTTCAGTGATCTTCTTATTATTTCCTTTATCAAACGCTGATGCTTTCCTGGTGCTTGCGTAGTTATGTAACTTATACATAATGTAATTTATGGTGAGAGCTGAAGGACCTGGGCTGGCCTTGGTTGTAGCTGGCTGTTACATTGGCAAGGCCCTGTTTGTCAGCATTTATCCCAGGAAACTTGAAGAGCCCTAGGCTTGCAGCAGAAAAACACTGAGCTGGGTGAAGGGAAGTTAGAACCCAGCAATAAGTTCTCCATATCATGATCATGTATCACTTTCCTCTGAAGATAACCCTAAGAGGCCAGGAGCCAACTAAAAAGGAAAAGGCAGACCATATAATGGTTAGCAATTGAGTGATCAGGTATATAGATAACTGGGTTTGTGACTCCAGGGAGAATGGTATCGTGGCTGGTAGACGCAAATTACACAGCTCTCCCAGGGCATCTGGGTCTTATACCAGTTGCTGAGCATGAAGTGATCATTGTGGTCCCCATGGTGGAAGAGCAGAAAAGGTTCTTTGTATAAAACTCTTAACCATTATGTAGGAAGCTGAAAACCAGGACCTCTGCTGTGCCAGTCTCCAAAAAACTTCTCCGTACCTTTTCACAGTATTGTGCTTTGCCCAGTACCGGGAAGAGAGGTGAGGAGGAATTGCTATGTTGCTGAGGAATTGGTTTGAGGAGGAGGGGTTTGGATCCTCTGGAAGCTGGGGCACTTCTGAACTAGAGTGTGTTTTTTAAAGAAGGGACTGACTTAATTTAAAGCACGGTAAAACTGGTTTTCAAGTGTTTAAAATCTGGAAGATCACGCTACCAAGATGTGAAGTGTACAAGAAAGACAAAGTTGGCCATGTTTGTGAAGATGTTGTGCTATTTGTTAAAGAGGTCATAGGCTGCGATCTGATAAACTTATAGATCTCTAAGGATTAAAATTTCTGTGTAAACAAGAAAAAAAAAAATCCGTTATTACCCTTTCCATGGTATTTGATTAGGGTGGAGACAATGAGATGGAGGAATCAAGGGCAGGGAATGGTTGTTGTGGGAGACTTAACCCATGTTGCTTGGAGAAATGTAAGTTTGGGGTCAAATTCTGAAACAGTATTTTTAGACATAGTTAATGTTTTATGGAGCAGGTGGTCGAGGAAGCCACAGGAAGAAAACTGATACTGTGAAAGAATAGCAGGACACTGGCTGTAGCCTCTTTGGATTTATACCTTTACATGAACAAGAGCCCAACAGTAACTTAATTTCCAAACTCAGTAACCTAAAAATATGGAAGCTTGTTAAAAACAAACTGAGCAGGGCAGCTGTTTCTGTGGTTCCAGGGCACATTAAGAGAATTACAGACCATGCAAATTAACAGAAATAGAACAAACAAAATGGGTATGTGCCTAAATATTGCAGTGGAGAAGAGCCTTTGCAAAGGCTGGCTATGTCTTGCAGTCCTCTTGAACGCAGAAGTAGATAAAGATCAGTCTGCCTGGATTTGCAAAAGCCATTTGGCAAGGTCCAGTCTCAAAAATTCTTGAGGAAAGTCAAGGAGATGTGGGTTAAAGTGAAGGAGATTGTGTGATTGAGTGATTGGTTAGATGATTAGCTAACAGGTAGGAAGTGGGGCAGAGGAATGAATGGCCCACATGTGCATGTCATGTCCCCTCTCCTCCCTGCAGCTGAGGATGTTCACCAGTGGATTTCTGTGGGGGTGTGTACTACACCTCTGATGTTCACTACCTTAATAAATGACCTGGAAGTGAAATTAATAGTAAGATGATATTTTATGCTGATGATAGGAAGCTAACTAGAGTTGTAAAATCTAGGACTGACTATGGATGATAAAATGAAAAATGTGGTTTAGGCTGGATAGATGGAAAATGATTCTCATGGGGGGAGAATAAACAATCCAAACTTGACACAAAAAAATGTTCTCTGAGCTGCCTCTTACAGTGCAGGGACAAGTTCTCTGTGTCCTGGTTCCATGGAAAAATCGGCTCAGTTCTCATCTGCAGTCAAAAAATAAGTGGAATAAGAGAGACCAAGATGGGGAGGAATACAAACCAAAACAGAGAACACCCGTATACTGTTGTCTGTAACAATCACCATACATTTGTGTTGTGAATGATGCTTGAGGTTCTGGTTTCCCCCTGCTGCTCAGAAGATGCGGAACTGGAAGTGTAGCAAAAGTATTAAAGTGTAGATGAGCTTCCATGATAGGAACAACTGAATAGACTGCAAGTAGTCAACCTTGAGAAGAGACCGTTGGGGAGTGGGGTATGAATGAGGACTTTAAAATCCTTGAGAAAGGTAACAGAGAAATGTTACTACTCTCTCTTCCAATTCTAAAAATGTGCGTGCCAAACCAGCTTGGACAGTAATTCCATGGTGGAGCTGCAGTGTGTTGCCTTTTCAGAGAGCTTACAAAGGTCCTGAAAGCAATCAGGTTAGTGGAGGAAAATCTCTTGGGCTGTGAAATACAGAAGGACCACCTTTTGCTTAGGAAATTGTGTAAAATGTATGTTGGACAATGAAAGAATGTTCTTGGAAAGTACAATTGTTTGCCCTGTCCTGTGCATCCACTACCAGCTATTCCTGGAGACATCTGTTCTCATATACTATATCTGCACTTAAGTATTTTTTTTACTCTCCTGTTAATCACCTATACGTTTTTTTCTGACATATGGAAAAAAAACCACCACCCACAACCCAGAAATTTAATTGCTGAGTGTTTTCCAGTCCTTTTCCTACCAATTAAGAGCTAAAAAGTAGCTGTAGTTGTGTATTGGAAGGCTGTCAGTCACTAAAGCAGACTGACATTTTATCTTGGATTCAAGAAAAGACTAAAAAAGTAACAGAAAATCTTTAGTGATTTCAACATTCTTATCTTAAACAATTTGTGAATTGGTGAGGGTTTTTTTTTTTGTGGTGTGGTTTGGTGTGTTTTTTTTTTCCTGCTGTATTTCTGCTGCAGTAAATCTTGTGGCTTGGCTATTCTGTGCTTGACTGATATTTTATTTGGGTTTTTTTTTGAAGGTACATGGGAATAGGACTTTCTGCTCAAGGGGTCAACATGAACAGGCTTCCTGGTAAGTCACTGTTAAGGTTTGTTTTGGCTTGCAGTCTGTGTCAAAGATTTTAATGTATGTAATATGAATTAATGAATGTGTGTTTCTATTCATAAAATGTTGTCACTGTGTCTTATGTTTGGAAGTTTCAAACTATTATTATCCTAAACTGAGTTACTAGTGTTGTTAATGTAGCCATGATGATTTTAGCAGATAATAGAAATTAATATTAAAGTAATGAGTAAGATGATGAGCTTTCAGACGTGCAAGCTCTTTTTTGCGTCTGAAAAATAAGTAGCAAAACAATTTGACATTTAATCTGTATATCCCACTTGACAAATTTGCATGAAAGAATCTGAAAATGATGGGAAAATTGGCCTGTCGTATTGTCTCTCCTCTATTCTTTCCCTCTCCACACTGAAATCTAGAAAATGTAATAGAGTGGTATTTCCAGTTAACGTTGTTGTTTCCTTTGTTTGAAATGTTTGGTTTTTAGGTTGGCTTCTAAGTTGGTTAAGTAGCTTCTTTTTAAAAATAAATAGTAATATTTCTTTAACAATATCTAATTCATTAGGTCAAATTATGATTTGTAGATTTGGATTAGCATAGTGACTTCTGTAGCAGGAATTCTTTCAGCTGGCTTTGAAACTAGAATTGTCTGTGTTTGGTGGAAAGTAAACGTTCAAGTGCCAGAATGGATGACAGCTGGTTCCCAGGGGTGGGGGCTTTCTTTGGTCTTGGGTGTGATTTACTTCTGGTGGAGCTGTTTTAAAGCTGAAATGTGTGTTCATCTTGGTGTGTATGCATCTTGGTATCTCCAAAGGAGAACGTTTTGTGAATGTCCTAACAAAAGGAAAAGCTTCCATTGGGTTTGCAATAAGACCCTTGTGAATTCACTTCTCAGTGAGGATTTTGCTTTCGTTTTCACTGGTAACTTGCATATTCAGAGTGTGGAACGTGCTTGTTTTTCTCCTTATAACCTTCAACTGAATATGATGCAGCATTGGAGCAAAATCCTTGACTGTTCTGTTAGCAAAATACGGGATTCTGTAGCTCTGTTATCAATTTCTGAACTGTATATTTCTATAGCTATGTTTCTGAAATTCTGCTAAGACTGCAGATGGAGTCTCAGCAAGAAAATGAAAAGGAGACCAAGACAGCCAGTGGCCTTGGATGATTTCAGAAAATAACCAACTTTCTGGTGCCCATTCTTTTAATTGTAAAGCAGCTGCTGAATTTAGCAATGGAACAGCTGCTTTGTCTTGTTACTGAAGAGATGTGTGGAGATCTTAAAATGCATGAGGGAGCATTTGGGACCTTTTGCATTCATAAAGAAGAAACTTGGAATTGTAGGCTAGTTGCATTAGTTAACTAGTTCAATTAAAATATCACCAGTGAAACAATAAACGTTGTTTTAGTGACAACGTCAGCAGCGTGTGGGCCGTTCATAAATCACAACCACGGTTAACAGTTGTAGGCAGACTTTCCAGGTACCACTTCAATCATGTTTGAGCTTGAGAGTTGTCTTTTGGCCACTGTCAGAAGCAAGTCCTAAGATCTGTTGGTCTGATGGGGGCACAACCTTCCTTGCATCTATTTTTCTCTAGTAATTTCGGATCTGGCTAGAGAGCTTGTGCAACCTCTAATATTTTGAGATATTTAGGACTCAACTGGACGTGGCATTGACCAACCTGATCTAATTAGACCCCCTTTGGGCAGGGGTTGAACTAGGTGACTTCTGGAGGTCCCTTCCCTCCTTAGTTATTCTGCACTTGTACGATAACTCTGGTTTTGGGAGAACGGTTTCAGTGACACCTGTGTCTTAAAGAATTTGCATCTTACTGCAAACTGTATTTGTTAATAATTGTCATGACAACTACAGCATATACACATTGGAGAGAGAATTAAGGTCACAGGTCTTTGTCCACTCGGAACTAGCTCAGGGAAGGAGGAAGGCAGGACACTGTCAGTTTTCTCAAGTGATAGTTGGTTGCAAAAATGTAGGGAATGTCTTGATCAAGATGAGTTTTGAGACTTCTACTCTCTCTGCCCCCAGTCCTCCCAACCCAGGTGGGTTGTGTGCATGTGCAAGACTACGCATGGGTCTAGTCCCATCATCTCTTCCCAAGATGGAAGTGTTTGGGTGTTAAAGGGAGCATGTTCTGTTCAGGAAATGGCTCTTTGGCTTGTGCAATGGAAAGATGGATGAGATTGACTTGTAGACTGTTAGTTGGGTTATTGCTTAGCCTAGGATTCTCCCGGGATTATAGCACAGATACAGGGATACAGATATACATAAAACCCACAGTTGAATACTAACGTGAGATGATACGTACTGAATGTCATAGGTGTGCTGTCCTGAAATTGAACAGCCAACATAATTTCTTTTCTTTTTTTTTTTTCCCCTTTAGAGACTAAAAACTAGCCAAACCACTTCTGATAAATGACTTTAAAGGCCAAGAGCTACATGGGCAGTATTTTGTGGCCAGTTTGAATCAAAGTGCCTGTATACTACTATTATTTCTAGAGTGTATGTGGCGAATGTGGAATTATTTTCTGAGTGAAATAAAACATAAACTGAACTTGAGACTTCAGATAGTGCTTATTTAACAATGAATTGTACAAATTTGATCCCATGAACCTGTTTGTTTGATCACGTGCAGATTATGCTGCCAAGAGTGATTCTGCAGGCATGGTTAGGTCAACCTCCCATCATCAGTGTAAAATGAACTGAATGGCTCTGTATTACAGCTCAGTAATTATCTTCCTGGCTTTTGGAGAATGAGTCTGATTTATTTTTTTATAGTATATTGCTTAAGTAACTGAAGTGAGAAACATATATCAGGCTTAACCGTTATCAGGTCCTTCACAGCACAGAGTAAGCAGGAGCTCACAAAGAAGTGACAGACCTTGGAGTGTTGACTTGGCTTCACATCAAAATGTAATTTTAACTTTTTGTGACCTGAAACCTTGCCAAGTTTGTCTCCTTAGACCCTTTCTAAGTTACTTCTGCTTTAACAGATCAATTTTTGCTAAGTGTGCTGGCAGGACAGTACGTGACCCACTACAAGTAGTGGTTTGGGAGCCGAAAGCCTGGTATGGGAGCCAGAGTTGGTCCCATCCTTGTTCCCACTTTCAGTGGGGATCAATCTTGCTGCTGGGTTCTGTCTCTGACTGCTCCCCCTGCCCCAAGAACAAATGCTTTGGTCGTATCCAGTTCAAATTCGGGGCATTTCTGCTTTATGCCAAATTTATTTTGGCTTCAGCCCAGCTTGGTGCTGATTGGGGTAGTGCTGAGCTTTCTCTGAAGGTTGGAAGTGTGGTTGGAGCAACCTGAGCATTTCCTTAAACTACCCCTCTCTGCACTGCGAACAGAGACTGCTTTTAAAAGGAGAGTGCCCCGTCTCTGTTCAACTCAAGGCTTCTGTGGGCTGTGCTTTGAAATTCAATCAGCAGGTCTGGAATTATTGTGGGTTTTTATATTGAAGTACCAACTTCTGTGACCCTAATGTATCTTGATGATTTTTTTTATGGTTATTTTTTAAATTTTTAAAAGACATTATGAACACTGATAAACATTCTGCTTTAAACTGGTGGCTTTTATTGAAATGTCTGTTCCCTTCACAGACATTTTATTGAAATGGCTGTTCATTTTTTTCCCCAGATACAACTTTATTTCATGTGTGCTCAGTATTTTGGTATCTGAGGATGAAATTACATGTTAGCTGAACTGATCTAACTCACTGTCATCAAAGGAGAGAAACCCGACCCTTCCTCCCCTGCACCTACAGCTGCACAGTCCCTCTTCTTCCCTTGTGCAAGCCCCTGGCTCTGGCACTTGTCACCTCCCTGGCCAGGCCAGGCTAGCTTTCAGGCCTGGCAGGCACTTGCCTGCTTTTCTGCTGTGTTGGGGTTTTGGCAGGCTGGTTCCTTCAGTACTTACGGAGTAATGCTCTTACCTTTGTGTCTTGAGTGTAACATCAGAAACATCCTTTTTTTTAATTATTATTTAGCCCTTAATCCAATAAGTTTTTCTGAGCCCAGCTCAAAATGCATTGGTGGTTTGCTACAGTTTTCACCTAACCTTCATAAAATGGAGCAGATTGCTGTTCCTCTCTTTAATATGGATGAGACGTACATGCCGGAGATGATTCTCCCCGCATGTGATGTTCTGCATTGGTTCAAGCCCTTCATGCTGTTGAGAGATAACGTTTCATTTGTTCTACCTCTTTGAGGGTAATCCAGCAGGAACAGGCAGAGAGGGAAGGAGGGGTGATTCTCTATGGTAGCAGCAAGGTCTTAATTCAACCTAAAATGTTGTGAAACCATACCCTTAGGCATACCCTGCTTCAGTTTCTGAAACAGCATAGATAGGATCTGACCAATCACTTTTAGAGACTTTAAACACCCTCTGGTTAATAACTGACTTGCCCTGCTATGCAGCATTGCACATGTTAAATGGTGTGCCAGCTTTCACTCACCATGGTTTTGTTTTATGAAACTTTGATTATTTTTTCACCTTACTTTTCAGATGAAAAGATACTGCTTGGCTTATTCACTATCTGCTTCAAACTCCCTGTGAAAAGAACAAGCTTTCACATTCAAGAATGTTTTATGGACTTGAATTAAAGTGCAGCCAGATAAACCAGCAGAATTTGGTGGAAGAAACCTGCTCTGTATTGGGGTGTGGCTTCTGGGACTGTAATGCTTTAAGCCAGGTCAGCAAAACCAGAAACAGTTTGTCCAACTGGCCCATGTCTGTTCAGCAAAGGTCCTTGTGAGTGATCTGTTTCTGTAGACATGTAGGTAAAATAAAAATGAGCAATGGGAATGAAGACTTCCGCATGCTCCTCTCCTCTGTGAAAGCCATCCATCCTCCTCCATAAGCCACCAACACAATAAACAGGCTTTCCATTTTAGCTTTGTTTGGAGATCCCTTCCTTTCCTTTGCATTCTCCTCTTGCTGATAGATTTCTATTGACATTTGTAGATAGGACTTTATTTCTTCTCCATTTATCTTGCACGTTATCAGAGGAGATGCAAACAGGGGAGCAAGGCTATTGAGGAATCTGTCTTCCTGTTCTTTTGAGAAGAAAAAGATACTGGTTTCTCCCTTAGGGATGTTCACATGGGTTTTTCAGGCAGGTGTGCTCCCTTCCAGGGGCGACCAGAGCAGGGAGGCTGGATAGATGTTGTATTGTAGGAACCAGTGAGAAACTAGAGGAACGGGGCTTGTTCAGCCTACAGAAGAGGCAAAGAAGGGGTCTACTAGCAGCCTTTCACTATCTAAAGGAGCTTGCAGAGATCACGGACCCAGACTCTTCTCAGAGGTGCACAGTACGAGGAAGAGAGGCAATGGGCACTAGTTGTGACAAAGTTTATCATGGGAAATAAGATATTCATTGTCAGACTTGAGGATGGGTTGCTATGGAGGCTCTATCCTCAGAGATTGTCAAATCTCAATTGGACAAGGCTCTAGGAGGTCTGATCCAACTTTTAAGTTAACCCTGCTAGGAGTGGGAAGTTTGGTTAGAGACCTTCAGATGTTCCTTCAAGCCAGTTTTGTTTGGGGTTTTCTGTTTGTTTGTTTGTTTTTCTGTGATTGCTAGGGGATCTTTCTACTTCAGATGTGTTTAAAGAACTTCATTTCCCTGTATCAGCTTATGCTTTGGGTTGTCACTTTCTATGACTCCAATGACGAATGAAGGACCTGTGCTAAAGGATTTAGTCCCAGTGGCAAATATAATAATTATAGAAGATGAGACCTCACCAAATCATCTGATCTGAAGCTAATTCAATTATGCATCAGTCCTGCCTGACAGGTGTGTGTCTAAACCAGTCTTTCATTATCTTTCTGGCAACTTCCTCCAACGCTGTCCTTGTGTTGGAAACTTTTCCTGATGACTAAGCTGAATATTCCATGTAGTCGAAGTCCATTACTGTTGGATCACGTGGAGGTGGAGAATAATTACTTTCTTTCCTCTCTGTAGCAGTGTACACGAAGACTTTTATCGCTCTTTTGTGGTCTTCTCTCTAGACCAAACATCCCTGGCTCTTTACCCTGTCCCTGTTTGTCATGTTTTCTTGATTTGTGACAACTCTTTTTGATCTTTTCTGGACTCCAACCACTGGATGCATCACAAGCACCAGTGTTTTACTCCCTATCGTAAAAGAAAACATTAAAATTCAGAGCAAGTCCAGGAAGTGGCTCTTATCCCACGCTGCAAACAAGGGCAAAGGAAAATCCTTGCCAGGCTTTCACAATTTCTAAGGCTTAAGCAGAAAGGGGAGGGGAAGAAGCTAGATGGTTAACTGGGAGAAGGGCCTTCCCCCTTGGCTTCTAGAGCAACCAGCAAAAGTCCTCAAGTATGGGATTAAATATATGAACAGTACATGGCAAACAAATAGTGATTCAGTTTGCTTTCAAATACTCCTGGCTAAATCAGCATTTTGGACACCCAGCTTGATTTTCTATCTTTAGAAGTAATTTCTATTAAGTTTGTTTAACTATTTGTCAGCTGATCAAGCTCTGTCTTAAAATACCTTATAGTATTTGTCCTGCTGCAAAGCTCTTCCAGAACTAGTCTTAAAAATAATTGACCAAAGTGACACGTGGGATTTTCCTATAGTGTCTTAGTAAAGTCTTACACAATGGTACTTGCACTTTCTTGTCTCTTTAGTAAATATACCTTAGATGTAACTTTTTTTACTTTATTTGCTGTGTTGAGGAAATAGAGCAAATCAAAGTTTTGCTTTTAGTTTAGATGTAATTTTAATTATGTAGTCTATCCTTATTGCAACCTGTTGACACATTAGAAAGGCAGATGGGTGGAAAAAAGTACGAGAAAGCAGTGGCAGGCCAAGCTACTGACAGTATAGGTTTAATGTGCTAAGGCTGAGCGAGCTGACATCAGGGTATGGGGCAGGCTGTTGTGCTCAGTGCGTGTCAGGTTGAAGGAAAGCTGCTCATGGTCAATGCCTGTGGAGTGTGTAGGAAACCTTGGAGCACCATAAAGAAACCTGAATTCTGTTCCTACCTCTGTTATTATCCATAAGGAAGGCTTAATGCTGTAAAGAAGCATGCAGACATTCAATTTACCTTCCACTTGACCCCTGTTTTGTTCTTAGTGTTGCTGTGGCTCTTCATGGAGAACTTGAGGCCATGAAGGTTTCTAGTTAAACAACTCAAATTAGTCAAGAATGGCTGAAGGAAGCCTTGTGATTTTCTTAGGGGTCTGAGTACTTGCTTTTACATGATCATTGCTTATAGACCTCTTTTTCTTGCCCGTTTTCCTTGTATTTTCTGTGCATTTTGTTGGGTCCTCTTCAGGGTTAAGCACCATAGAAACCTTTGAGTACTGTTTGTTAGAGTTTTGGGATAAAAGTGATTACTTGAGTAATTTAAAGTGGTACCAAAATATATACTTGGTTCAACATTTAATACTTTTAATGGCAGTTTGGATCTGTTAATGTTACTTCTGCTAGATTGGTGGTGTCAATACCACCTATATACCATGTCCTGCTGGAGTTATTCAGTGAAGAGATATAGCCCAACTTTGCTTGCCACTCCACGTTTAAACCTTTCCCCTTGCAAGCCAGGAGGTTTGACTTGTCGGGAATTTAATTTTATTTGTGCAGTAAGTATAACCCAGATTGAATAGTACCCAAATCTTCATTTTGGTGTGTGATTTGTATATAGATAACTGTGGTACCCATAAGGAATTTCATAAACACATCACTTAGCACCTGCATAGAGCATTAATTTTTGTATGTCAGGTTAAGGAAAATAGAGGGTTGATACTGTTTGTTGGTTGTTTTTTTTGTTTTAATGAATAAATGTGCATTGCCCCAAAACAGAAACACCCCCAGGACTTTGTTACACATGCAGTCCTTCAGCTGGCTGTGCCAGTTCCTGTCCACAAACTTGCTTAGACTTCTGGTACCCTCCCATTTACCTTAGCAAACCAGTTTGTGGGGCTGCATGTGAACTGGGTCATGTAATTGAGTTAATAATAATGGGTGGGGGGCACTGCCTGATTTTGGGGTTGTTATTAGCTTGGATCTGTTCTGTTGCCCAGTTGATCAGACAGGTAGTGCAGGTTGAAACAACCTCTCTGTGAAACTTTATTCTACAGAAAGGCGTGGGCAACAGTGGTCTGAGATTACTTTTCATAGAAACAAATATTACTCTCACCTAAGATATGTGCTGAAAACCTTAATTAAAGACTGAGCATTCCCTCCAATTAACAGTTATCCAGCTGATCATGGAGACTGTTTTTATGAAGAAACATCTTGCTAGGGCATACTGGTCTGAAGCTAGCTTGGCTGGCTGTGTCTCTAGTTTTTTTTCTGTCTGCCTTTTTTTTCAAGTTGTTTGAAGATGATGGCTGGATAACTTTTGGTGATGAGTTGGATGGTACTGGAACTTGACTGGATTATTTTTTTTGCACTGAGCTTTGTTTCATTCAGTCACATAGCATTGAAAAACAAACGTCGGTGAAAGCATATGCTTGTTTTGCTGTTACCTATCTGATACCTTATAGTCCAGATGGTCAAGGGACCAAAGGGACCTGGACTCAGAAGAGCTATTAGCTATTATTGGAAGGACTGTGTGCTAGTAGTGGTAGTGTCAGGGCTATGGAAGGGTGTAATGAGGAAAACTGAAACGTGGGTGGTGGAGGAGAATCCTATCTTGGGAAATTTCTGGGTCAAATGCCTTCTAGCTGTGTCTGGTTTGTTGCCAGTGATACGTTAAGGAGGCTGTGATGTGTGTGCTGTGGTTATTAATGCCCTGGAATACGATGGGATGAGAGCATCTACAGAAGTTGTCTTGGTGGTAGTGGAGGAAGCTACCTGAAATCAAAGGCAAGTGACTTCTTCTAAAGAAAGTGTATTGTAGAGGAGTCCAGTGGTAGTCTGAAGTAGAGGCCACCAGAAGCTCATTCACAATAAATCAAGAGGGAAGCTGTTAATCTCCCCAAAATACAAAGGGATGTGAAAGATCGAAGCAGAGAGAGCCTCTGACCTGGGGTGGCTGCAGGAGGAGGGCTGTGATCCCACCACTGCTTTCTCTGCCTCCCCAGGCAGAGTGAACCCTACAAACGTATTTTGAGCACAATGCACTGGAGCATCTAGGGAAGTGTCCTGTTGCTTAAATGCAGGTTACTTGAGAGCAGTTAGCGATGCCAAAAATCTGAGATTCAGTAGGATCTGAGGGGACAAAGCAACCTGAGAACCGCTCCAATAACTTTTCTTGGGTAGCCTTGTTGTTGCCGACTTAACTCGGTTTTGACCTAAAAATGTAATTTGTATCTGTCTTCCACATCCTAAGAGGTTATCAGTATGTTTAGAAATTGCAGGCTTTAGTGCTGCGTAATGGAAGAAATGAGAGCAAAGCGGGTCAGTGTGTTGGTTCAGCTCTGGAGTTAGTGATCCATTTGTGCAGAATGGATTTTTAGAAGAATTCCTCACCACTCGAGAGCTCATCTGCGTGGTGAAGAATATTGTGGAACTTGGAATAGTGGTTGGTAATAAACATATACTGCCAAGAAAAAGATACACATTACAATAGATTTAAGACTTTTGGCCTTTGTAAGTCAGGGTGTTTTGGATTTGTCTACCTGAGTCTCTTATTTTTGGAAGTGGAGTGTATTTTTTTTTAAGTGAATCTCCTGGTTGTCACCACTTGCTGTACTTTTATTTACATCTTCAGTTGTGCTACCCTTGTTCCTTCAAAACAAAACTGAAAGATGCACTCCAGGATAAGTTAAGTGCACTCCAGCCACTAGTAACTATTCAGTCCACGGGACAAGGCTAATTAATACAAGGTACCCATCCCCATTTAAAAAAAAAAAAAGTAATGAAGGAAATCTCATACTGGAGAAAGTGTCCTGAGACTGGTTGAAACTGGTTGTTTTATTCTCGGATCTGCTCTTACTGTGTTGTACCATATGCTATTTTCAAAATAGCTTCTGATTATTTTTTTAAATTTAAGTCCAAATGAAGGTCATACTAAAGAAATTGGTAAGAAATTTGGGCTGTTTATAATAAAACAAAAGGATTTCCTTTGAACTTAAGCTTTCACATTTTTAGTGTAAGAATTTTTCCCGTATAGAATCAATATCATGTGTTCAGTGTATATAAAATTTCATCATAGGAAAATAATCTGAGAAATACTCATTTTGTGTTTATTCTGGGCATCTCTGGTTCATTTATATTGTTTCTTTTTTCGTTTTCATTCATAGTTCTATGTGTATGCAGTGCCTGACCAAATTTAAATGCACCATGGCATTACTTAACTCACCCTCATGTTGTTTTCTGTTCCTGCTCCTACTCTCTGCAGATCAGTAAACACCCTTTAAAAAGATTGTTCTTTCTCAAAATTGTAGTATTAAAAAAAAAAAAACCATACATATCTTTGTGAATCTTGTGTTTTGACCTATCCACTAGTAATCAAGGTTTGCCAAGCTCCACTTAATTGGTCAGTTGTCTTCTCTTTATCCCATGTAAGCTTTCTCACTTTCTGGTCAGCTTTCTCAGATCCTACTATATGTGCTGAGGTTGCCTGAACTTGTGTGAAAATTCCAGCTTGAATATTGAAATGGATTTGGTGCATTTGCTATGAATTCATTCATATCACATCTTCAGCTTCTAGAAGAAGCGGAAGTTCATTCTTCCACATTCCTCAATTTGTCACATATCAATAGTGGGCTTTCTGATAAGGTTTGGATTTGCAAGATCTAAATTTTGGAGACATCCGAAGTTCAAACTTGCTGGTATACGATTAAAAGAATTAACTAGGTGTATTGTGTGTGGGTACATTGTGGTACAGGAGGGGAAGGTTGTGGACTGAATTTGTGTACAAGGATGGCTGTGATGGTTTTATTATAAGATATAGGTTGAGTTATGTGAATTGGTACTTTAAATTAGATTATGTCGTTAGGGTGTTTGAATAACCTGAATTCAGATCAGCCATTCTTTTAAAATGCGTATGTTCTCTTGACATCAGTAGTTGCAAGCAAAGATTGTTGGTCTTCAGGCACGTAGTAGCATTTATCTTTGCTTCTGCTCCTTTGTCTGGGCGTGGTGTCTTGCATGTGGTTGGCCTCATCTGAGGAAACAACTTTTATATAGAGGCTGACAAAGGTGGTCACGTCATGTCTTGTTTACCCATAATCAGCACTGAAAAAAGAGCCCGATGTCTACACCACCTGCAGAAGGGAAGTTGTAGGGGCATGAAGGAGTCCAGCTTGGGAAGCTTGAGCTATCCTATTGGGTAGATCCTTAACCAATTTTCACTACGAACATGCTGTGCAGGAATTGCAAGAAGTGCACAAATTTGTATGTTAGTTTATGTACGGGTCCCTTTTTCTTCCCAAAATGTCTTGTTCTTTGGAGTCGTGGTGCTCAAGTGTGGTGTCTAGGATCTGTAGTTCATAGTGGATGGACTCACACAGTTTTTGTAAGCTGTCAAGAACAAGCAAAACCAGAAATGCTGAACTGGCTGTTTTATTTGTACCTGGAAGCACGTGTAATTTCTTCCTTTACCCTCATGGCTGCCAAAGCTGCCATCCTCATGCACTCCTGTGCTCTGCTCGTTAGGTGTGCCTCCCCTAGTTAGGTTATCTTGCACATAGCTGGATACAAATTGTTTAGGTGGGACGTGTTTTAAAACATGAGCCTTCTGCTAAGAGCTGATACTGGGTGGGTTGGCGTGGCTTGGAGGAGTTGGACAGATGTCTTAGTACGCTGCATGATACTTGATGAAGAGCGACACCAGGGTGGTGGTGATCAGGTCTTCAAATGAGGTCAGATCTGATACTTTCTCCAGCTCTGAACACATCTGACGGTAACAAAACCAGCTCCTGAACCACAGAATTGAAGTGAATAACCTTCTGAATTAAGGTTAATCTCATGTTTTATTTATGGCTACCTATGTGAAAATTAGGATTGTATAAAATAGAAGTTACTTCTTTTTTCCCCTTCGGACCCATTTCAGTTCACATGTTGGCTTGTATTTATTACATTGATTGCCCTGTCTGCAGCCAGAAAAACTGCTGCCAGCCATTTGGTCAGGTTTTTAGAGAGGTGTTGTTTTTATTTTCTTTTTTTTTTTTCTTTTAGTCTTCTTGATTAGACTAGCTTTTGGGCACACAGACTTCAGGTTTGAATGGAGGAGACAGACCAAAAGCTGAGCTTTCAGTAACCATGCTTCACCCTGGAATACTTGGGAGAGTGCTTAGCCACATCATTCAAGCTGAACAAAACTGTGAATCAGTATTTCAAGGCAATAACCCTGGCCTTGGAAGACTAATCAAAGAAAGTGTTTCCACCAGCTATTAAGTGCTCAGGCATCAGTGTGGGTAAGTGATTCTTACTCAGGAGGTATGGCTGTCCTGTGCTTTTCCATGCCCTGATTTCTGTGCTGTAACTCTTTTGGAGATGGCCCGGCTCCTCACGGAAGTTCTGCGCTCTTTTCTCATGCAACATGTTCCCAGAAATGTATGGTATGGGTACGCTGGAGCCTGCCTTTGCGCAGAGCTTTCTGTCATCCGGCAGGTTGTGTTGGTTTTGTACCATGTGAAACCAGAGTTTCCAAAGCAGAGTGGAGACAGCATTGCATAGACCATAGACAGCATTGAAGAAAGACCATTTGATTTGGTCTTTACCAATATCCCAGTTTGCATCTCCAGCTGTAGCACAGATTATGGATGATCCAGATAATCTTAGTGACAGTTAAGAGTTGACTAGCAACTTAGAGACAGCAATTGAGCTGTCAACAGGAGTTGTAATCAACACTGCTTGTTTTTCAGATTAAAAAAAATTCTTTATAGAGGCTGTACCTATTACTTGAGCCTTTCAGATAAAAAGGAACATCAACACCAAGCTAAATTTCACTACCACTCAAACTGATGGATAGCAGCAATATTTACTGATGGATAAATATGATACTCTTTAGAAAACCCTGTTGCTTTGCTTTAATTGATGTGGAAACTATTTAAGCAACCTCGGTTTAGAATCTAGAAGGCCTTGTTGTAACCCCTTAACATCATGAGATGCACTTCTGGAAGACTTCTGTCTCCATAAAGTCTCATGTTTACACAAATATTTTTTTGTTCATCATTTTCTTACCTCATTAAATACCATTTTAAGGATTGCTTTAGTAGTTGGATGCTGGCCCCCTGCATTACGCAGTGAGCTCTAACATCACTTTTGGCTGAGTCACCTAACTGCTCTGCCTCAATGTCTCTGTCAAATGACTCTTGCCTTGCAAGATGTTCCTGAAGGTGTCTTAATATTTTATAAAGGTGTTCTTGCCCATCAGCTAAAAGTTGAAAAGTTGACCTATAAATGAACACGTGAATTATTTAGTATGATGAGATTTGAAGCCTGTGTATGTGATAAGCTTTTGTATCCAACTTGTTCTTTGCCCCTGCCACTTAATAGATAAATGGCAAAACTCCTCATCTGACTCTTTAATCCCTGTACTACATTGTTTTGCACCCCTGCTCTTCTCCCTGCCCCCTCCAGTGTGGTGTGTCAGGGAATATAATAGGTATAATAGTACAGTGGTGACCTGATCATGCTAGAGGGCTTTTTTGAGCCTTGCCTTTGTAGATAGAACCAACCTGTTTTGTAGTTGTTTAACCATGTTGTGCTATTTACGTATGGCTTGTAGCACATCTTAACCTCTCTGGTATAGGGAAGACCAGATCATGTTCTGAGTCTGGCAGAAGATCATGCATCAAGCTTGTAAGTTGGGAGGGCTTGCCATCTTTATTCATTCAAGGAAGGATTTTTATCTTGATTACTGTTATTTTGTGGTGAGGTGCATGCTAAGTAATAGTGAAATGGATTTAGTAACAGATCTCTGGGGCGGGTGGAACAGACCATTCCTTTTGACAAGGTATTGCCCGTTTTGCAGCCATCCAGAGCCTTCTGGTTTTGTTTTTTCCTGAGTCAATGGGTAGTGTCACTTCATATAATTAAGTGTAGACTCTGGTTTGATACTGTTTTGAAGGCTAGTTAACATGCAGTAGCTATCAAATGGCAGGAGTTGCCGACCTGGTCTAAAAAATGCCATGCCAGATCAATATAGTTAAAAAGGAAATCTTACAGTGTTACTTTCTGCTTATAGTCTCTGTGGTGGATCAGGCAGTGCTTGTTAGCACCCACATTCTGCTGGATCTCCCAACTTTTGCAGGCCTTTTTAGCTGTCTATCTAGGAGTCTTTTTGATCTTTGGATTACTGTGTCCTTTTGTTCCTGCTCTCTGTTAATATGAGAGAGATGCTGTGATTTTCTTTTTTTTTCTTTCTTTTTTTCCTCTCCTTTGGATGCT
Source organism: Strix uralensis (assembly GCF_047716275.1). Lineage (NCBI taxonomy): Eukaryota > Metazoa > Chordata > Aves > Strigiformes > Strigidae > Strix > Strix uralensis. Next base: position 2,249,440 of record NC_133983.1, on the reverse strand, counting down.
TGCCACGCTTAAGTCCTTCTGCCATGAGGATTTGGTCTGAGCTTTGTCTCTTTTACAGTTGCAAGTTCAAAAACATGGAATAGCTTTTGAGCCAAACCTACAGCCAGGCCTGCCAAGAGTCCAGCGCTCTTTGATTAGCATCATCTGGTGTTGCTCTGCAGGGGCCAAACTGGCCTTGGATGAATCTGCTTGATCTGCTGGGAACTGGGGTGAGAGGGAGGCCACTGTACAGCAGTCCCTCACTGGGATGTGTGCTGTGCTCTGGTTCGCTGCACCATTACCTTGTACACGATTCAGTGTGATACTACAAAGACTATGGGACCTGAGCACATCCAGCCCCTAACTTAGGAAGTTTGTCCTCTGTGGGGTGAAGTGGTTTTATTTTCTGTATATGCACTGGTGCTGTAGTGCGCTGTTTGGGCTTCTACTCCATTCAAAGTCATTTTGCCACCTGGCAGAAGAAGTAGAAGTTGTTGTGAGAAAGTTGGGACGTTACTAGCTAGGACTCCTTCATCTCCTGGTGTAGGTAAGTGGGTTTTAGGGATTTTTTTTTTTTTTTTTTTTTTTTTCCCTTGACATGTTCTGGGCAGATGTCCAGGCCCTTGAAGTTCTGCCAGGAAGATGCTGTAATATGCTAAGCACGCTGTTCCCTGGTCCTATTCCTGTCCTGCCACGGGTGTTGTGACTGTACCTAGACAGTTGTTCTGTGCCAGGACCATGCCTCTCCTATTCCCACCACCCCCAATCTACAGCATAGGTTGCTGTGGCCACTGAGCAGCTATTTTTGTAGGCTGCTTATGGAAACAGAAAGATATGTTGCGACATTAGTAGTTGATCTGATTCTGAAGCATGCTTGAATGAAGAAAAACAAAGCTACCTCCTTGCTCTCACCCAAGCATCTGATGTTTATGCAGCTTCATGTGGTTTGACATAAATGCTGTAAGATTGAACTACAGCTGAGGTGCTGCAGCACCCCAAGTGCTTCTCAGGGCAATGGGCTTTTCTTGACCAGGCATTTAGCTTCTAAGGCTGTAGGAGCACAGGGGCTTGCTCAGCTTTCCCTTTGCTAGGGACAAAGGCATGCTTTCACTGCTCTGAGCTAACATGCACCAACGGCACATCGAGTGACACAGCCAAGTCCACTGCAGGATGGTGGAGCAGTCAATAGAGGGGGTTCTGCCTCAGCTGTGATAATGGTTTCTTCCCCATATTTATTTTTGTCCTGTCCCTTGAGCCACCAGTCCCTGCCTGGGACCTGCTCTGCCTAGGACATTGTAGAAGCAGCTCTGAACAGCAACATCCTACTTCTTCCTGCACCATATTAATCTGTCCAGCTTCTGTTTAATGTACCTTCCCTTCCACTGACATCATGCTTTGCTGCTGCCAAAGCCCCATAGCTGGCTGAGCAAGAGCAGCCTGCGCAGCGCTGTGCAGGGAATGGCCCTGCCTCCAGCCAGAACGTGGTCCAGCAGTGACTCTGGGCTCCGCAGCTGGCTCCACCCTCAACAGCCTCCTCCCCAAGCACCATACAAGCAAAGTTTGTACATCTGTTTCTGCTGGACTTTGGATTCAATAAATCTTATTAAAATTATTTTGTTTGGTTTATTTCAGTGTGTTGACACAAGTTCTTGTCCGTCTGCAGCTAGTGTTTGCACACTACTTGCCCTGGCATGGGCAGCTGTGGGAAGCTAGAGTTGCTGGCCAGAGGAGTGGGAAGAGGAATGCCACAGGCAAAATACTGGACAAGAAGAGGGAGGCGAGAAAAATGAAAAGTGTTTCAAAATAAAAGAGAGAAAGTAGGTACAGGTGAAAGCTGGAAAGATGCAGACACTGCAAAGGGTTCTGTGTAGAGTAGTCACTGGTGTCTGTCCTGAAGAGTAAGCCTCGAAACTCTCACATTACTCAGGATATAACAGACACAAACCCTATTTACAAATCTTCAAATTCTTTCTGAGAAACTTCCACCTCCTCTTCATGTGGCCGAATGCATACTTCACCAACATTACTTACTACTTCACAGGCCAGGTTACCACTGAATTTGTTGTAAGCAAGGCCCTGCCCTTTGCAACAGCTTCTGCACCAGGTACTGATTGCCTTGAATGTATGGGCTGGGCTGCAGTGGAACATGCTTCTCCATTGGAATGTGCATGGGTAGGGAATGCTCCCTGTGTCAGTGATAAAGTCCATCTGTCTGCCGTCGTTTTAAGCCCTGAAAGTGGCAGAGCAGGAAGAGTCTGAGGTGTCAGGCTGTAATTTACTGGAACAACCATCTTTTCCATGATCACTGGGCCTTGCACATCTGTCCTTGGGCATGCTATCAGAGGAGAGCTCAGTATGGATCCCTGTGAGTGTTAACTTCCCCCTTCTCCTGTGCCCAAGGGCAAGCCTGGCATGTTTGAGCCTTGGTGTGCAGGGGGATGTCATCAGTTTGCTTTCTTCTCCACATGCTGCAGAAGGAGCAACAGGCCAGCAAAGACACGGTGAAGATACTGCTCTTGGTACTTCCCATCAGGGCACCCTGCATTGCATCGCCTCTGTGGTGTATATGGGCTGATGCTACGTGCTTCCAGGTTTGAGCAGCATATTCAGGTCCTGGTGTTCCTAGATGTGGGACGTAGCTCTGATGCCAGTTTTACCCAGTGCCTACCAGAAGTTCTGTGTACATTGCTGGCTCTCCTGAAGTGGAAAGCTAAAAGGCAGTGTTATTTCTACAGTGCTAAGAGGTAAATGGTGTCCCAGCCCAATAGTGCCACTTCCCAGTTGCTGCTTTGTGAGGTGGAGCCTGATCTCGGATATGGAAGCTAGGCCCATCACACGATCTGCCCCAAAAGTCGAGACTGAAGCAAGGCTGACATTGGATGTGCAAGGTGGGATTGAGCAGGAATGGATGTAGGATAGTTAGGGGTACTAGTAGCACGCTTCATCTAACTCCAATGCTCACTCTTAAGCGAGTTAAGTTGATCCTGTAACTGTGTCCTGAAGTAACTCAAGTCTTTTCTGCCACGTGGTCTGGCATTGCATAATTCTGGCCTGTTTATCAAGCAGCAGCAATAGAACTTGCTGTTCATTTTTTTTTTCGCTGTGTGTTGGGATCAAGACAGTCAGCCAGGAAGATCAGCGTATCTGCTTTTTCTTGTTAGCAGGCCAAACAGAACTTCAGTTTGGTACTGAACATATAAAAATGTCCTCCCAAGCCCTGCTCATGGTTTCTGTTTTTCTTTCTTTCTTTCCCATTCTCTGATTGCACAGTCCGAGCTATTCTGCATCTGTCTAGTTTTTAATAAATACTCTACATATATTTTGGGTTAGGGGGTTGAAGTGTTCAATTCAAAGGGATATCATTTTAACTTCTTGTTCAGTAGCTGCTGAGGTCCTACCTGCAAAGTGGTTCTCCCTGTGTATTTGCATGTTCAAAGTACAGTTGTCTTCAAAATGAGCTCTAGTGAAAACAGGAGCCTTAGGAGGCAGGATGTTTAGGTTCTGCTTTGACCACTGCCATGGGTGGCCGCATCCTTTCTGTTCTCTGCCTGTCTCTCCTCTTTAAAATGATTTTGTGCTTTTGAAGAGAGGATGGGGAAGGAAAATAAAGGAATGAGAGAACTGTGCAACCTGGACCCTCCAGCCACTCTATTTCACTAGATTTCAGTCTGTAGAGTTTGGTCCTTTGGGGGTCTGTGATCTACTTTATATAAGAAAAAGAAAAGCATGTTCTCCAATCTTGTCCAGATTTCTGAAATTTTGTAAGGAATCTGCACTTGCATTTGAGAATTTTTAGACTTGGTCAACTGCACATAGGTGTGAAATGTCCGTTGCTCAGATGTCAGCTATCACCAAGAGACTGAAATGGGATGTTATTTAAACCCCACAGCCTTGTGGGAATTAGTTACCAGTCAGAAACTGTTTGTGCATGGGTTCTCCCAGAGTTTTTTTTAGAAGCAGCCGCCTTCACCTCACTAGCCCAGGATGGACTGGTCTAGCTGTTGAGGATGGTAAACCACTGAGGGTGAAGGGCAAGGTGAAAGGTGCCAGAGAGGAGCTGTGGGAGTGAGCTGGGGCTGAGAGCACTGGCGGTGAGATGGCAGATGAGAATCCGTGCAGAGAGAGCATTGTCACAAGAGCGATGATGCGTTTTGGAGTGATTACAATAGCTTCATGGAAACATCAGTTCAGTAGTAAAAAGGATAATAAAGGGGAAAGTGCTAGGATTAACTCGCAGAGGGCTAGGGAACAGTACAGAGAACAGCCTGCTTCTCTTCTCCATCGTGCACCTTCATCTCTGTTCTCAAAAACAACATTATAAATCCAGAAGAGGTTCAGGTGATGGTCAGAAATGCAAGGAATAGCTAAATAAGCCAGGAGTCATCAGTCTAGAAAAGGCACGGTTATGGGGGATTTTGCAGAGGTCTATGTAATGATGTATGTTCTGGAGAGACTGAATGCAGTTTGCCATCTTCTCCAGTGCAAGAACTAGAGGGTATCAAATACAAGTAGGAGGTGGCATGTTTTCTTGCAGCTTTCAGTTATGCTGTGAAAGTCCTTGTTGCAGGGTACAGTGGATGGTATGAATGTTTGCATGCATTTAAAGGAGGATTGGACAATTGAATGGAAATCCTTTGAGGAGTACTACATGAACAGAATCTCCCATCTGGCTCAGTGGGTCTCTATGCCATGGGTGGTTGGAAAGTGGTAACGCTGTTCAGTAAGAGCATGATACGTGCATGTCCGATGCTTGTACTGTCTCACTTCTTGAAGAGGATCCTTATCTGGCTTGACCCCATAGCCCGTACGGCCGGCCTTTTTAAAAACACACAGATAACATCTCATCTCTGCCTTCTGGGTCACAACAGCGGCTTCTGGAACTACTTGAGTACAAGTGGTACAAAGGTTAAAATGTCCAGAGAATTTACAGATGTAAGCGTGGGGAAGGCATATGGGAAGTCTTATTAAAGCAGTGTTAGATGTTGTAAAGGAAGAAGCTGTTGAGTAATAACTGGAGGCGCGCGTCAAGGAAAAGATTGTAATATCATAGACCTGTTACTAGGTGGCGATAGTAAATTGTTAATGATGCAGAAAAGTCCCAAGTTTTCAGCAAGTGTTTTTGTATTTGGAGAGAAGTTGGAGGATGTATTTGCAAAATACATGTGATAAGTTACTCCCCACCCTGCTGGTAATCCAAGATAATGCCAAACACTTTAGCTAGGGATACGCTATTTAAATCAATAGGCCCGGATAACTTTCACCTACAAGGATTTAGAAGTGCTAATTTTTTATTTTTAATTCAAATTATTAGGGAATTTCAGAAGACTGGCTGAAGTTGGCTGGTGCTGGAATGACCCATATGCCATTGCCCTTGTGTTTATTCTGGGCAGGATTTCAGAAATACTGATGCATTGTTTGATTAATAAATAACTAAAGGTTAGGCATATAATTAACACCACTCAGCTTGTGTTTATGGTGAGTACAGTAAGTTCTCTCAAACAAATCTGGCTTGTTTTATTAAGATGACCATGGTGATTTGATAAGGCTGACAGTCTAGATGTAAACACTTAGTGTTGTGTCAGGTCCAGATTCAGCACTACACAACATTTGAGTTGAAAAAGCTCACTCTTGTGTATCATTAGCAAAATGCTGGGTGAGCGAGATTTCCTTAACTGGTGATATGTGGCTGTCTGTGGAGAATAAGATTCAAATCAAGGTTTTTCCAGGCGCTGTTGCAATACATACCAAATCTGAGTCTGTTCCCAAAGCCTTTATTCGGTCACTTCTCATTAGAGTTCATCTCATCAATGCATGCATCACCACCTTCGGTGATACAGCAAATACCAACACTGTGAAGCACGAGTCTTACAGGAGAGGGAGGAGGTTTTTTTCAGTAGGATCAGTTGTTATCTGTAGGTAATGAAACTTTTTTTTTTTTTCTCATACTATAGAACCTGTAGTGTCTGCACTGACACAAGTATTTTGTGAAATTGTCCTCACAGCTGGACACGCTGTTGGGTTTCTCATGGTAGCCTTGCCTGGTGCATGATGTGTAAGCATCTGACTGCTTAGATGTGACTGATGACAAGTTCTTATTAAATGCTTTGTAATGCCAGGAATGTTTTGTATGCAGAAGAGCGACAAGTTTGTATTTGGCTTGTATTATTAAGGAGCTTAGGAGATAAATTGATTGAGTTATCATCTGAAGTTGCCAACGGCTTCATTAGAGAAGTTCTGAACTGACACACATGTAACAGGCCTGGTTTTGGGGAGACTGAAATGATTAATCAGCGATGGCAGCCCTTTACAGGCCAGCAGCAGAGAAAATAAAAGGGATAGTAGAAAAGAGCCACAGTGTTAAAAAATCAATATTTCAATGATGTTTTTACTGGATAGAATTAGGAGTGGTAGATTTACAACAGACTCTAGAGCTCCTATCATTCCCTCCTTTGTTTTTGGCAACCCGATTTGGCGTCGGTTTTGAGCTTGCTGAGGGTGCTGTCTGTGCTGTTGTCTCTGTCTTTCATGAAGATATTAAACAGGACTGGTGCTACTGTCAGCAGCTTGTTTGGAGCTGGTCCGAGGGAAGACAGAGCTGATTCTTGGGACTTCTCAGTCTGTTCCTGTGGATGTGCGGGACGTAACAGATGAAATTATTCACCGTTTCTAGACTAGGATTTGCTAGGAGTCCTTCACACCTTTCACTCCCAAACTTTGCCCTGAGGTCCAAAATCTTGGACTGTGGCATATTTTAGTCTTGCTTCATTCCCTGACTTTCCTGTTGGCATTCATGTGGTGTGGTGCAATAAATGGAGGGCCTTGGTCATGCACCAAATGTTTCATGCTTTTCTGAGAAACTGAGCGTGTGGGTCCACTGATGATAAAATACCTGAGTGCATGTAGCAGAGCACCATTTTACGGGATTAAATTTCTAGTGTCCTCATGTTGTTGGTTTTGTAGGAAAATCATGGCTTGCAGAAGCGCTCCATCCCACCTTCGCGGGGCTCCTCTCTGTGGTTTGCAGTGTGCTCAGTCTTTTTTTGCCTTATTGCAGGATGTGCAATTTCTACTTTTTAATCCCTCTTCTCTCATGGTCTTTGCATTTCTTCTGTAGTCCTTTTGCCAAAACCATTGCTCCACATTTAACAGATTCTGCACTACCCATAGTAGTATAAGGTCAGTAGATGGTGAACGCACCTTCTTTTGCTTCTCCTTCAGTTGGCACAGTCTGCCTAAGGATCCAACCATATCTGTTTAAAACATAGGTGGTTGTTATTAATGTTATGTTTATCTTAGGCTTTTGATAGAATTACATCTCTCTGTGAGATGTGGTTTTGATTGTGTAATTCATAGGAATGCTCCAAAGAGATGGAGGAAATCGTTATTCTTCTGGAAGTCTTATAATAAGATGGAATGTGTCATGCTTTCTTTAACCTTTCTGGTAAGAGGACTGTTCCCCATGACTCCCTGCCTGCCATAGCTGGTCTCCTAAGAGAGGCAAGGATAAGCCATCTTGAGCAGTAGTGGCAACTGAAGTTGGCAGGCATGGGTTAGTAGATTCAGGTGGCATTTGCTGAATCACTCTGTGGCCACAACCATGGGAACACTGTCCTCTCCTCTGCAAGAGGGAGATGAGAGTCCTGAAAAGAAAATCACAGAATCATCTTGGTTGGAAAAGACCTTGAAGATCCTCCAGTCCAACCATTAACCCCACACTGATCGTTCTCAACTCCACCGGATCCCTCAGCGCTGGGTCAACCCGACTCTTCAACCCCTCCAGGGATGGGGACTCCCCCCCTGCCCTGGGCAGCCCATTCCAACGCCCAACAACCCCTTCTGCAAAGAAATCCTTCCTAAGAGCCAGTCTGACCCTGCCCTGGCGCAGCTTGAGGCCATTCCCTCTTGTCCTGGCGCTGGTTCCTTGGGTCCAGAGACTCCTCCCCCCTCTCTGCACCCTCCTTTCAGGGAGTTGTAGAGGGCCATGAGGTCTCCCCTCAGCCTCCTCTTCTCCAGACTAAACCCCCCCAGTTCCCTCAGCCGCTCCCCATCAGACCTGTGCTCCAGACCCTGCACCAGCTCCGTTGCCCTTCTTTGGCAAGAAGACCATTTTGTTGCCTGAAGAACACTTCAGCTTTTAAAGGATGGATTAATCTCTCTTCTTTGCAAGTTACCAGTTATATCTGGCATTTCTACATGTAAGAAATTCAGAAAAGAATTTACAACAGCATTGGAGTAGAACAGAGCAAAATCAGGAACTCAAAATGCAAGATGAAGAAAAGAGCAAGTGGGCAGGGTGCAATCCCTGAGCCCAGCTTTAACCCTAGGTACAGTGTTAATGGCAGAAGAAATAAAGATGTTCATGTTAGAATTGAATACTTTGAAAATTACTTATTGACATTTAAGGGTTGTGTTTTAAGCTGTCCACAGAATGGGAGATGTTGTTGCCCAAGGGGAACACAGAAATCCTAATCAACTGTTAGAAGGGAAATGTAAATGTGAGAATGCAAAAATTGCCCGTAGCCATTTGGTTATGCCTGTGAGCAGCCCTTATGGTCAAAGCTGCAATTGGCTGAGAGTTATTTTATTAAATGCTTTTGCTGGAAGATTGTCCTGGTGGGAAGCACAGATGTTTTACAAAGAGGAGCTTGTTTTACCGCAGGCAAGATAAAACAGAAACAGGGTTTTAATGTTTTTCTAAAACAAAAAAATCTTTGTCAAAGTGACTTTTGGCAATCTCTTCTTTTTATTAGCTCTCATGAGGGACAAATGAGGTTGAAACCCAAATGATGTATTATTATTGATGACCATTAATTTCTTTTCAGTTACTGGTCTGTGAAAATTAATACTGGGATGAATCGGGAGTAGGAATCAAAAATTCGAATTTCCTACCAGAAGATCGTGTCCTGAGAGCTGTAGTTACCATGGCGTTCTGCTAAACTGACTTCATTGCTGACCTGTTCTTTTGTCTTGTCTTCTGCAGGATGGGATAAACATTCTTATGGGTACCACGGTGACGATGGGCACTCCTTCTGTTCTTCGGGGACAGGACAGCCCTACGGCCCTACGTTCACCACTGGAGATGTGATCGGCTGCTGTGTCAACCTTATCAACAACACCTGCTTCTACACGAAAAATGGCCACAGTTTAGGTAAGTGAAGAAAGATGTTCTCAGGAAAGGAATGCTCCTGCCCTCTTCTCGCTGTTGCTGCTTAATACTTTGCATGTGTTGTAACTCTTGTCCCACATTTGTGGGTAAGATTTAAGAAATGGGAGAGAAAAAGAGCACTAAGCAGCAGTCAGGAGATGTAAATTGGCTCCAAGACATAAATACTTCCAGCACATAAAATGGTTTCTGTGCTGCTCCATTTGCTTAAGTAGGTTAGGATTGCATCCCCAGCTTCTGCTCCTTTCCTCTGCTACTGCACAGCCTGTGGGAGGTTGAATAAGACGGCTAATGGCTGGACAACAGCGAAATAAAGTGGTGGGAAGTTTACTTAGTGTATTATTCAACTGACTACAAAGCCACTGTCTGTTCACTTTTGAAAGGGACTTGTCCATCTGTAAGCCTTAACACGTTGGTCCATGCATTCCCAAAGCTAGACATTAATTCAGCATAGGAGGTCTTACTTGAGCACTGACCTGTAATTTAGTTCATTACACAGTTGTTTCAGTAGTTCCTCTAAAGTTAAGGACTTCAAGATTTTGCCCCAAGGAATATCTCACAGATGTTTTTCAGGCATCCAATGTATCTGATTTGTCTAAAATAGAAAGTTGTAGCCATTTTCACCTTGGATGACATATTCTCTACCCTGAATAAATTCTTGTCTTTTTTTTTTTTTTTTGTCACATGAGATATGCAGTAAATTTTTATAAGTTCATCTTACTTTTTGCACTGGAATTCATTTGGTTTGGTAGGAATAGGCACTCCTTTCCTTTGCTTCTCCTTGCTGTGTCAATTCTACTTTGTTGAATTCAAGATGAAGAATCTGGTAGAAGAATACCTCACTCAAAATATTTATCAGAACAAAAGTTGTTTTGAGTTTCTGGCTGGGCTGAAGGAAGGAGTGGGATTGGAGTGCAGTGTGTGTCTGGAGAGTGCATAATTTCTGGTGAGCTCTTGGGGAAAAGTACTGGGCTCCCCCGTACGAGAGAGAGATGGACATACTGGAGAGAGTCCAACGAAGGGCCGATGGTTAGGGGGCTGGAGCATCCTTCCTAGGAGGGAAGGCTGAGGGAGCTGGTACTCTTGAGCCTTGAGAAGAGAAGGGTCAGGGGAGATCTCATCAATGCATATAAATACCTTAAGGGAGGCTGCAAAGAGGATGGAGCCAGGCTCTTCTCAGTGGTGCCCAGTGCCAGGACCAGAATCAATGGGAATATACTGAAACCCAGAGGGTTGGCACAAACTGAAACCCAGGAGGTTCCCTCTGAACATCAGGAAGCACTTTTTTCACTGTGAGGGTGACTGAGCACTGGCACAGGTTGCCCAGGGAGGTTGTGGAGTCTCCATCCGTGGAGGTATTCAGAAGTCACCTGGACACAGCTCTGGGCAACCAGCTCTGGGTGGCTCTGAGCATAGGGGTTGGACCAGATGACATCCAGAGGTGCCTCCAACCTCAGCCAGACTGTGATTCTGTGCAAGTAGCATGCTGTCCTACAGGTGTAACAGATACAGGTCTGAGATGCGGGCTTTTCCCCCTCAGATCTCAAGGAGGATCCTTCTCCTCAGAGGCAGATGCAAAAAGGCCTGTTACTCATGCAGACAGAACTTCTTTTGGACTTTTTTTTTCAGTTTTCCTCTAACTCCATACCCACTGTTTGTTGATTTGTGAGGGGATGGTTGCCTCGAAATGAGACATGTGCCTTCTGAGGAGCATTCTAGATTAAGTCTGTGACTGAGCATTCAGCAACTAGTCCTGATGCTTTGCAACACGCCAACGGGTCTTCAGCCCTGAATGGGAAAAAAAAATTATTTGAGCATCCTTTGAGACATGTTTTTAACATTCTGATTTTATAAATGGAGCCTCAGTCAGAAGCCCAGTGGGGAGCTGCTCAGAGTTGAGTGTCTGATCTAGCTTCTTTTTTGAAATTACAACTATTTATCAGCCAGACCATGTGTGATGCTGGGAGACACCTGTTGAAGACTTGTGGCTTACTACCCAGTGAGATCAGTCCCTAATGGAGACACTAGGAGTCATTTGTAGTCCATAAGTATTAGTTAATTGTCTAGATTTCTAACAGCTGGATTATTCTAAATTTAACTAATAATCTGTGGATATTTCCCTTGTCAATCCTGTACTGGGAAGACAAATAGAGGTATGAAAGCAACAGCTGATGGTGTAGAGCAGGAGCTGTTGCTTAGCAATGAGACAAGTTCACCATACACAACAACTGAGGTGCTGAGATAGTTAAAAAGATTCACAAAATCTCTCATTTTACTCGCTGTCCTTGATTTTTAGTGTGTATTTACACAGAATTGGTTTGTGCTGTGCCCCTCTGCCTGTTTTACTTTGTTTGAGTGGGTGGTTTTTCAGCTTCACCGTTTTTCAGCCTGACAGCACTGTTAACTTTTCATCACGACAGCATAACAGTCAGGAAGAGGCCAGGTCTTCTATGTAATGAATACAAATTTGTTCATTTGAAATTTAAATTCCTTTTAGTGACCAGGAGTCTGCAGAGCAGAAGGGGTGTCGGTCGAAAAGTTGTCCCTTGCTCCATCGTCTGTTCTGTTCCCAGGGCCGTGTTGTGCCTGGGTGTCTGGACAGATGGAGCCAAACAAAAAGCACAATTCAGTAACATCTGTATTTCATTTTGTCATTACTATCCTCTGATTCTTTGCCTCGTGTCCTGCTCAGAGATTTGTTTGGGACATTTGGAGGTCTTTACAGCAGTGAAGTTACCTGGTCTTCCTTTCTTGATTTTTAGTACTCCTTTTTCCTTCAAAGATGAGTTTTTTGGGTGGAAAGCTTGTGTTTTCTAATCTGATATTGAATGATCTCTTGGGGAGCAGCCTACCCCAGGGGTGAACAATGCCAGGGGGAAGAAACAGGAAAAGGAAGGGAATTAAATTACACCATGGTTAGAGAACAGTATTAGATAGAAGCATTGCTGTCTCCTGGGTATCCCCCTCTTGGGCTCTTCAGATATTACAAGACCTGAGATGTATGAAAAAAATACAGGTAGGAGACTCTCCTGAGCATTCACAACTGGCTCATTCGTATACCAGCTTCTCTTTGAGCTGATAGTGGCATAGTGGTTGTACTCAAAGAGGAGAGATGATGCGGTTAGAGGAGACAGAGTAGGGAGCAGCAGACCACCAGTCATTGCTGGGCTGACCCCCACAAAAGTTGCTGGGACATTTTACTGTCTTTTTACAAAAGTAAAATGAAAACCTCAGCAGGGAAAACTGTTGTTAAGGGCCAGTAGTGTCTATTTGTGGCACTGATAAAGAAAGACAGCATTCAAGAGAAGTGCTTGCCATTGAATGCTGAGGAGAGGAGCCCCGTAGACTACAGGCTGCCCAGGGAGGGGGTGGAGTCCCCATCCCTGGGTGTGTTTAAGGGTCGTTTGGATGAACTGTTGGGGGATGTGGTGTAGGGGAGAACTTTGTAGAGTAGGGCTGAGGGTTGGACTCGATGATCCCAAGGGTCTTTTCCAACCTGAATGATTCTGTGGTCTGTCTGTTACACAGTTTCTCACGGGCACAGAACAGACAGATGTGAGGCAGGTGTCCGAGAGGAACTAAGACCAGATGGAGTTAGGAGCAATGATTTATTTAAAAGTCAGAATGCTTTCTGCGCTGGTGGAAGCATCTCCTTGAAGATCTTGAACATTTCATGATACTTAATGCTAACCTGAGAATCTCATTTCTGTGTTGTGTAAGCCCAGGGTTTACTAGGAAGGCGATGAACATGCTTTTTCTTGATGTTCCCTGACATAAAGCTGCTGAAGCTGTATATGTCTCCTCTTAGGAAATGAGGTCATTGTGTAATCCTGCTGCAGATACCAAAAATATTCATGAGACTCATCAGCCCCTTTGTGGTGCCACTGGGTTGACAGCAGGGTTTCAGGGCTCTGCCTCTGGGCATTTTAATTTGTCTCACTTTTAATGGAATTACTGTAGCTTTGTCTTTCCCTAAATATGATATTCTCTCTTTGCCATTTTTCTCTTCACCATTTCAATCCTCTCTTTTTCATACGTTAGACACCCCCTCCCCTTTATTTTCTGTGCAATTTCTCCTGTTGCTTAACTATGATCTTCCATTGTCTCCATACTTTTCCATTTAATCAGATCCATCAGGAGCACTGTACAAAAACTGTTTTCTTGGCCATCAGAAATTCTGGATGTTCTGGTTAGAGCTAAGTCTTGAACTTTGTTTGGAGACATCACATGAAAACAGTTTGACGTTGTATGTAGTCTTAGTTCTCTGTACTGGAAAATGCCTTGAATGTCTTCTGGCTGCTGATGAAATGCTTTTGACAAGTTCTGAGCAGAGTCCTGGCAGTGAAAAACACGGTGAGATGTGGCTAGAAGTGCGGTGAGGGTGAATTAGGAGAGAGAGAGAAATGTGAGAAATGTTGGGGCTCCAGCCATTAAGCAGTGAGTCTCGGACACAGGACATGGTGAAGGAATGTGACTGCTACAGGTCTCTGGGATTAGGTGGGATGAGTTCGCTCAGGGACTAATGTAGGAGCGTTTCAGATCTCAGACTTTGACAGCAGACCCAGGTAAATGGAGCAGCAGGGCTATAAAAAGAGCATGCAACCCTCTGAAGTCTTGGCATAGAAAACTTCCTGTAGTCGTGAGTTCTAGTGCAGGCACTTGGAAAGACCAGGTTAACCTCTAAAGTGAAATACCCATTCTGCAACCAGTTTAGAGACTAACAGGAACATGAGGGATAATGCAAAAGTCTGTATGTCATAGAGATCCACAGATGTCCATCCCAGGTTTAATAGGTTTGTCCCCAAACCTTCAAACGAAGTTTGCAGAGAGCAAGAGCGTTGGGAGGTTTAAAAGAAGAATTTAGATGAACAAAATTTAAAATGAATGAAAAATATCAGACTTGGCTACAGCCTTGTAAGAACAGTTTTACACAAGTGGCTTGGTTGGAGGATACCTGTTTCCAAGAGCATGTAGAGCTGTGTGGGTTTAATAGTGCTTCTCCTCAGCAGCAAGTTGTAGTATTCCAGTATTTCATGGGCTGACATTTCCTAGTCTACTCTTTAGGATGCCCATCTTGCCGAATGTGTTGTTGCTTATTGCAATCCATCAGCACTGTTCATGCATTCTCTGGATTATGGTTCCCTAAACCCTGCCATATAGGAAATGGGGTGCTGTGACTCATCACCCAAATATATGTTGTCTTGTGCAAATTGAATTCTGAATGTATTGTGAAGAAAATGGCCAACTGTGAGGCAGACAGGATGGTTGTTGCTGGGTGGAGAGTAGAGTTTGGCTAGAAGGTGCACAAGCATGTTGTGTGCACGGGGCTGTGCATAAGTGCGCGCTAGTCACGGGAAGGTGGAAGTGCTTTGATTAGATGGCAGGTGAAGGTGTCGGTCACACTGTCCCCTAACACTGAACCTTCATTTAATGTCTTTAAATCACTGTCCTGATGATCACGTTAACATCGTGGACTTACAGGAGAGGCTCTTCACACACTCGCTCTTGCTTCCTGACCTCCTGAGCTGTCCAGCTTTTATGTCTTTAAATTTATGAAGTTTATTATTTGAAATTGGATCCAGGCTTTGGAGGTGATGCAGAGAAAGAATGCAGTTTCAAATGCAGCTGCCTGGTTAGAGCTATGATTCTTTTGCTTTCTGTTGTTGACTTTGTCGGATGTAGGTGTGCAGCAGTGCAGATTTGGGATGAACTCTGTAAGCAGACATACTTGTGCAACAGATCTAATTCTGTACGCATAAAGCATTTTATTGGTCTTATGTAACAGAGGGTGCAAAACATACAAATGTCTTAATTTAAAGGCAATGTGCTAAGTTTATTTATAGAATTATAGAGTAATTTTTGTTGGGAGGGCTGCTTCCAGCTGAAAGCAGGACCAACTAGATCATGTTACTCAGAAACGCATCAAGTTTTTACTGTCTCCAAGAATGGAGATTCCCCAGGGAGCTTTTCTGGTCCCCTGATTCAGTGTTTGACCACATTCATACTGGATTTTTTCCACCTAATATCTAATCAGAATTTCCCATGTTGCAACTTGTCTCTGTTGCCTCCTGTCTCCTGTCACCATGCATCTCTGGAAAAAGTCTATCTCTGTCTTTTCTGTACTCTCTCATAAGGTAGATGTAGGCAGCAATAAGTGTGTTCCCTAATGTTCTTAAAACTGCACAACCCCTTTTCCCTTAGCCTTTCTTCATTTTGTTGGCCTCTGCTGGACTCACTCCAGTCTCGCTGTCTGGTTTTTATTGGGGAGCCCAAAGGTGGACATCATACTCCAAGTTTAGGCTCACAAGTCTTGAAGAGAAGGGAGCAATCCCTTCCTTTAACCTACACTCTTACTAATACACCCCACATTGCTAATACAGCTCCAGCTACACTCTTACTAATACAGCTCAGGATGTGGTTGACCTGCTTTATTGCAAGGACCCACTGCTGACTCCTGCTCTACTTGTTGCCCAGCAGGACCCCCTGCATCCTTTTCTGCAGATCTGCTTTCTCTCCAATCAGCCCCAGCCTGTCCTGTTTTCTGGGAACATTGCAACCCGGTGGAAGGGCTCTTCAGTTGTTTTGTTGAGTTTTGTGAGGTTTGTGCTGGATCATTTCTCCAGCCTGTTGAGGTCCTTCTGAATAGAAGGATGCCCTCCAGCGTGTTGTCCACTCTCCTGCTTGGTAACATCTGTGAGCCTGCTGAGACTGCATGCCGTTCCATTGACCAGGTCATTAGTAAAGTCATTAAACTTTATTGGCCCTACCATCGATCCCTGAGGAACAACACGTGGACTTTGAGCTGCTGATCACAACCCTTCGATCCTGACAGTCCTGCCAATTTTCCACTTGCCTTGTAGTCCACTCAAAAATCATATGCTTGCCCATGTGCTGGATGCAGCTCCCAGCCGTACACAAGTTGTCATGGGCCACCTTTGGCTCTGAGTGCTCCTGGGTGGCAGAAGAAGACTCCAGTGGGCAGCAGACTCAAGCTCTAGGGTAAGGGTAGAAACAAGCTTTCATCAAGATGAGCAAAACAAGTGCAAAGTGAAAAACAGGTTTGAGCGAGGAACAACATTTGGACAAAGTGCTGGGGTGAGAGAAGTGCTGACTGAATGTTTTTCTCAGCCAGGTATTCAGCATCACTTGTAAACACAATTTTTGACTGGGTTGTAGTGAGGGTACTCAACAGACAAGGTCCAAACATGCCATGATGTTAATTAAACCATATTGGCTATCAGCCAGGGTGTTAATTAAACCTTACTGGCCATTTATTTAGTTAAATACTCAGGATTTTTTTTCCAAGCATTTGATTTTGGATCTGTGCTGTTTTGAATAGTAATTACTTGTTTCCTATGTTGACTCCTAAAATTGGTTTAAATTTTCATTTCAAGCTGATCTGGTCACAATTCCATTGCAGCTCTTGTTTAAAATAGTCCTAAAACAGAATGATGTGCTCTTGCTTCTGTGCAGCTGTTTCACTGCCACCTCGAAGGGACTGCTGCATGGCTGAGAGGTGGGATGTACGGAAGAACTGGGCATACTGGTGTGGGTACCAGCCTTCCTCTGGCTGGGGACAGAAAGCATTGCTGGGAACACACGTGGGGCAAGACTGCAGCTTCTAGATGGACTCTGGAAATGTTAGCTTAAAACATGAATTAAGCTCAGCCTGATAAGGTGAACAGTGGCAGCAGTTTCCCCTGCGCTGTTGGTGAGGGTGACCCAAAATCTGTGGGTTAGAGCTGCTGTCGCTGGCCGATCATCTCCCGGTGCTCCTGCCTCGCTGCTGGATCTCACCCATGGCAGATGGAGGGACACACCGCCCAGGAGAGGGAGCAGAGGCACCCTCCTTCTGAGCAGTACCTCGCACCTAAACCAGATGCAGAGCATTGCAGAGCTGTGCCTGCGGGGAGCCCGACTTTGTAGCTGAGCGTAGTCTCTGGCCGCAACTCTGTTAGCCAGCCTAGGGCTGCCCCTGCTTAAATACCTCTTTTCTGGCATACCAAATATCAATAAAAAGGGAAACCATACACTTTTTTCCATCTCTTATATTTGGAGCTGTAGCAGCGTACTTAAGGATGAAGCTGTTCTTTGTACAGTATTTCTGAGGTGCTCCTGGCTGCAGCTTGGTCATGTTGCAAGGCTGTTCCCCAGCTGTAATGCTAAGCGTTGGATGTTCATTCCTGTCTCTCTGGCTGGTAAGGAGAAGTAGTTACAGTCTAAACCGAAGCAGCATTGTAGTAAAACTCTTTCTAAAGCCAAAGTGAATCTTAAAAACCAACTCCTTCCTAGTAATAAAGGGAGAAGCAAAGAAAAGAGGAGCTGCTTTTTAGAAAATCAGATTTTTGGGAGAGATGTCCGAAACATTTAGACTTTTCCCTGAACCTTTCTCCAGATGCAAAACCTTGCAGAGGATGGGACTGGGGAGGGAAGTTACTTCTAAATACGACAGGTGGTGAAATGCAGGGTCAGAGCTGGGATTTGTTCAAATGTAGTAACATTTTGTAGAATGTTAAGGATGTAGCCAAGCAGGGAAAAAAATCCTTTGTCTTTTTAATTCTAATATTTTTCCCCCCACAGGTATAGCCTTTACAGACCTCCCTGTAAGTACACCTATTTTCAGTATTTTAACTAAGGATGCAAACAGAAGGGAGGGGGAAGAGTGTGGGGGTGTGATTATTTTTTTTTTCTGTTTGATGCCCTGTTAAAAAATGGTAACGCACATTGATGAATGATGTGGATGCTCCTTTTTCTGAAACTTCGTAATCCTGTGGCTGGGTTTGTGGGCTACTCACATGCCTTCTCTCATCCCTCACCTCCTCTAAGAATATGTTGCTCCTTCTGCTGGAATTGAAGTGAGGTTTCAAACTTCATTACAGGTCACTGTCTTCCAAATGCAGCTTCAACTGTGGGGAGTATATATGCAAAGTCATTGAGTAGCCTCTCATGTCCCATCATCAGAGAGCCAAAAAATGCCTAATGATATTATTCTCAGGCTCTTCCTGTCTCATCCAAGTCTTGCAGCCCTGGTGGAGTTGTTCCCTTTCCATGGTGTGGTTAAGGAAGGGTATTTCTGGAAATGAAGGTCAGGCTTAGCTGGCTGTAGCATGTGTGCTCATTGCATGGCTTTTTGAGAAGCCTCCACCCATGATGAGTAACCAGCCCCTGGAATTGCTCGCGGAATGTATTTGGCATCCATGTGGGGCTGATAGTTACTCCTCTGCTTCACCAGCCCTGATACTGAGTTACTCTTGAGGGCAGTGACACCTGCTGAGTTACACCAGGCAGTAACCTCTAGTTGGGTCTTAGAAAAGCATGACTTCCACAGTGGGTCATGAACAAAAAAATGTTCCCTAGAGAAGGAGCAGGTGTTTAGAAAAGATAAAACCAGGTCAGGCATAAACCAGTGCATCCACTGCATCCATTTCTTTCATACATAGAACTTCTTGTCCTTGAGGTTGCACTCCTGTCTTTGTACTTAATAATCCCAAATGAATTTCCTCTGAGGAATTTCTTAGTTTCCGTAACTTGTTTAGACCTTCAAAGTGATTGATTTTCATGGCTGACTTCCATGTTGTGTGGAAGAAAGCTTGCTTTTCTTTGTTTTGCACCTCCTGCCAAAAAATTTATTTTGTTCCTCTTAATTTTTTGTGTTGTGAGAAATAATGACTAGCACTCCTGGTTCGCCTTCCCAGTGGGATTTATGGCTTTACAACTCTCTCCCATACCCCAGCCAGTGTCTGCGCTGAAGGACGTTCCAGTTATTTCGTTGGCCTGTCATACAGCTTTTTTTTTTTTTTTTTTTGTTCCCAGGCTCTTTGAACTTGGTCATGTTGCAGTATATTCGAAACCAGAAACCCTTTTTATGTGGGTTGTTTCACAGTAATTTATTGACTTGATTCAAGTACAGTTTATTAAAGAGTATTTTACCTGTCCGTGAATATTAACCTTTTGGTGTGAGGTCTTGTGACAACCGTGCATCCATGGCAAGACGACACTTCTGTGATACACCCCTTGTTTTAGGTGCTCTTTGTTTTCCCTCTGGATATAGATTACATTGGGAATCAGTTTTACCATATTCCTTCTAATTTTTTCACTGCTTTGTCTTCTCGTTTGGCCAGATTGCTTCTCTTTCCGAGATAAGAGCAGTCTTCATGTTGGGATAGATGTTTACTGTTTAGGCTCTTATCAATCAAAAATAGCTATCCAACACACATACCACTGTTTTGTCATTTACAGCCAAAGTGTTGCTGCCGGGCTTTGCAGTACAGATTTGGCAGGCTGAAATTACCTGTCCTGCTTAGCTTAACTTGCATCCTTTTGACCCAGGAGTGCAGAGTAAGCTGATGTATATACATGTAATGTGCACTTGTAGGCTGTTCACACCAGTGTTGAGTCTCTGTTACAAATAGGAGATGAACAGCTGAGGAAGATGCATGGGAGCAGCCCCGACAGAAGGGCTCTTGCAGCACTGAGGTCTCACAGTGCCGCAGAGATTGAATTCAAAACCCTCCTGAGCCCAGGGCATCCCCCCATCCTGCTGTTTCTTGATTTCACCAGACCATCCTTACAGGATCTCATGCTCGTTTGTCTGTGTGTCCTGTGTAGAGGAGATTTTGGTTTAGTGCTAAAACTGGAGGAAGGTCTGGTCAGGTGTTTTTTGGGATCACCTATTCAAATAGCTTGTGGTGGAGTTTCCAATGGTTGAATGGTATCTCTGTGCCTTTTACCAGCCAGAGTTTGCTGACTTGTTTTCCATGGAAATCCCCTTCTGGCTTTTACAGCACCAACTAATCCATTACACTGTTTTTCTGGGTCAGGAAGGAGAACAGTGGATACCCTGTAGGACTCCTACTGTTGAGAATTATTCTCCCTGAGAGAATTTCTCTTTAAAAAGAGGGCAAGAGAAGCTTGACTGGGTCATTTCACCCCCTAACTGTGGAGCAAGCAAGAACAGGAGACTTCTGCCTCCATGTGGCTTGTGGACGTTCGTCTCCATGTGCTAAACAGCTCAGCTGCTGTGTCTGCTGGCAGCTTCTTCCTAAGGATGCCTACACCCCACTTCCATCATTCCCATCCTGCTTTTCCAATATCCTTCCCATGAATTACTGCCTTCTTCCCTCACCATGTGTATTCCATGCCCTTTTCTGGCCCTTTTTGCTCCCTTGGTCCATGGCATTTTGGTTGGTCTTCCAAACAGTTGAGGTTACTGCCCTTTCCTGAAGAAGGGGATGCTAAACCCAAGATAGACTTTCAGTTTAAATATTACACCTATTGTCAGAGATTGTAGAAGTCTTGAGGTAGTAGGGAATTTGAAACTGATGGAACATGCAAGTGGTATTTTTCATTTATTACAGCAGTGTGGTCCTGGCTCGAACACAATATCCATTCATTGTAAGGTAAAGAAGAGAAAACATCCATCGTATGAAAGATTCAGAATGTAATCTATGTTCTTCACCTTCTTCACTTCTTCAAGCTGCAGTCTAAAAATGTAACTGCAAACGAGAATGGAAACAGCCATCTTACCTGAGTGACCCTTGAGGTTCTCTGGTTTGAGCAGCTTGACACTCATTTTTTGGCTCTGGCTCTGTTCCATACCTAATTACTGAAATCCTCCTGCGAGGGGCTGTGGGTTGAAAACTTCTTCTTGCATTACAGCCTACGTGATGATGGTAGCACACATCAGTGAGAAGCTTGGCCAGTAAGCCCCATTACTTTTACACCTTTCAAGCTTAAACAACTTCTAGGGTTGGCATGTCAGTGAGATCACACAAGGAATTAATTTGACCCTTCAAAATGTTACTAGTCTAGAAATTGTTTCCTTAAAGTGCTTATTGCAAAATTCCCCTTTCAGAGGCAAATGATGTAGAAAATATTTTGCAATGTTCACAACGTTAGGAAGTTGAAATGGATACTTTCTGTTGAAAACCACACTTTATTGTGATAAGTCCCACATACAGTGAAGCATATTTGTTTCACCTTGTTTCAGTTCCCTCTAAAGAGTGTTTGCATTGGTATGAAAGTACAATGAGGGAAAAAATTGCATTTTGGCTTAGCACAGGCTGAAGTTAATACTTAAAATAACTGCTTGCAAATAGAAGTGAATATCCCACAGGGAGAGTTTTTCCCCTTTTTACCAATTTAAGTCAATGCTTAGGCCTAACTCTCTTATTTACACAAGCCCCTGTCAGGTTTATCCCGCCTGGTGGTTTGCTAAAACGATAGGAAATGTAAGAAAGCAGAATGTGAAAGAGCCCCGGGTGGGATTGCAGGGGTGAAAAGGGACAAGGGGATTAAAAAACAAGTCAAGGTGAACTAGGGGGTTATGAGCACCTGGCCAGCAACATCAGAGGCAAGAGGTGGTCCAAATGTCACGGGGAAGGTGTGCCTCAAGAACTTGGCAAGAGAAGCATCAGCCTGGGCAGTGGGCTCTGGGGTGATGTCTCCCTGCATCTGGCAGGGTGGTGGAAATACGTGTGGTTCCCACAGTTGCTAAACAGAGAGGACACATCCCACATGTGAAAAATGGAATTTTAACTTGGGGATGATTTGAGAGAAGATGGGAGTTGGCAGCTTCCCCTTGAAGATGAACGTATGTAAAAGTAGCTGAAAAATACGTTATATGTTGTAAATTGTGTTTTTTTTACTTCTAACTTCCAAGTATTTTGGGTGTCTGATTCCTGGCTTTGGAAGTCCTTGGGTTCATCATACTAAAAAGTTAAGTTAATGAAAAAGTCTAAAGTATGGACTGTGGGAAAGATCTGATCCCTCATTAGAGATACTTTCTTGTCAGCTAGGTTTGAAAGAAAGGAGAGACTGACTTTAGATACGGTGTTTTCCTCTGGTAGCTCTTCCCGTATTGTGCTGCATTTTCTTCGCACACCTCTCTAAGCCAGCGACTTCCTTGGGGTGAGAATAGGAAAGGAGGAGGTGTGCTGAGTCAGCAACGATGCAGTCATTCTGATTTCAATTTCCAGCCTGAAATTTTTTTCCTTTTTTTTTTTTTTTGAGATTTGATAATTTCAAAGGTAGAGCAGGTTGGTCAGGACCTTATCCAGTTGAATTTTGAAAATCTCTGAGGACAGAGATGCTGCAGTCTCTCTGGGAACCTCTTCCAGTCCTTAATCATCCTCAGAAGGAAGAATTTCTTCCTTATGTCCCATCAGAATTTCCCTGGCTGCAGCTTGTGCCCATTGTCCTTTCACTGAACACCCTTGAGAAGAATCTGTCCCCACCTATTTTATCACCTCCCTTTTGGGAGTGGAAGACTTTCAGTTAGATTTTCCCTTTTGCCTTCTCTTCTCCAAGCTAATTCCCTCAGCCTCTCCATGTATGCCATGCACTCCAGCCCTCTGACCATCTTAGAATTCTGCTGGACCCCGTTTGTGAATGTCTTTCTTGTCTTGGGGATGTGGATGTGGAAGCAGGGAATCAAGTACAGTACTGCAGCGCTGGTGTGTAGCCACACCAGTGAAAGCAGAGAGAAGTAACCACTTCCCACGACATGCTGGCTCCATTTCTGCCAGTGTGATTAGGATTCTGCTGGTTCTGCTTTGTAACAATCTTAACACCGTTAGTAAAGAGTAAAATCCACAACTACAGTAAGTCTCAAGGGGAGATCACTGATGTTGCCAATGTCTCAGGTCTCTGCAAATAGTTGTAGGCAAGCTCATGCCCCTTGCTATAGAGGAGGAGCTTTCTTTAGGATAACCATCTAACCACCAGTAGTAGTTCTTGCTGGTTTGACCTAGAAAGAGAGGTCTGCACTGATCTAACGTTTGACATGGGTTCAACCGTGAGCGAGACACCACAACCAGGCATCACCCAGACTTCAGTTTCACCACGTGCATCTGTGTGCCTTGGCCAATGTCTGCTTTCAGTCTCCAGTGTGTTAGAGCAAAGTGAAAAAACCCAACACAAAACAGTTCATGAGAGAGATTTCTTGCTAAACCCCACAGGCTATCAGCAGATCCTCTGAAGCAGAGGATTAGTGAAGTTTGTATTGCAAACAGAAAAGTAATTTGTGCTGCAGAAAAGTACCATGACAGTGAATGGAACGTGCTCTTACAAAACTGTCATCCAGAGTGATGAGAACCAGGCACCCTTGTATCTTTTCTGATGCCATTTCTCTTTTTCCTACATTTAAGTCACCTCAGGGATTCAGTTTGTATCCATAAGCTTGTTCTTAAAATAACCTGAATTCAAGGAACTTCTAGATAGGCTTTGACCACCTATTTTCAATCAGATCATATTTGGAAGCTCAATGATTGTCTTAATTTAAGAGGTGTTTTCACGGTGGTAACCTTTTTCTTTTCCCCATGTTCTGCTGGGGGGTCAAAGCTTCCATTTGGATCCATATGCTTGTTCTTAAAATGAAATTAATCTATCAGTAGTGGAATTTCTTGTGCGGATGGCTTGCTGTCATGGGATCATGAAAGACCTAACCTCAGAGCTCCACTGCCATCCATTCTCTTTTCATCAGAGATGTAAAATACTCAGACAGCAACTTCTAAGGAATAAGAGAGTTCAGCTGAAACAGTGGAGAACACGTAGATCTGTTGATTGAGATGATGCCCCTTTCACTTTTTTATTATTATTATTTGCTGGCTCTTGAACTTTGGTAGAAATTGCAGAAAACTAAGCCAGAAAGTGGACATGGCATAGACAGCAGTCATGGCGTCAGTCACAGACTGCTGGGGGTTTGAACCCATTGTTCTGCTGTATGCAATAACTTTTAATAACTGCACAGTAAGTCATGTGGTTCCTTGAGAGGTACTAAAGGGCTGTTCCCCCTTCCATTACATTTTTCAATTTAAAGAGCAGCTCTTTTGTCTTACCAAACCGTGTAACTGGAACCAGAAAGAGAAAGCTGGGTTTAATACAGGTTTCTTTTTCTTCCTTCCCAGTCAAATCTCTACCCTACAGTGGGTCTCCAGACTCCAGGAGAGATAGTCGATGCCAACTTTGGGCAGCAGCCATTTGTGTTCGACATTGAGGACTACATGAGGGAGTGGCGAGCGAAGATTCAGAGCACCATTAAGCGGTTTCCCATAGGAGACAGACTAGGCGAGTGGCAAGCCATGCTGCAGAAGTAAGTCTCTGTTCTGGTGTTCAGCTTCTTTCATTCTGTTAGGCTTTAAATACTTTTTTAATGCTAATTTATGCTTTCTCATGGCAAAAACTACCAGTCAGTGCATTTTGCTCAAATTGTTTTACCCTCTGTTTTGTTGTTTAATAGTCTTTCTTGTGTAGATTGCTGCTGTTTCAAATGTTAAAGATGGGAGAAGTTTTCAGCCAAAGACTGCATGAAAGCTTGTAGGAATGGAAGAACATACACTTTGAGATGATGCCCTGGGGGAGGGGGAGTGGAGAGGACACCATAAAAACTCTTAACATAGGAGAAAAGCCAGTATGTAAATCAGCTGAAATCAGAAATGAAAAAGCTTACACCAAAGGCTTCCAAACCCAACCTAACTGAAAACAGAGTTATGGCATTTTATAAATTTATGAATATTGAGTGCCTTTCTCATTGCAAAAACGGTTGAGTGGAACTTGATGAGAACAATTGACAAGAGTTGTCAGAGGTCAGGAGTATCTTCTGCCTGAAGAAAGACAGAGGTGACTTAAGTGTCCACAGCTTGGAAACAGATAATTGAGGGAGGTGGACTGTAGTTGTCTGTCAGTTATTTACACCATGAAGAGCATGACTAGAAAGTGATTATTCACTGTTTTTCAAAGCACAAGAATTGGAGAAAAAGAACCTTCTAGCTTATAAGCAAAATAATATTTTTTTCACTAAGTATGTAAAACTGTGGGACCTGCTGCTGCAAGAAGTTGTGGTGGTTTAAGTAGATTTTAAAAGATACACATTTAAATATTCACGGTAATTCATGGTGGCCAATTCCACAGTTATATTTGAACCCCCCAAGTCTATGGCTGTTGCTTCTATCTCTTATTGTTTATATCTCTGGTTACAGATAGCTCTGTGTTTCACCTTTTTATTATATTCTTTCCCTAAACACCTGACACTGGTCACTGCAGCAATGATTGCATCCATGTGATCGTTCTTGTTTTCTGCTAGTCTTGTATTTAGTTATTTGCAGATAATTAAGGGCAACCAGCAAAGCCTTTGAAAAAAGCAACTAGCAGAAGCTATTGAAAATAATAATTATAACAATAATATCCTTCTTCAAGAAAATAAGGAGCAGGAGGTCTGTAGAGCATTGCAGTATTAAAAGAGACCTTGGGGAAGATAAAACCATATCCAACTGAATTCTTTGCCTTTGTGTCCAGAAATCAGGTAGGTTGTCATGCTGGGACGCTTCTTTGTGAGGGACTTGGCAGAGGCTGTGTCTGGGATTGAAGTGTCTGTCAAAAAAAGCACTGGAAGAAATAGGTGAGGGGAAGTGGAGAAGGTCTCTGGGATTAGATACTTACCCAGAATCCTACCAGGACTCAAGGAGAAGACAGGTGAGCTTGTGGCTGTAGAACAGATTTTCTCTTCAAACTGCCTTGGGTCAAGAGAACGGGAGGATGGTGCCATGTTTCATGAAGGGTTTCACAAAATTCAGGCAGCGACAGGCTGAGACAACCTTGATGTCTGGCTTGGACAAATCCGTAGAAGCACTACTGAAGGGTAGATGCACTGGGCATGTGGAGAAATAGGACATGGGGTTTGCAAAGAGGAGCCAGCAGACACATGGATATGGTTCTTGGGCTGCTGTCTTTGCCTTGAAGTCCAAAAGGCTTTTGAGAAGTTCCCTTGCTGCAAACTAAGGGGGGACTGTGCAGCCAGAGGTTGATGGCACATGTCCAATGTGGATTATGAGTTGTTTAAAAGATAGACAAGAGAGGGAACAAGTGAATAAGGGATTGTCACTTTGGGAGGAGGACTTGGATGCACGCTAGTAGTGTCTGTGGTGTTGAGGGTGTTCAGAAATGGCTGGGAAGAAGGGACCCTTCAGGAAGGAATGAGATCTTTGGGTTATGATGAATCATTGCATGGAAATGTCAGCTCATTTTTTTGATAGCAAGCAGAAAAAAAAAATGCTAGAGAAAAAACAGAGGACAAAAATAATTCTGTCACTGTGTGAATATGTGGTGCACCCTTAATGTGAATACCATGTGATGTTTCCGTTCTTTCTCTCCAAAAGTACGTAGTAGAAGTGAGAAAAACATGGAAAGAAAACAAGGCAGGATGTGCAAAGATATGGGGTGGGTGTAAGGCGGGGAACAAATATACAGACCCACAGCGTTGAAGGATATGATTGTGAGGGGTAAGGCAGAAGTGTGAAAAAAGTATCTTGAATAGCCTTGAGAAGGTGGTGATGGAACAATTGTACTGCAAGAATTAAAGGGCATCAAGTGACCTTCTGTGACAAGGTGACCCACTTAGAGGATGAGGATGTTGTCTACCTAGACTTTAGTGAAGCCTTTGACACGTTTCCCACAGCATTCTCCTGGAGAAGCTGGCTGCTCACGGCTTGGACAGGCGTACTCTGGGTAAAAAACTCGCTGTGGTGAATGGAGTTCAGTCCAGTTGGTGGCTGGTCACAAGTGGTGTTCCTCAGGGCACAGTACTGGGGTCAGTTCTGTTTAATATCTTTATCAATGGTCTGGATGAGGGGATCGAGTGCACCCTCAGTACGATTGCAGATGACACCAGGTTGGGCAGGAGTGTTGATCTGCTTGAGGGTAGGGAGGCTCTGCAGAGGGATCGGGACAGGCTGGATCGAGGGGCCGAGGCCAATTGTATGAGATTCAACAAGGCTCAGTGCCGGGTCCTCATAAGATACCCTGAAACCAGCATGGATTCAGAAAGTGGCTGCAGACATTATTAGAAAGAAAAATCTATCAGAGCTACGATGTAGAGGATACAACCTCTAGGACGGGAGGTATCTGACCGCTCACTGGAAGCTGGAAGGGTTATGGGGAAAAGTATAATCTCATATGTGCCTTGTTCTTTATTTTTTTCTAGGTGTTTGCTTTTCCCAGTTAGGAGGTACAAGTACTGGGCTAACTGGGTGTTTGGTCTGACCCAGCATGAATGAGATGTAACACCTGGCATTGACCTTAATGTTAACTTTTATTCTGATATACTGGATTGTTGAGTTTGTGGGGTCATTTCACTCTGTGCAGCGCATCTTGTCAGGCTGTGGAAAGACAGGATCCGCTTCTGGAACATTTGCTTAGCAGCCAAAGAGAATGAAGAGGTTCACTGATGTTTAAATGGAAATACTTAGTTCCCAGTGCTCAAAAGGCAACTTGTTCAGAGAAAAAGTGTGCGCCCTGCATCTTTGAACATAAAAGCACCTGCATTGCGTGAGAGCACTGATCTTTCAAGCTTAGTTTTATGAATATGTTAATAGCACAGGTTGCTGCAGCACTTACCACTAAAGTGTTTTTTCCTTTCCCTGGTAAAACTGACCATTTTTAGCCACCCCATTGTTAAACTGAATATTTAGCCATGTTGGACCTTTCCTTTTATCACATGGTAACACAATTTCTTTGAGAAGCTTTGCTGAAAGACTGTGAAATATCTTTGGACAACCAGGTGGACTGCAAAAGTAGCTCTTCTCTGCCTGTTCCAGATGCCTTCCAAAGATGTCACCAAATAACCTATGAATTCCCTTTACAAAAGCTGTTGATTCTTCTGCAGTAGGACCAGTTTATTCCTGTGTTTGTTCCTTGTGTTCTCCAGAATTGTTTCTTCTGATGTGCATGGTGGAGGTGTCAGGGTCACCAGTCTGGAGTTCCTCATATCTCCTTTGGACTTCTTGTTAAGAATCAGCTTCATGTTTCCCATCTTCTCTCAGTAGGTGGGTTTAAGTCAGGGCTTGTACATCACATTAGGCATCCAGCTGTTTCAGGTTGGATCTTCAAGCTCTTGGGCCAATGTTTTCTCATCCTGTGGCTTTGTTAGGATTCCTATCTTACTTAATCTCCAACTGTGCAGCTAATCATTTCCTTCCCTTCAAAGACTGTCCTCCCTGACTGATCCTGAGAGGCATAGTCTTAGAGAGGCTGTCACTGGGGAAGGTTTGCTATAGGGAGTGCCTCCCTGGAAAGCAGAGGAAGAATTAGCCTGGCAGAATTTTCCATCTGTGTTGCACTCCTGGATTTGCTGTCACCGGAGAGGCTGATCTGACAAGGTTTTCAAGTGGTTGAAACCTTGAAAGGGACTCACGTGGATAACTTGTCTTCTTTGTGTGTTGTTACAGTCTTATAGGATCTCTCATCTTTTTAGCTCTTGCTATGAAGAATCTTGAGTAGGAGTCATCTGAGACTTGAGATCAGCTGGTGTGGTTGATTATGGGAGAAGGAATGGTGTAGGTCTCTATTTCTGATAAAGCAGGAGGACTCGACGTTGTTCGTTTCAGAATCTAAGTGGTACCAAGCAAAAAGAGGAGAACTTTGTGTAATTTGTACAGAGAAATGTGCAGCTGACTTCCGTTTCAAAGAAGAAAATCCACAAGCAGTACAAGCCTCTCTACCACCACCATGACCACTCTAGGTGAGAGAAGCACCCCTAGATGCAGCAACAAAGACAGCTGCTCGGGTGATTTGAGCACTTGTGCTCTCAACAAGTTTCAACCAGGGCTCCCAAACAGTAAAAGCTATTGCCTTGGAGAACCTGGGATTCCGAAAGGTTTTTGTATCTGCATGAATGTGTCACATAGGTCACAGCGGAGTGCGATAATGTTCCCCCAGAACTTCAGGAGAGGTACCCTGGGATGCAAACATGCTGCTGAATGTTTGAGGGTGTGCAGCACTGCAGTAGTAAGTAGCTGAGACACAACTGGTAACTCATTGCTGAAAATTAGCCTGGCGTAGTGACCAGGATGTAATACTGCTGTGTACCCACAGAGGGACACTTCTGTGATGCCATGGGCAGAAATGGCATAGGGAGGAGCTCAGGTTTTGTGCAGCTTTGTAGAGCATTTAAATCTTTGCAGCCTCTGACTCTGGCTACTGAAATACACTGAAGCAAGAGTTGGCTCTTCCCCTCTGTTCCTGCCAGCCTGGATCACTGTGTTCAGTGTCTCAGCCTGGCTGAGCCAGGGTGACCTGGCTGCTGTTTGACAGAGAGGGATACACTTTATTATGCCTGTCCGTACCATGCCAAGGGCAAAGGGCATGTCTTGTACCAACAGTGGTCAGAAGCACTTGTTTTTAAAACAAGTTTTAAAAATTACACACCTGCTTACAATGTTATGTCTGAAAATTATTGCTGACTCATAAACTACTTCTTTCTTGTACTGAAAGTAGCCAAGTTGAATGTGTGTTTTGAGCTGTGACTTGATCAGATCAATACCAGCTCAGCGTGAGAAGCCTGTTCTGAGATTCATCACTAGAAGCTTTGAAATCCTGTGCTGAATTTTTAGGTTTTGTTAAAACCCAGTGAACATTAACATTTGCTTGCCATATCCTGGGAAGGCACAAGTGCTTTAGAAACGGTCTGTTCAGAAAGACATTTTTGTTGTGTTTGTTTTGACAGTGATACTAACCCCTCCCCAACCTTTTCTTTTAAATACAACTTAAAACTGTGTTAATGTTTGTAAAATCAGTGCTGACAGTCTACTCTTTGTAAATGAGCAGATGAAAGTATCTGAATTTGTAGAATTCATAAGGAGATTCAACTACCAAAGATACAATTGCTGGCAAAATAAGTGATGGAAGAAACTCCTGACCAGAATCTTTTTCTTTTGAGATCTACTTGAAAGCCATGAGCCTCTCTGAAGTTCAGATTTTATGTCTATATATAGGATGTCACTGGCAGTAACGCAGTACTGAGCTCTTCCAAGTGGCCCTTGGACAGCAATCATTAAATAAATAAAAAACAGTGTATGCATTTGAAGTCTTAATTATTTTTTTTTCCCCTGTAAGGTGAATTTAGAGCATCCCTGCTGTCTGCTGAGGACGAGGTGCCTATCTTGTAAATTTACACTGGCCGGACCCAGAAGTAGGATCCTGGTTATGTCCTAAGCAAGCTGAGTTTGGTCACTGAAATTGCCACTTCTGTCGTGTTGATTTTTTTTCTCCAGTGTGATTACCCCATTTTACCAATGTCTCTTAATCTGTTTGTATTTTCTAGTATGGTTTCGTCGTATTTGGTTCATCATGGGTACTGTTCAACAGCAACTGCCTTTGCCAGAGTCACAGACACCACGATCCAGGAAGAACAGACCTCAATAAAGAATAGACAAAGTAAGTCTCTTGGGTAGTTGTTCCCAAAATGTGTCGTGCTGGCCATGTGTTGTCTTGAGGACTCTGCAGAGGAATGAAGTGCTGTGGAAGTAGAAAAGTGACTTCACGACAGTGCGAAGCTGTCCACAGCACACTGCTGACTTAGCGATGCTGCCTGTGGGTCACTAGAGCTTGGGGACCACTGCTGGGAGCACTTTTCCCATCATCACTGTGTCCTCTCCACCCTCTGCCATCTTTGCCTGAAGAACTGCCCTATTCTTTCCTTTGTCTGTCTGCTCTGAGAAATGACCTACATGCCTGGCAGTGTTGAGTATGCTGAGTCTTCTGATCAACTTGGTTAATTTTACTCAGTCTTGTTGAAAATGAATAGCTGAATCCTGGAAGAGATGAGGTAATTCTCAGCTTTGAGTCCAGCAGTTTCACACATCAGGCTCAACATAATATCTAGGGCAAAAGGTGCTTTCTGGGAGATAGTGCCAAATCAGTGGAGAATGGAATGATTACCTTGGACTTTACCTGAACTGAGATCCCTGTGCACCAGAGATCCCTTTGGATTTGGGTTCTTTGATGCAGTCTGTTGCAGCAGGGGCAGTTTCATTAGCATGGTCGCAAGGACCCAGACCCATCAATCTATTTTAACTACAGCTCCCAGAGTTAATGAGTCTTCCAGTCCCTTTGCACTTCTTGTCTTCAGGTGAATTTTTTGCATACGAAGGGTTTTGCAAATTCAAAGCCAAAGTGTTTAGCTCACAGTAGGTGAAGAATTTGTGTTCTGTGTCTGTTTTGGTTACTGCTGTTTTCTCTGAAGTGGCTCATCTCTCAGCTGGTAAGGCTGTAAGTGCTTTTGGTTCCTGCAGAATAAGGCTTGCAGCTTTCTCCTGCCGTACCTTTTTTTTTTTTTTTTAGCTTCTCTATTCAGAGGCTCAGAACATTGGTGTGTTTTCTGCATTCTCCTGGCTGTTGAATACAGGCTACACCCCGCTCTGTACATTTCCCTTCCCTTTGTGAACTGTTTCTCATGTGACTGTTACGTATCAGGAGCATCGTGCCCCTTTGTCGCTCGCTCTCCATACATTGCATACGCTTAGCCAGCATTCAGGTTCATTTGGGGACTCTGCTTAGTACCCAAAATAACTTGTAGTTGCTGCCCATTAGTGCTGATGGGCTTTGTGCTTTCCAGGTCATGCATTATGCAACCCTGACCCCAGCCAGTGTTCTTGCTGGTGTGGGTTTAATTGGTGAAGGCTTACGGAAGGCACGCAAGGCAGTGCAGTCTCGTTTGTCTGAGGACAGGTGACAAGGCAGATGGAGGGAAGGAATGTAGAGCTCTGAAGTTGGGGCTTAAATAAAAGGTGTGAGGAAAACACAGATGGGAAAACAAAAAGTGGGGAAAATTATAAAAGACGACGACATCTGTGAGAGTTGCCAAACAAGGCAAAGAAGAGAGCTGTCAGAAGCAGCGAGACGTGAAAACGGACATGCAAGTAAGTAGAAGAAACAGAGTGAAATGAAGGAGACTGTGCAACACACGTTGGTGTGAGAGCCATGTCTTTGGTTTTATCTTTCAGCTACAATAACAAGCAAATAAGCACTGAGAAGTGGGAGCCAAGACAAGTCATTGCAGATTGTTACCGGGGATTGCTAATGGGGATTACCAGCCTGGGCTTTGGACTGCTCATGACTTGCAAAAGTCACAGCCTGTTGTTATTACAGCCTCTGCTTGCAAAGCACCTCACAGGCAAACCAAAACCTTCTCTCTGTTGTTTGTAAGGAGTCCTGGAAAAAACAGAGATGGAAATGCAGTGCATTTTTAGTTTTAAGTACATTTAGGTTTAGTTTTAAGTACACTTAGAAAAAAAAAAAGTAAAATGTGAACCTCTGTAGAGCAGCAGCTTCTCTGATTGTTCAGGGATGGGATCTCAAGTCTTGCACTTGTGTCTTCTGACCCACTGAAGAAGCATATGTGGGACATGAACACCCAGGATGATAGATGGCTTCTGCCTTGTCTCTTTGCACCTCCTAGAAGTGTACAACTTGTTGAGCTGTTTCTAGCTTAGTCAATAGCTGAGTTTTGGAGCTAACTTACAGGTGCCACATTCTCATTGCAGGCCAAGCTCAGGTTACTTCTCTGGGAATATATTGAGGTGGGACTTGCAGGAACCCAGTTTTGTCGGTAAAATTGCTTCTGCTTAGAGCTAGGGGTATTGGGGAAGCAGTACTGTGCTATGGTTTAAGCCCACAGACCCCCTAAGAATACTCTGCTTATCTGATGCTCAGCCATACATATGCTTCCGAGTGTGAACCAGCCAGAGGATGTAATGTGGGGGTGACCTAGGGGCTTCTCCTCTGAAACTGTAATTTCCCCAGCAGCCTCCTTGCTCCCATCCAGCTCTCGTGTCTTGCTTTCTTTTCCATTGCTTCATAGCTCTGTGACTAAAGGACTAAAGTCCCAGAGCCCCCCACCCCAGTGCACCTACCTCATCCTTCAGCTCTTTCTACTCTTGGTGTTTCTGAGCTACTAACAGATTCTCCCTCATTTTCACAGGCTTTTCCTCACCCTAATCCATAATAAACAAAATGTGGTCCCCAGTTCTCCCTAGCCCTTGTGCAAGGTGGTAGTGGGGAGCTGTGTGGCGTACATGAGACAACTCTGGCCATTCTTGTTGGCTGGTCCTGTGTGTCAATAGGTCTCCTTTTGCTTTCAGGAATACAGAAGCTAGTATTAGCAGGCAGAGTGGGAGAGGCTATAGAAGCCACCCAGCAGCTCTATCCTGGCCTCCTAGAACATAACCCCAACCTACTCTTCATGTTAAAGTAAGTATGAATAGCTTTATACTCCCTAGTGCTGAAATGTGTAGATGAAGGAGAGAGGAAAGAGGCTGTCCAGCCATCCAGTCTGGCTGCACACCTTGGCCCGAATTCAAACTGCTCGATAGCCCTTCAGGAGCAGGTGGGAGAGGACATAGGTTCAGTCCTTTGCACAGTGCTTGTAGCAATGTAGATGTAGCCCTTTTGTTGGTGCTCAGACCTAGTATGGCTTTGCCTCGTGAGGTCAGGCGGAGGTGGATGAAATTTTAGCATCCAGAGGTGGATGACATCTTCTGGAGATCTTGCAACACTGGAGCGTGTGGCAGTCGCTGTGAAGGTTCCTAGAAAGGCAGATGTATGGAAGAGGCTATCTGGGGTAGAGACTAAAGGAAAAAAGTGCTTATGTGGCCCAGTTCTCCCAGCTGTACAGAGTGTCTCTCCCCAGCCTCCTGAGACATATAAGGATACCAGTAAAGCTAAATGAGGAGCTATCCTCATTGTCACTGTGGATATTGCATTTATTACCCTTCCTTCTCTATTTTCCATTGGCCACCAGTATTTCTAAGTTGATGGAGTAGCGGGGGAGCTATAATGTTTGGCAGATTTAGTATTTTCTCCCTGAAAAAAACCCCACAATTGAATTTTGGAGTACCTGCAGAGGTGGTGGAGATGAAAGGAAGAGTTTCTTCTTAGCACAGTGGAAATAAACTTGCGTTTTGGGAATGTCTCAATGTTCACTAGCATCAAAGTTGCGGTTTCTGAACATCTTCCTCCCGTAGCGTTATCAGAGCACTTGCAATACAAAGGTACCAGGAGTCTGAAATGTGCTTTTGAAAGCCAAGAAATTTAACTCCTATGCAGTTTCTAGGACTTCTCCACTCAGTAACTAAGGAAACCTCAATGCAGAGCATCCTGGTTGTCACGCACCCTTTTCTCCTTCTTCCCTCCTATGAAATCAGGTGTCGGCAGTTTGTGGAGATGGTGAATGGGACAGACAGTGAAGTACGTTGTTTCAGTGCCCGCAGCCCCAGATCCCAGGACAGTTACCCCGGGTCCCCCAGCTTAAGTCCTAGACATGGATCAAGCAACTCACACGTTCATAGTACCGGTAAGTGTGTTTTCTGTGTCTCCTAGAGTAAATGTCAAAGGTGGACATGGTTGTGTATGACATTACCTGCTACTTTCCATGCATTATTCTATGAAATGTTTCCCAGAAAGAGTGGTCAGAGAGTGGAATAGGCTGCCCAGGGAGGGGGTGGAGTCCCCCTCCCTGGGTGTGTTTAAGGGTCGTTTGGATGAGCTGTGGGGGGATGTGGTGTAGGGGAGAACTTTGTAGAGTCGGGCTGAGGGTTGGACTTGATGATCCCGAGGGGCTTTTCCAACCTGAATGATTCTATGAAATTGTCCTTTCCTTTCTGATACCCAGCTGAGAGGACATACTGGTATCATGTCTGTACTGTTACAGAGTTGGTTTTGCATTAGTTATTTTCCACAGACAATTGTCTGCAGAGCAGGTTTTTTCCAGAGTAAAGAAGCTTTTGAAGGTGGCCTTCTAGTGATTCAGTGTTTCACTGACTGAGCTGCAAGAAAAAACCAAAGCTTGCTTCCTTTACCTTGGAGTCTGCAACAGAATTGCTTTCCAGTAGGAATCAAGCAGAAAATGCACCTTTCTGGCCAGCTGAGAAAAAGATTAGAGGGATGCCTTGCATGAAAGCTTCTCCCTCCCGCCATGGACTTTACCTTGCAATCTCTAAACATGTGAGAAGGGAACAGTTCTGTACCTGCAAAACCCATCTCTGGAGCATCAACTCCTTGCAGTTTGGGAAATTAAATTAGGATTTGAAGTGGAAAGAACAAGATAAAGCAGGACACCTAAGATATCTTCCTAGATAATTTTTGACTATGGCTTTGTAGATGGAATGGGCCAGGGAGTATGACCTGCAGAGCCCCTGAAAACAATCTGAGCTGCTTCCTTGAGCTGCTCACAGCCATCCGAGTGTATTTTGTTTTGGTATTCCACTGCTGCTTGTGACAAACTGTGGGCAGGCAAACATTTAAGGGAAAGGAAGACAATTACTTGAATGCCTCCAAGCTGTCACTCACCTTCCCAAGCCAGTGTATCTTTGTTTCCTATATTGTGCTGTGAGAAACCCTGGGTATGTTTCTCTGGCTTGAATGATCCCATCAGTCCATAAAAGCTCTTGGTAATTCCCGTTGTCAACCAGGAGATGCCTAGATTAAAAAAACCCTGCGATGCAAGGCAGCATTCATATATATTTGTCTCCGTACATGGGACATCACCTTGCACAGTTCCCTCTGTCAGACGTACTTTCAAAATAATGATCATTTCATCAGTGCATGTTTCAAAGATTAAGCAGAACTGTTGTGCACAGTCTACTGCATCTTTGTCATTAAAATGCACAAAACCAACAAAGATGTTGTTTGAATGTTTGTGTTGTCGTGATAAAAATATAAATAAATTCCCTAGCTATAAATAGAATTGTGGGATCAGCTGATGAATTTGGATGTATCACCATCACTTCTGGAGGAACAGCCATGCCAGGTCACATCATCTAACCAAGATCCTGTGGTCAATATTGGTTGCCTAGGGAAGAATATATGAAGAAGGCAAGCCCATAGTGAGGTCTTTCCAAAATATTATTTAAGCCCCTAATGATTTACAGTTGTCTTGGTATTAAATAGCCCCTGTGAGTTTAGCCAGTCTTTCCTGAAGCTGTATAAAACCTGTGGTAATGACCAAAGGTTTGTGTCCTGTGTCAGTGAGTTCCACAGCTTGATAGGCACCTTTTGTGTGGGAGCGGATGAGATTTCAAGCCTGAGTCTCCTTTCAGTTCTCCTAAATGAGGAAGGTTAGCTTGTGATTAAGAGAGTTGTTGTTATTAAGTGTTGTGTGAATCAGGTGTATCCCTAACGTAAGGTAGGTTGTGGAATGCCTGGGAAGTTCTGCTTGCAAAAAGTACTTGTGGCCCAGTTTTCAGCTGTGTTTTCATAGTTTTCCTGGATAGAGGGTTTATGAGAAGTATTTGGGTTTGTGAGGAGAGAGTTTGTGAACTTCTTTACAAACCATCCATGCTTCATATTTCAACAGTATTCTCTGTACTTGGTGAGCTGTTTCTGCCAATCTCTTATTTACAGCTCATTGTTCGAACTTCCTTAAGCTCAGATGTCGCTGGTGAGCAGTAGGGTTCCTTCCATATTCATTTGTGTTTTCTCTAAACCCCATTGAATTTAAGAACGATGAATCATAATTTAAGATCTTCAGTCTTATTTTGCTTTCTTCCTTTGGGGCCTGCTCTCTTGCTAAATTGTTGACTTCACAATAGAGTGATACTGTTGGTATGGTCTCATTTTTCCCTTTCTTCTTGACTTTCAGGAGCAGATAGTCCAACCTGTAGCAATGGAGTCATGTCCACAAAAAGCAAACAGAGTCACAGTAAATATCCAACACTGAGTTCATCATCTTCATCTTCCTCCTCCTCCTCCCCCTCATCTGTGAACTACTCTGAGTCCAATTCTACAGATTCTACCAAATCTCAGCAGCACAGTAGTACGAGTAACCAAGAAACCAGGTATTTTTTTTTTCCTTTGTAGATGCCTGAGGAGGGTGAGATGGTGGAAGAGGGCTCAGTCTGCTTTCTGAGGAGCCAGAAAGACATCTCTCCTGCTCTTTTGAACAACAAAATAACTCTTTGTATCTACAAGGTCACTACTATTCCCAGCAGACACAAGCCTGTTGCAGTTCCCCTGCTCTGGCTCAGTCTTGGAAGCTCATCTTGTAAAGAATATTATGATGCTCTTGTTTCAGGCACCAAGCTGTCCCATTAAACTGATGCCGTCAGAGCCCAACACGATCGTTTGCATAGAAGCTCTCCTGTTGAGCCTGGTTTTGTTGCTGCTGCCTCAGCCAGTCGATTACTGCTGCTAAGAAGCTTGCCTGCCCTTTAGTGGGTGAGGCAGGAGCTCAACTCTTTACTGGGTTTGTGCATTGCCCTCTTGAGTAATTTTCTTGGCTGCCTCTACCTGTTGCCCAGTTCCTTCCAGATGAGCCTCTGAATCAGCAGTAATTTGTTTCATACTTCTGACAGCAAGTCAGACCTTTAGAAACCCTCCCTTCTCCAAGAAGCCATAGGTGGTCCAGGAGAGTGGTATAGTTACTACTGCATTTACTGGAGCGTGGAGCATATTGAGCCGTGGTGAGAACTGAGCTTCCTTTGGGCTCGCTATCCAGGTTGGTGTTGCAGGGCTGTGCGAGGCCTTGCTGGAGCAGAGGGTATCTTTGTGGTTAGTAGAATCTCTTGCTAATTGCAGCTGGCACTCATCCTCTGAGTACTGTGCTGAGCACAGTTTGTAGTCTCTATCGTGTCCTCTTGAGAGCCATACAGAATCACAGAATTGTCTAGGTTGGGAAAGACCTTGAAGAGCCTCCAGTCCAACCATCAGCCTAACATTGACAGTTCCCAACTCCACCAAATCCCTCAGCGCTGAGTCGACCGTACTCTTAAACCCCTCCAGGGATGGGGACTCCACCACCTCCCTGGGCAGCCCATTCCAACACCCAACAACCCCTTCTGGAAAGAAATGCTTCCTAATATCCAGTCTAAACCTTCCCTGGTGCAACTTGAGGCCATTACCTCTGGTCCTGGAGCTTATTACTTGGTTACAGAGACTCACTCCCCCTCTCTGCACCCTCCTTTCAGGGAGTTGTAGAGGGCCATGAGGTCTCCCCTCAGCCTCCTCTTCTCCAGACTAAACCCCCCCAGTTCCCTCAGCCGCTCCCCATCAGACCTGTGCTCCAGACCCTGCACCAGCTCCGTTGCCCTTCTCTGGACACGCTCGAGTCATTCAATGGCCTTTTTGGAGTGAGGGGCCCAAAACTGAACCCACTCATGGAGGGGCGGCCTCACCAGTGCCGAGTCCAGGGGTAAGATCCCTTCCCTGTCCTTGCTGGCCACGCTAGTGCTGACACAAGCCAGGATGCCATTGGCCTTCTTGGCCACCTGGGCACGCTGCTGGCTCCTGTTCAGCCGGCTGTCAATCACCCCCCCCAGGTCCCTCTCTGACTGGCAGCTCTCCAGCCACTCCTCCCCAAGCCTGTAGCGCTGCTGGGGGTTGTTGTGGCCCAAGTGCAGCACCCGGCATTTGGCCTTATTGAAGCTCCTCCAGTCGGCCTCAGCCCATCGCTCCAGCCTGTCCAGGTCTCTCTGCAGAGCCTCCCTACCCTTGAGCAGATCAACACTCCCACCCAACTTGGTGTCATCTGCAAAGTGACTGAGGGTGCACTCGATCCCCTCGTCCAGATCATCAATAAAGATGTTAAACAGGAGTGGCCCCAAAACCGAGCCCTGGGGGACACCACTCGTGACTGGCTGCCAACTGGATTTAACTCCATTCACCACAACTCTTTGGGCCCGGCCATCAGCCAGTTTTTTACCCAGCAAAGTGTGTGCCCATCCAAGCTGTAAGCAGCCAGTTTTGCCAGGAGAATGCTGTGGGAAACGGTGTCAAAGGCCTTACTGAAGTCAAGGTAAACAACACCCACAGCCTTTCCCTCATCCAATAAGCAGGTCGCCCTGTCGTAGAAGGAGATCAGGTTTGTCAAGCAGGACCTGCCTTTCATAAACCCATGCTGACTGGGCCTGATCATCTGGTTGTCCCGCATGTGTTGTGTGATGGTACTCAGGATGAGCTGCTCCATCAGCTTCCCGGGTACCGAACTCAAGCTGACAGGCCTGTAATTTCCTGGATCATCCTTCCGACCCTCAGCACATAACTGAGAAACACTTGTTCAAACTCAATTTACCAGAATCATTTGATAATGCTGGATTTATGATTTCTTTTTAATGTAGAGGCCAAGTCCCAGCAAGATTTTCTCATCATTTCAGTTAATCAGCAATCTCATCCACACTGCTGTCTTGAACACTTAAGCCTAGAGCCCCTGTGTTCTGTATTGCACTTTTTGCAAGGGTTGATGGCTTACCATAGCCAAGATTTCCCTCCTGTTTAGTGTGTTAGTATGTTATCTGTTGTCTGGCTGCTGTTCACTGTCCCAGATATAACTGCTTCCTGAACGGAAAATGGTAAGCACTCTGCACCTGTAATAATGACTGGTACTCTTGGAACAGAAACCTGTTTCATAAATTGTCTTCAGAAGCCTGCAACAATTTTTGCTACACTGAATTAGCCCATCTGGCTCTCTGTAGCCCAACTGGCACTTTTTCTGGTCTACTGACCATTGCTGGGCACCATTGTAGAGAGGTTGGTGCTGGTCTCTTCTCACAGGTGATTAGTGACAGAACAAGAGGGAACGGCTTTAAACTACAACAGGGGAGGTTCATACTGGACATGAGGAAAAATTTTTCCCAGAAAGAGTGGTCAGAGAGTGGAATAGGCTGCCCAGGGAGGGGGTGGAGTCCCCATCCCTGGGTGTGTTTAAGGGCTGTTTGGATGAGATGTTGGGGGATGTGGTGTAGGGGAGAACTTGTAGAGTAGAGCTGATGGTTGGACTCGATGATCCCAAGGGGCTTTTCCAACCTGAGTGATTCTGTGATTCTGTGATTTGGCATCTGAGCTCTTCATTTCTTCCCTTTCTAATTTAGACATATGACCTTTCTTTCCTCCTTTCACCTTAGTGACAGCGAGATGGAAATGGAGGCTGAACATTACCCCAATGGAGTCCTGGAAAATTCATCCACCAGGATAATGAATGGCACCTACAAACATGAAGAGATCCTGCAGACGGATGAATCCAGCATGGGTAGGGCCTCAGAGGCAGGAGGGGTAAAGGGAAATAGAAAGAGCTGGTATTGAACTGTGGGGAAAAAACATGAACTTTGAGTTTCTTTCCCTACCCCAGTGAATGAAGTTCTCAGGATGCCTGTTTCATGGGGAAAATGAATCTGTTCTGGAACTAGAACTAGGTCTGGCTTTTCATAGTCTTGCAGCAGTGCTGGTGATGTTGTGGAGCAGGGAAAGCAATAGGAGTCAAAGGTTTGTGGAGCACTGGCCCTGAATTCCAGCTCAGAGCAGTCCTGGCACTTCTGCCAGCTGAGGAACTGAACCAAGCTGTGAAAGGCTGGCTGATGTCCAGCCACAGCGTGCCCTCTGCACAGTGTGGTCAGCTACAACTGTCTTGTTTGTGGATGTTTTAGTCAGGAGGGAGAGGATGAATCAGCTACACTACCTCTGAAACTGGGGATTCCTCCAGTTACAATGGGTCCTGTGGCCACCTAATACTGGGAGGTTGGTGTTAGCATCTCTGACTGAAAGTTTTCTGTGCCGAGGATTTTTTAGACCAGGGATTTCCGTGTTGTGTACGCTGTATTACACACATGAAAGGGTAACACAGCTGGAGTTGCAAGCTCCCATGATTTTATCAGAAGACTTGATTTGTAGGTAGTTCTCAGGCATTAAACAAATTGAGCTCAAGTTTTCCCTGTACCTAACAGGTGCTACGAAAAAGCTAGTACTGGCTGTTGCAGTGTAGGGATCACAAAAACCTTCCACTGGGATAAACTTAGAGCAGGGACCAGCTATCTGTGCCAGAAGGGAAAGGAGTTTATGGGTAGCATGACACAGAATAGGCAGTGGTGAGGAATGAAAGACGATTGTTACTTCTCCGCTGCCTTCCCTCTAGAAGACAGCTGCCCCCAGAGGCAGCTCTGTGGAGGGAACCACGCTGCCACGGAGCGAATGATCCAGTTTGGACGGGAGCTGCAGATGCTGAGCGAGCAGCTTTGCAGAGAATATGGGAAGAACACAATGCACAAAAAGATGCTTCAGGTAAGCCTGGGCCTTGTGCTGCATCGCAGCAGTTCTCTGGGCCAGGAGTGGGGTTGCGGGTTCTCTTGCAGAGCTCTGGGTGGCCCCCACTTCTGCACCTGGTGAGGAAGAGGGGGCCTGCATGGGGATCAGAGGTTGAAACTCAGTGAGCATAGAGCATCTAGACCCAGTTCTCAGCACAGGAGAGAAGCAATACAGCTCCTGCCTGCCTTCGCTCTTCTTCTCTCCAGGTGACACTCTACCTGCCTTCCCGTGCTGGCTACCCTGCCAGATGGAGGGGGCACCCTCTTTAATCTACTATCTTGATGGCCCAGTGTGGTCCCTTGCTGCCAAGAAGAAAAGGGCCGTTTCTTTTCAGGAGGTAGGCACCTGTCACCTTGGCGATGGCAGGAGGTGCCCCGGCTGATGGACTTGGCAGTTTTCCTGTGCGTTTGCAGCCATGCATGACCTTACTGTGCCTTTCTGTTCTCTCATACAGGACGCATTTAGCTTGTTAGCTTACTCAGACCCTTGGAACTGCCCCGTCGGTCAACAGCTGGACCCAATCCAGAGGGAACCTGTGTGTGCTGCTCTTAATAGTGCTATATTGGGTAAGGCCTGGTTCCTATGTGAGCTCTACCCACTGGACATACCTGCTTTCAAGGTTTGTCCTGTGGCAGGCAAGCCTGTGAGCGTTAGGAAAAGTTCAGAAATACTTGTGTTTAGCTTTTGCCTCTCTTTCTGTTGCTGGGGACTGACAAGGCAGTGATGCAGGAAGGCAGGCAGGAGGGAAGCATGCAGAGGACAGATCCACCTGAACTAATCTTTTGGCTCCCTTCCTTGGGTCT
Source organism: Strix uralensis (assembly GCF_047716275.1). Lineage (NCBI taxonomy): Eukaryota > Metazoa > Chordata > Aves > Strigiformes > Strigidae > Strix > Strix uralensis. The sequence goes on along the minus strand of NC_133983.1, from coordinate 2,207,656 downwards.
TCCGCAGTGCTGCTTCCAAGGACGCTCCTCAGGATTTTCCTCCCCTGCTTACTGAAGAAACCAAGATCTCTTCAATGCATTTCCTGCCCCTCTTTCTTCTTGCTTCAAACCCAACTGAATCAGTTCACTGGCCTTAGCAGCAAATCTGCTGTTTGGGTTGGCAGTTTTGTCCTGGCATCATCCTGCTTTCTGGCAGGGAATGCAGTTGCTCTGTTGCAGCAGCTCATAAGTGAAGCAGGTTTCTGTAGTGTTGGCTCTAAAGCAGTTACCTCCAATCTCATGTTTGGGCATGCAGAGTTAAACGGGTCTGTCTTCCCTTCAGATATTGCCTCTGCATGTTCCCATCATGTGCTATGGCTGCTGGAGCCCAGAGGGCCTGGCTGCCTGCAGGAATCGGGGCTGTGGTAATGGTCCAGCCCTGTTGCTCTTTCCCTTCTGATCTTAAGATGAGAGGAGCCCCCTCTGTGTAGACATCTGGTTATAAGTTGGTTTTCTTCAGCTAGCAAGACAGCTCCCCTTTTTCTGATGAGCTTTGCTCTTTGTGTCAGCAGGATGGATGATGGTTGCATCCAGGTATGAGCAGTCTCTTGCCCTCCTCTGTGTCCTCAGAGCTGAACGTTTATGCCTGCTCTTCCATTTTCCTTAGACAAGACTGTTTCTTGGCCCAGCAGCTTGTTTTCATTTACTTTCCTGTCTTGAACTTGGCATAGTAAATGCAGTAGCTTCCCTGATGGAAGAAGTCTTGTGCTTGCAGTCAATGAGTTGCCATGTCATTGCTGACACTCCTGGCATCTTCAGCTACAGAAAAATCCCATGGTAGAGAAATATAGTAATAATGAGGTTACGGCCTGCCACCAGTCTGCAAGAAAGAGATTGATTCATTCTAGGCAGGGCCCTTGATCCTGTCACCAGACGTGCATGTGCTGTGTCATTGCTCAGGTAACTTCACCGGACACTCCGCGGTCTGGTTTAGCTCAGTCCCTCCATAGCCGGCTGAGCACTGGCAGCTTCTATCTCGGGAACCCACGCGCCTCACGTTGAGTGTGCCAGAAGGAGATTTAGAGATTATATTCTGGGGGGAAGGAACAGCTTGATGGACAAATCCGTGAGGGCTCCTGTTCTGTCTGAGTAAAGGAACAGAAATTACATGGTTTGGGAAAGAGAGACAATCACGATGGGCAAGTGTTCAGCAGGGTGGCTCGGTTCTAGCCGTTGTTCGTCCAGTGCTTGAGGAGCATGGACAAGTTGCTGAGGGGTGTCACCAGGGAGACATGAAAGATGGTGTCTGGATGTGCTTCGTCACACAGGTCGCAAGATACCTTGTCTAGCTGAGTTGAGGGTTCTCTCTTGCATACCTGGCAAACGTGCAGTTGAACAGAAGCAGTAACCAGTGAGCGAGTTTGGACTTCAGTGTAGACTTGCACAAGTGGGAGAGAGGGAGAGGTTGCCTCTTGCTTGGTGCCAATTTCTTCTGCCTTTCCTTATTCTTCCACGCTTTGATCTCTCATGCTTTGAGGGTTTTCTGGCAGACAGTGAGGCAGGAGCTCCGCTGCCTTTTTCTTGCTCTGGCCACCGCAGCAGCACTTTCTCAAAGGCCCTGATGAGACGTTGCCCCACGTGGGACATGTCGTGGGTGGTGGGGTGTGCGGCGGAGCAGCGGTGCAGAGCCAGCGGTACTCAGGAGTAGCTTCCTTCCAGAGCCAGTGCCTTCTGCCAGGGGTGCTGGGCTTGGTGCCCAGGTGGGACTGGAGAGGGACTCAAGTGCAAGGTGAGCCACTACGCAGCCAGGGCACCTCTTCTAAACAGATTTCTTTTTTTGCCCCCACAGAATCTCAGAACCTGCCAAAGCAGCCCCCGCTGATGCTTGCCCTGGGCCAGGCCTCGGAGTGTTTGCGGCTCATGGCTCGCGTGGGCTTGGGCTCCTGCTCCTTTGCCAGAGTAGACGACTATTTGCACTAGCCACCAGAGCAAGATGGAGTTGACATCGTTGAGTGCTGCCCTTCACCCTCCGTTGCTGCCACTCTACACCACCACCTCGTTCGATAGCCTGACCTCCCTGCCACCAACACCCCCTCTAGCACACACACACACACTGCCTGTGAAAGGATTGAGTGAGTTCCTCACTGTGTGGCTATTCCTGACCCCAGGAACGACTGGCAGATCTTACCTGTCTCCCCTCCATTGCTGCGGCTCCAGCGGCACTCAGTATTTCGCTGGTTATTCTAATGTAGCGCCTTCCGATGTAGGGATTTCTCTTTATTTTGATTTGAGTTGTTTCTCATGGATCCACCAATATTTTATCTGGAGAGTTTTGCTGAGCTGGTTTCTGCTGATTTACTGAGGAAGCTCATCAAGTTGGTGACAGCTTGTTCTTTTCTTCCCTTCTCCCTCCATCGTGCACATACAGCATCATCTTCTGTGCTAGTTATCTGAACTCTTCTCGCAGTGGCAGTTCAGAGGGATTTTTTTTTTTTATTTTATTTGAATCCTGTTTATTAAAAAGGTCTCTTCCACCTCCACAAAGTCACTGATGTATTTATTGCCCACAGACTCGGTCCCAGCCATACACATCATACAACCCCGCAGGAGACCTGGTGAGGTAGGTCCTGTCACGTGCTAATGATGGGAATTGGAGGAGCTTCCTGGTGCATACCTCTCTTAAGAGCACAAGGCTCTCAAACACTTGTCTTTGTGAATGGAAAGAGTAGAAGACCTGACATTGCTTATGTTAGTGGCTGGACCATAGAAGCATCTCACAGCCCTGAGAAACAGGTAAATCCAGCTCTTACAGCAGCTAGAGGGACAGAACTGACGAATAGGAAGTCATCTACCGCTGTCTTGGTAGAAGCAGGTCATGTTAGCCTGCAAGAAACGTCTGTGGGTGCTGCCCAGCTGGGCTGTCAGGTTTTGTGTTAAATCACAAACCTCCCTTTTTCTCCATCTAGGAGGGCTCTGTCACTGAGACTCAAAAATAATAGTATTTACTGACCCCTCCATGTAACACTGATCTAAATGAGCACTTCTAAATCTTGGAAGTATCTTGAGAACACTAGTGGGAACTGTGTTTACCCTTGCAGGTTGCAGGTTAGGGTCAGCTTTGTAAGGTCTGAGCTGGTCAGAAGGGAGCAGCAATGTTTCTTTAAGGATTACTAAGAAAATTATTTCAGTTTCAGGCCCAAAAGTGACCAGCAAGGATCTGTGGGTGAGTAACCTCCAAGTAAGATGGACTGATGTGTCTCTGCTGCGGTATGTATCAGGCCCAGGGACTCAAGTGCTGCTAAGCCTTGGGCATTCAAACCACCTGCCTGTGTGTGTTTCTGAGTGTGTATTTTTAACTGGCAAGGCCGTGTAGCAGGGCTGCGTGCTTTGCATCCTCTGCTGTGCCCTTAGGAGACCTCGGGTTCAGTCTGGCCGCACGGGAGGAATTGTAGTTCTGCACCAAATGAATTTTAGGTCCGTAGCTGTAAGGAGGACCCTGGGGAGCTCAGACCCAACATGTACTTTACTGCTGTTCTTGAAATTTATTTATTTTTAGAAAGCTCAATGGAAGATGAACAAATTGTGTTGAAGTTTGCCCTCAAAATGGAGGTTGGCCTGTGCCAGGGCTTCAGGCAGCAAGAGAGCTTGTGTGCCACTGAAGAAAGGAAGGTGGTGTGTGACCTCTGTGGAGTACCCCAGAGCTTTAAGGATTTTCTGCATTTGCAGGCTTGATTTGCAGCTGGAACTTGAGGCCTGAAGTCAAGGCAGAGCAGGGGGCAGGTGTCCCCTGTGCCGCAGGAGAAGGTTGTGGCAGTGCGTGTGCGGATGGTGGTGGAGGCGGTTGGGAATGCCCATCGCTACCTTTTGGTGAAGGTTTTGAAGCAGTGCTAGAGCCGTGGTGGTCTAAGAGAACAGGCAACACGAGTTTTAGAGACAGAGGAGATATTTTTATTTTTTATTAGATCAACTCATATAGTTAACAAAGCAGAAGGAGCTCTGCGTACCAAAGCCATTCTTCTAGTAGGCAGATGGGAGCAGAGGACCGCACTAAGCAGAAGAATTTAACTTGCAATCCAGGGGTTCTTTTCAATTCTGGGGAACAGCTCACATGCCTGAAAGCTCATCTGTTGATTCTCAACTCTGCTCGTTGTCCTAGCGATGGATATTACCCCAGCCTGCAGTCCTTACCTTGCTGCACTTGCACCGCTACTTGGTGGGCAGGCTTCTTTCCAGGAGCCTCTGATGCTGGACCTGCCAGGCTGCCCAGCCTAACCCATTGTGCCCCGGGGCTGTTGCTGAACCTGAGGCAGCGTGTGAGCTTGGCCTGGTGAGGCATTTTTCTGCAGGCTCTCTGTTTCTTAGACCGAGGCTTAGGGCTGACTGTGGGTACTTGGGTTGGAAATACTCTAGTACCTGGCTTTGCCTTTCACATTGGGCGACTTCCTCTGCTGTTGGTCACCATTTAACTTGCTGCTCTTTGGCTGCAGTCAGACCTCTCTCTCATCTTTGTAGCAACACCATCTTTATCTCTTTCTGAGTTTTCTTTGTTCCTTCTCTTTGTGGTTGCTTTAAGCCAAGTCTCTTCTTTGTCATGTGTCATATTAATGCCCCACTTGGTCTCTCAGCAAAGCTGTGCTGACTATCTCAGAACATTTTTTTTTTCTTTTGGTTTCCCTTTTGCTACAAAAAACCCAAAGGGATGTTCCTAGATAACGTGGTTATTCTGGTGCCAAGAATGTGCAATGGGATGGTGTCTCTGGCTTCTCATGGAGACCGTCCCTGCGGTAGAAAACATCTTGCTGTTGTGTCATGGTTAGTGCTGAGAGGCCACACTCTTAATGATGGTTAACTGCATGTAGCAGGGCTGAGTCACTCTTCCTGCCACTGAAGATGTGCATCACATAGTGGCAGTAGATCCCTGTAGATGAGCCAGCAATGATGCTTTCCACTTCTTGCACTCAAAGCAATAGTGCTAGCTTGAGTTGCTTTTCCCTTTCCACTTGACCCAGTTCCTAACTGGCCTCACGGCTGTAACCAACACACATCGCTGGTGCCAGCTTCTCACCAGCTCTTGTACCTGGTGTCCTGATTCTGGTGTTGGGGGAGTGCAAACGCTTTTCTGCTGTGACATATCTGTCCCGTGCCCATTGCTTTTTTTTTTTTTTTATTTCAAGTGTTCTTGCAGTTTCACTAGCGGTTTCTGCTTGTTGTGCTCAGATTCTGACTAATATGGCCATGATTCAGTGTGGGGAAGAGAAATGTGTTTGTGGTGTGTGGTGGAGGTGTAAGCTTCAACCTACCACTGGTTCCTGGGTGAGATTTCTGACTTGGTTTTCCCAGGTTATTTTTCAAAGTCTGTTGATCTTTGAGTGTCCCTGGCTGCTCCTTTCTAGTTCATGTCAGCTGAGACTTGGTTTGAATTGTTGTGGTCATTTTAAAAACCAAACAGAACCAAACTGAATTGAGGTCTTTAACTTTGAATGTGGCTGTACACCTAACCAGAGGCCACATGCCGTTTAAAAATTACTTGGAATTTGCTATTCCAAGCGCCTCGTTCTTTGCTCAGAAACAGATGAACTAAGAACACCCCAGCTGAAACTCAGCTTCATGGGGGCAGTCCCTCACAGTGTCTGTTCTCCCAAGAGTCCTTCATTGAAGCCATGTAAATGAGTGTAGCCCGTAGTAGAAACTGTTGGCTTCCCATTTTTTGGTGAGGGTGACAAGATCTCAGCTGTGGCCGTGTGTTACAGTGCTGATGGCACTGGATGTAGGACTTCCATCCCATGAGGTTGACTGGGCTGACTTCAGATCCTAGAAGAAGGTTTCCCAGACCACAGCCAGACACTTCTTACAGGCAACATTTCTCGCCATGCAGGTTCAACAGAGGCTTTCTAGCTGTGCCCTCCTTCCCATGACACGTGAAATGCCATGGCTGTAACAACGAACCTCTTCCAGCTCTGCCCTGTCTGCACACTCAGAGGGTCTCAGCTCTCAACTGATCAGTCCAGAGCCACCACTAAAGAGCTGTGATCTACAGAGTGACAAGCACACTCCAGCTACGTACCCTGGACGCCAAGCAATCCACCTGCCTTCCTCAAACCCAGCGTTGCAGCCAGGGCCTCTCAGAAGGATAACATTTCCCAGGGACAGGTGAAAACCTGTTTTCAAGGGTGGTAAACTGCAGCCCTGCACATCGTGGGCTTTGGTTTTGAGCCTAATGCCCTGCCTGTTAGGTGGCTCTTTGAGAACAACATTTTGGGAACTCCAGACCTGGAGCTTTGGTCAAAGTGCTTGAGGCATTCTGTGAAGAGAGCTTCTTGGAGCTGAATTGCCTTGCCAGGCTTTTCTCCCCGTGGACAAGGGTTCATGCTGCCCCACAAGCAATGAGTGAAAGCAGTCACATCAGCAGTAACATGGGCAAACTTTGGAGTGAGACAAAGGATCGATTTGGGAGTTGGAAGCATTGGAGTAGCTGGGATAAGTGTTTCTGGGAGGTGTATCCACCTCATACACCTTGTACTCCAGCCTCTGACCATCTTAGTGGCCTCTGCTGGATGCATTCCAGTTTGTGGACATCTCTCCTGTACCGGGGAGCCAAATCTTGTTCCTCTTGGAGCCATCTTGTTCCAGATGATTCCTCTTGCCGCTCCACGATCCTATCCTAGCAGGTGTTTAACAAAAGCTGGTTCAAGGCTTACAGGGTTGAGTGAGCTCTCAGCCAAGCTCTCCTGTGAGCAGGGGGGGCAGCAGTCTATTTCCTCTGCATCCTTAGATGTGCTTTCAGAGCCAGCTTGTTTTGGGAGAACTTCTTACTGCTGCCAGGGCTCCCTTCTTGCTCCTTTGCCTCCCACAATCCCAGCACTCTCCCACCTGTGTGACCACACAGAAGTGGTGTCTGCAGTGTTTGGCACTGTGTGAGCTGCTTTGAGACCAGGGTCAGCTCTGTGGCTTGTTCCCACAACAAGTATGTCGAGCATAGGCATGGCAACTCCAACTGCTCTTCCTGGGCTTGCTTCCACTGGGCTGGCCTGAAGGGGCAGATCTGTGTGCGACAATCCCTTTTTGTCATCATACAGGATCCCATCAGCCTGCAGCTGGGCTGGCTGTAGCACTTCTGACATTCTTTTGGAGTCCGGTTAGAAATGGAGCCTTTGCGTGTGGCCAGCAGAATGGAGAGGGACCTCCAAAGTGAAGCACCCCAGCATCCAGCTGTTGGGGGGAGGTTGTCCAGTGGCTGCCTTCCCTCCCCTCCTGCCCCCCATGTGTACCAGCCATGTGGTTGCTGTGGGACACGTGGAAGATGTGTGGTTATCGGTGCTACAGCCTGTTCCTATTTCCAGCATCCTGGTGGTTCTTGCTGTGCTGCTGCCGACCTGATTTGGACACCAGGAGATGCAGCTGGGACTGGTGTGGAGAACGGGCCGCTTGGGGAGTATCGTTCCTCGTGGTTGTGTACATCTAGGATTTTCCCATCTGCCTCCTTATTCCTTCTGGTTTTTACAGTGACATCTCAACCTGTCCTCAAGCTGTGTCCTTATTTTTCATGTAGTCTTATTAAGGCATCTTCACCATTCTTTAAATAGCTTTGTTCTTGAGGCTCCCTTGAACAACTAGAACAACCAGAGCTGGTGTAACTAGCTCTGGGGATTGAATTTATCATTTTCCTCCTTAGGCATAGGGGACGATGAACTGTCTCCTTTTCTAGCAAAGCAAGCCTTGTTGGATTGCTGTGATGCTGTGGTGCTTTGGTACCTGTCTTTCTTAATCCTCACGTAGCACGTGTTGCTTAGATGCTGAAGGAACCGAAGAAGTTCCTTCTGCCATCATGGGGTTGATTGAGAAGGTGAACCATAGTAGCCAGGCTGTATAGCAGCTTGTAAATGCCACGGTGCTGCGTGGTGCACAACAAGGTATCGGGAAGTTCTCCCCGTGAACAAGCAGTGTGCAGACTTCAACTGCCCCGTGGGGCAGCAGGCGGAGAGGTCCTGGGCTCAGTGAGGAGCTGGTCACGGCATGAGAGAAGGAACATGTTCCTTGAAAAGGTGGGTCTGCTCCACCTTGAGTCCCCTTTGCGGAAGGAGCAACTTCCTCCAAACCCTGCCCGTGGTAGCGCAGCCTGAGTGGTGGATCCTGAGGTCTCTTGTAGAGAGCTGGTGGTGGGACTGCAGCTGTACATCTCTGTCCCTAGGTGTTTCTGCAAAGGGGGGGTTGGGGCACAACAGAGGACATGTGTTACGTGCTGCTGGGACCCTTCTGCCCCAGAAGAATGAGTGATGGAGGGAACTGCAGTCCAGCAACTCTTACTCAGAGCCAAAAGCTGCCTGTGAGCCATGTCCCATCTGCTGTGTAGGTCAGAGAGCTGGAGGAGGTGTTGGTGGGTTGTGTGGGAGGAGCTACAGGAGATCTGGGGAGGAAAGGGGGGTGGTTGAGAGCCTGGAGGCCTCTTCCAGAGGAAGCAGTAGCTGCTCTCCACCATCCTTCCCTGCGGCAAGAGGTGGCAGGTGATGGATGAGCGAACGTGGCGTGTGTGTCCCTCTCCCTGCGTCCCGCACCAGAGCTCAGAGCCTGCAGCCTTGAGCTGTAGCAGTGCCCGGCAAGCCAAGGGTTCATCCAGGCTTGAGGAGCACTTGTCCTGCCAGCTGGTTTATTTCCAAAAGGGAGGCTTAACTCTCTTCTGCTCACAGGAAGCCGAGTCTGGTGTGGGATTTACACTCATGTTGCTGCAGAAACATTCCTGGAGGCCCTTCAAACCCCTGCTCCTTGTTGAACTTCCTCTGGTCAGGCAGACACCTTCTCTCTGGTCGCTCCGCTCGGGTCCAGGCGTGTGCTCTGACCCCTTTGCTCTGGAGGGCTTTAGCTGCATCCTTCCTCCAGGAGGGAGCACAGCAGGGTTTTGCAGGCTGGGCTTCTCACAGGCTCAAACTTGTAGAAAGGACAAGCAGCAGTGGCTCTGGGGATAATCAGGATTTTAAAGAAAATTTTAAAAATACAAGTGTGGTGACTCTTCCAGACCAAGGACTCTGCACAGGCGTTTGATTGGGATTGTCTCTCGGTCCTACCTGTGCACGCTCTTCACAGCTCCCCAGCCAGGGGAGGCAGGAGGAGGCTGCCGGTACCTGAAGCTCTTGCACACAACCCGTTCAGCGGTGCGAGCCCCAGGACCTGCCCACCACGCAGTTAACTCTCTTCTGCTGGTTGTTCAAAACTCAGGTATGAAATGCTCAGCTGGAGCACGGGGTGCGAGGTCTTTGCAGGTTTCCAGCCAGCCCTGAAGGAATGGCCACCGTTGGGCTGTGACAGAGCAGATCTCCCTCTGCGGCTCCAGACTTCTCATCGCCTTTGGAGGGGGGTTTCTCCTCTTTGGTACAACATTGGCTAAATGGACATTACACAAATTGTGCACATTGGTTCAGTCTAAGCTTAGTATTTGTGAATTAAGTTATCTGACGCTTCGCATGAAAACTTCCAAAATGGGATGGGGGGGGAGGGGATTTTAACTGAGAAAAAGCCTATGAAAATATACTGGAAATATGGTAAAGAAATCGACGTTCTGCTGTATATTGACAGAATTATTTTTATTAAAATACACATCCATGTGCAAGAGCTAGTGTGGAGCCGTGTGCTTTGTCAGTCTGCTTGCTGGGAAGGCAGGCAGGCGGCGGGGCAGGCGCAGGCAGCAGCGTGTGTCCCTTCCGAGGTGGGATGGGGTCCCATGGCGAGCGGGGCTGCCCTCAGGCAGAACGGTGGGGAGGTGGGCTCTGTGGAAGGAGCTGGGCTGTGCCCGGCAAGGATGAGCTGGCTCCAGGATGAGTTTTCCCTGTCCAAGGGTGAGCAGATGCCAGCAGAAGCATGTCCCTGTCATCAGGCAGGTCCCTTGGTGGTCAGGGCACGCACTTGGTTTGGGCACTGCTGCTTCACATACAATTATTAGAGGGAAATAAGCAATTATTGCTGAGACTTTCAGGTAAGCCCTGCCCAGCTTTGGTAACAGGTATTTATGGGGCAGTTCATGATGCAGCAGGTGCCAACATCTGTGTGTTTCTGCTATAAGATTTTGGCATGTGAAAGCACGTGATGACTGTCCTCCAAAACCTTCATAAAAATTGCTTCTCCTACAGTTGCTAAATCCTGCCAGAAATAGTGGACAAGGGCCCCTTCCAGCATGTGCTTGTGTTCAAACCCCTGGGGCAGACCCTGGAAATTATTAATTGGTGCCCTTTTGTCATGGGCATCCTGCATCTCGGGTCCTGATGCCACCACGCGTTCGGTGCCGTTCCCGCCTGGCAGCATCTCTGTCGTCAGCTCATGTGAGTGATCCCTGAGCTTCACTCACGAGTGGTCCCAGAGCAGGAGGTCCTTGGGGTCTGGATGAGTCCTGAACGTCACCACAGTTCCATTCCCTGTTGCCCAAAACAGGAGGTCAGGGTGGTAAAATCCTCAGGAATAATGTTGGTGTGCACTGTTGCTTTATTTTGTTAACGAAGGGATAGAGACCAGTAAAATCATAATTTTATTTTTTTTTTTTCATCAGGGGCTGCTCTGTAATATGGGCAGATGGTGTTTGTCCCACTTTCCCATCACCACCTTTCTCATAGAGGGTGTGATGTGTCATCCCCCTAATATTTTTCAGATGATTTGCTGGCTTTCCTCACCCCATGTTGGCAATAACACCTTTCACATCTTGTTCAACACCACTCTTTTTGCAGGTCAAAAACTTCTGGATTAGCTGTGTCCCATGGCAAGAATTTCCCCTTGAGCGTTGTGTTGTCCACTTGTAATATTCTGGTTGTGGAGAGAACTTTGTAGAGTCGGGCTGAGGGTTGGACTCGATGATCCCAAGGGTCTTTTCCAACCTGAGTGATTCTGTGATTATTTTTCAGTGGTGTTTAACAAGAAAGGGGGGGAAATAATCTTTGTAACCCTCAAATTCGAATGGTTCGAGAAGGCTGCTTAGTTTCATAAGTGTTTAAAGAGTTTATGAAACGCAGACTGGGGGTGTCCATCCACAAGCTTAGCACCTTGCACAGCTCCTTACACATCCCTTTTTTTCTTTCAGAGGCAGCATGACCATCACAGCCTTCAGTGTTACGTGCTGTGAAGGTGTAACCCAGAAACTTTGTGTCTATCAACAGCCAAGCACAATCCATGAGACGTGTGTTCCCCAGAATCTGATTCTGCTTCAGCTTTCGTTTTTCACCAGTGCTTATGATTTGTGGGCAGAAATGCCATGCAGGATCTTTTTTACTGTCCCCTGCCTACATTCAATATCCTAGAAAATACAGCCCTGCCCTGTTTTCTAATCCTGAGTGTGAAACACTTGATGAAGCTTTGGGTTGAGGATCACTCCACGGCACGCACCACATGTCTTGCCTTCACCTTTCTGAGGTTTTCCCACGTACACCTTGCACCCCTCACACGAAATGATGGCCTGGTGGTAAGAGCTGGGGTCCCGTGCTGCTCCCACCCCTCCCCGGCCTTACCTAGGGGTAAGGGTAACCTCACCTCGGGGTCAAGAGCCAGCCCCAGTGATCACATCCCCAGTGGAGCACGCCATGGTTTTTCAGTTGCACCGTGCCCTGGGCTTGTAGGATCTGCTCCTTGGGCTGAAGGGTCGGGAAAAATTCAAAGAGCAATTTGTGGTAATGAGTCTTTATTATAAATATTTGCTCCGCTGGGCACATCCTGGGAGGGCAGTGACAGCGGGAGGGACGTGGCAGCCAGCTGGTCCATGCTGCTGTGACACCCGGTCCCACCAGGGCACGCCTGGCTCGCCCTGCAGTGACAGCACCCATCACCACGGGACCCTTGGGAGAAGCTCCCTGAGCACCATCTGCTCCCTCCAGCGGTGGGAGGGCTGGATGGGTGAGTCGGATGGTGGACGGCAGAAGGAGAATCTCATTTTTTCTCCTGAATTCTTTTCATGACTCTCTTCACCCAGGGTTTCTGGGGGTCAGCACAGATCTTGGCACCGCTGACAGTCACAATCCTGCAGCGAGAAAGTGAGGAAAGAGTGAAAACGTGAACTGTGAGCTGTTCCCTCCCCATACACTACTACTCCCCTCCCTGTGCCCCATCCTGAATGGAGGCTTGGAGCCACCTCCAGCAGCCTGTGCCCTCCTTGGGCTGATAGTGCATTTTGGAATCTTCCCAGACCGCTGGCATTAGCAGAAAGCACCAAAACCTATTTTTTTTCCCCTCTGCCCACCCCACAGAGCTACTTTCCTCCCACAGCCCCCCCCCGGCACGTGCTGCCAGCTGGGACTGGGCTGTCTGCTGGTGGGACAGGATGGGGGGAGCTGCTGTAGCTCCCACCCGTGACACCGTGCCAGGGGTGGGAGACAAACCCCGGGGATACTCACACCACTGCAGGCGTGGAGCAGTCTCTGGGCGTGTGGTAGAAACTCTTTATGTTTCGGATGGGTTTCTGCACATGCTCATAGCAGCATTCAGAGGGTGAGAAGTGGGCTGGGAAAGGAAGAGAGAGACTGAGCACCCTTGGCAGCATTTTGCAACCAATTGCACCACCAGACAATGACACTGCAGGACACAGGTTGGAGGCCGTGGAGCTTCTCAGCAGCTCCCACCCCCTCCCACGGCAGGGATTTGTTTCCCTTCATGGCAGCAAGCGCAGGACTGGGAAACGAGGACAGCGGTGGGGAGGGGAACAGCGTGGGACCCAGCACCCCACAGCCCGCATTGCTGCAGCTGCCAAAGTGCACGGTGAGGTCAGGGTGCTCGGTCTGGGGACGGTTGTTTTGGGGATTTCAGCCGCACATGATCCCCCCTGCTCTTCCAACCACTTGCTCACCCAGCTGAGACCTGGGGAAGAGCTGCCAGAGTCTGCTGCAAGCTCCCGCAGCATCTCCCCAGGGCTGGCTTTGCTGAGGCCACCCAGCACCCTCTCCATCCTCCCTGCACCCCAGGATGTGCTGCCCTGCCCCAACCAGGGGGTTCCTCCTCCTGCCAGCAGCACCGTCCCCGCTCCCCCCTGGGGTTTCTTGCCTGACCTCCCCAACGGGACATCCCCAGTGAGGAACCTGTGCCCTGACCCGCAGTGGTGGCCCATGAGTTGCCTTACCTGTGGCATGGTGCAGGGAGAAGGTGAGGAGCAGCACAAGCAGCAGGACCGTCCTTGCAGCAAGCATGGTGGATGCGTGAGGGCTCTTCCTCTGTCCCGTTTTGTGCTGCCCTTGCCAGTGTCCGTGGCTTTGGCTCTTGCCGCACCACAATTTATACTCTGCACGCCACCCACTTTAACCGCTTTTCCAAAAATTTCAGACATGTTCTAAGAAGCCTCTTCCCAGGGACAAGGGGATTTCTGTCATTGTTTATTTTGGGGTCACATCCAGCGGCAAAGAGGCCGAGGAGCAGGGCAGCCACTTCTGCTTTCTGCAGAAGAGGCTGCAAGGGACTTCCAAGGAGGTGTTGGGGGAACTGAAATTTACCCAGGAAATCAGATTAAAAACAACTTTCTGTGAAGGCAAGACATCAAGTCTAATGCTTGCATGTTTATTTCTAACAGGAGACACAACCCAAAATCTCTGAGCAGTAAAAGGTCATTGACAGGTTTGGTTGGTTTGACTGAGTCATCAAAGGCAAGTGACTAATGAGTCCCCTCCAAACCAGCATTGGCAACTACCCTGGCCTTACCGAGAGCACTGGGTTTGGATGGGATGGGATGGGATGGGATGGGATGGGATGGGATGTCAGGCAGAAAAAGCCATGCTGGACCAAACTAGAAGGGACCCCAGAGCAGGAGGTGGCAGAGATGATTTTGGTGGGTTCAGGAGACTTTATAGAAAGGGAAGAAATGAGGCAACAGCAACAGAATGTCTGAGGAGAGTCAGGCTGATCCCAAATCTTTCCAAGCACTGCCTCTGCCTCCCACACTGGTGATGGGATCTAAATGAGAAGGTCAGGTCAGAGGGATGAGGGCTTGTGGTCATCAGACAGCTCATCAATGCACAGACAGGTCATTTCTGCAGGGAGATGGGACAAACCCTACCACAGCCCCAAGAGAGTCAGCCCAGGCCCCAGAGAGGACCCTGAGGGCAGGAAGGGCAGGTGGCACAGACCACAACAGCAGCACCATGGAGCACTGGTGAACATCAGCCCAACTTCCACGCAGAGATCTGCTCCCCAGGAAGGTGAGATGTGGCTGCGGTCTGTGTGCAAGAAGGGGGTGAGGACCCGGTGGGAACCCATGTGGCATGATGGTGAGTAGGAGCATGGGAAGGGACCTGGCTGTGGCTTGGAAATGAGGCAAGCCAGGGCTTCGTGGAGGAAAAGAAAGGTTGAAATGGAATGCCCTGAAGATTATCTCATGTTTGCACGACTTGTCTGGAAGAAGAAAGGAGAAGGAAACAAATCAAATGTGCTGACAACTCTGGTTTGGAAGATGTGTTCTGTAGGACATGGGGTCTGGTGATCTGTCGTGGCAGCAGGGTGACCATGCGGAGAGCTGGGCATGATACTGCTGGTTTCTAATGCCACTTTCTCCAGGAAAGTGTTCTGCAGGAAGAGGACACCTAATACGCAGCCCCTGAGCCCCCTTCTACAGTCTCTGCATCCTCCCAGCTCTCCCACCTTTCCTTTTGCAGCTCCCACCACATCCCCAATGTACAGATCCTCAAGCCCCACAAGCCACCTCCTGGACATCGATTAAAAGTGAAGGGCTGTAGTTAAGGGAGAACTGAGCTAATGGCTTTTTCCGGCCAACATCTCACACAGAAACCTCATTTGCCAAGCTCTGAGTCCCTTTTCAGGCTTGTCTGAGGCACACGGTCCTCGTCCCTAGCTAATCAAGCCTGTCCCCAGTCCCATCAGAAGTGTTAATACATGCCTCCTCCTTTCCCTTAGCTAATGAATCCTGTCCCCAGTCCCATCAAAAGCATTGGTAGATGTCTCCACCATCTGCTCTTCATAAAGGAAATCAGTGCATGTCAGGTCTTTGGAGGCCTGGAGAGGCTCTGTGAGGCTCTCTGGAGGACTGGGCTTTCCTCCGTGTCCCTGTCCCTGCAGTGGACCTTTGGACTTGGCTTTAGTCTTCTCCAGCCCCTTCAAAACTGCTGTGCCTGGGGTGCTCCCAGCGACCTCCCAGGCCATCCCCTCCAGTGGCACAGCCTCTTCTCCAGGTGTGGAGCTCCAGGACCTCCCCCAGATTCGCCTGTTAGGCAAATGCAAAGGCAAGTAGCCATCTGTGTAGATAGACAACGAGAGATGGGCCGTGCACATGATTTTATTGGTGTCCAGACCAACTGCAAACTCACTATAATTTATAAATACAAATTTTTTGACTGAGGAATAACCTTATTTTAGAAATTAAAGTGGGTAGGCACGGACAAAGAAAAGAAGCGTAGAGATGGGAAACATTCTCTGACTCATACAATGATTTGGTTTTTTGAGTAATCATAAAAATGAATAGTTTAACAGGATATGTGAAGCCTCTGCATATGATAAATGCCAAAGGAAACAGAAGAGCACAAGGCACTTGTACACTGGGGGTGCTGGTCTCTGACACTGATGCCACCAAAACCCTCTCTGGAGGAAGCCTTCATCACCATCAACCATGGCCAAAAGGGCAAAGGTGAAACTATAACAACAACCGACTTTCATAAATTCACCCAGAGCCTTCGTGCCATGGCTGAGAACAATAGAATTGGAAAAGGCAATAGTAAATTGTCGGGGGAAATAGTGTCACAAACGCTACAGTAGATAGCAAAAAGACCTTACAAAGAGAGGCCAAACCTAGATCTCAAGTGGTGATACAAAACCAGTTAGCATTAAACGATCTCATTAACACCAGTTGTTTCTGTGTAGACCAAGACAAAAGAATAGAAACAGATGTAATGACAATCCAAAGCCACCTAAAGGTTTTTCATAAAATGAAAAAAAAAAAAAACCCACGCCCTTTTGATGGGTGGGGTGGGACACCAGATATTGGTGGATGGTTGGGAAATGTACTTAAAACGTTGTTCAAATCTATATGTATAGGGCTAATGGCTATAATAGCAACCTACATGTCTGTTCAATTAATTATTGGTTGTGCTAACATTATGTGTCGAAGCAGTGGGCAATTACTCAGCAAGAGATAAAGCTGATGGCAATGCAAATGCATGGGAGAGAAAAAAAATTAAAGCAGAAGAAACCCAACTTTTTAATATACAGGTATAAAGGCTGCCCTGAGGTCCCAAGTGTCCCTCCTGTGTCTGTTCTTGGGTTCCGTGGACCCTGTTTGGGGGAATCAGAGGTGGGGTGTCTGTGGGTCTGGGAACCAAAGGTCTCACGGGTACCAAGAGGCAGGTGGAGATGTCTGGGGTGCCCCAGGAGGTGCTTCAGCTTGAGGAACCCTTTTAAACTGTTTCCTTTACTCTTCGGGAGCCTTCAGACCATGGAGACACCCAGTTTGCTTAGTCTTGCTGCCCTCTCCTGACAGCTGTGCAGGACCCGCTTGCCGGGGGTTTCTGATGCACATGATGGCGTTGCAGCACTGGCAGTGGCCTCACAGCCCCAGTCCTGTCCCCGTCCCCAGGCGACAGCAGTCACAGAGGATTGCGCTGGTCAGAGAAAGCAGCTCCAAAGGATGGCCCAAGCCCTTGGCCCCCACCCCACCATGCTGGATGACATGGGGCTGGTGTCCCACAGCTGGGTCCCCCTGCTCAGGGGCACTAGCTGCCTCCTATTCCTCAGCCCCACCTCCTTCAGCTCCTGGTGGCCCGGCCACCCTGCACTGCTGGCACAGCACAGCCAGCACACACCACTGGGTAGGAAAGGTGGTCTGGGTCAGACCTTCCCAGGGAGCCTGGCAGGGCAAGGTCCTGTGGGGACCTGCTCCTGCTCAGCAGGATGACCCCTGGCCGGGGAGCTGGCAGGGACCCACACGCACCATGGGGCAGGGGCTGGTGGGACTCACATGCACCGTGGGATGGGACAAGAGGCCGCTCGATGGGCTCAGACAGGGCTAAGGTCACAGTGATGCTTGTTCTGTGCTGACAAGTCTCTGCCGGGAGCTGATGCTGAGGAAGGTGGATGAAGGACCAGGATAGAGGTGAGGCCCTGCTTGACCCCAGTGATGGCTCCTCCAGGTGAGGAGATGCTCCTCCTCACTCTGCTCTGGGCTCCCAGGCATGCTCTGCTCATCCCCTGCATCGTGCTGAGTTGCACCTCTCCATCCAGCCAGAGCCCTGGGGTCTGTGCTGCATCCATGCCACAGCTGTCAGGAGAGGGCACCAAGAGCAAGCAAACAGGGTGTCTCCATGGTCTGAAGGCTCCTGAAGAGCAAAGGCAACAATCTGAAAGGCTTCCTCAAGCTGAAGCACCTCCTGGGGCACCCCAGACATCTCCACCTGCCTCTTGGTGCCCGTGAGACCTTTGGTTCCCAGAACCGCAGTGTGTCAGGCTCATCCCTCAGCTCCGGATGGGTTTTTGTCTCTGCTGTGAAAGCATCCCTGGAGGTCCTGCAGCCAAAATCCTGTTCCCAGGAGCTGGGAGTGCTGGCAGCAGGGCTGCCAGGGTGGCTTGTTGCTTGGGGTCTGGTTGGGCACCACCTGTCTGGTGGTGAGTGATGGCTTTTGCATGACTTGGTGGGGCTTTTTGGTCATTTTCATTTTTTGGTTGGTTGGTTTTCTTTTTTTTTCCCCTTATTAAACTGTCTTGGGGAAAGAAGGAGGAAATGGGGGGATGTTTGGAGTTATAGCATCTGTTTTCCCAAGTCACCATTACATAGGGTGGAGCCATGTTCTGCTGGCAATGGATGAGCAGGAATGGATGAGGTGGGAAGGAGTGAGCGAACCCCTTATTTTGCTTTGCTTCTGTGCGTAGCTTTTGCTTTACCTATTAAACTGTCTATCTCAACCCACAAGTTTTCTCACTTTTGCCCTTCCACTTCCCCTCCCCATCCCAAAACCCTGTCGGGGATCACTGGTGAGCTCCCTGTGGGCCCCATCATGGAGGAGATGTCCATGGCTGTATGTGGGCGATTCCTTTGTCTGCTTCAGCATCCCCCGTCCGTTCTACCTGCCCAGGGAGCTCTGCAGAGAAATCCTTCCTCTGCAGCACAGCTCAGAGATGTACTAAAGCCCCGGGGAAGAGGTGGCAGCCAGGTTGTGCTCATGGCATGCACGGGGCAATGCAAGGGACAAGCTGAAAGCTCTAAGCCCCAAACCAATGGCAGTTCTGCACCTAAAAGCCCTCAGAGGAGTCTTCAGCCCCTTTTGGGTCCCCTTGAAGCGAGTACCCAAATGCCTAGAGCATCCATGCAGCACCCTTCCATCCCCCTCCCTGCCTGCCCCAGTGAGACCCATGAGGTTGTGGGAGGTGGTGCGAAGAGCCCCCAGCCCCTTGGGCAGCTCCATGCCTCGACCAGCCGGCAGTAGCACAGTTCCTGGGGCTGGGAGAAGGAAGGACACCACTCTCCTATACCACATGAAGTAAACCTTTATTTTGTGGCTGTGCTCAATGGGTAGGTGCTGATGGGGAGCTGGTGCCTGACTGGTCGATGCGGTGCAGGGCTCTGGGGAGTCAGGGCCATCCCTCAGCATCAGGGACCTCTGCAGGCCTGTCCTGATTTCAGCTGGGGTAGAGTTAATTTTTCTTCTTAGTAGCTAGAATAGTGCTGTGTTTTGGATTCAGTGTGGGATTGGGTATGAGAAGAACGCTGATTGATAACGCACTGATGTTTATGGTTGTTAAGAGATCAAGGTCTCTCCAACTCCCCGTGTCCCATCCGTGCTCAGGTGTGCAAGAAGCTGGGAGGGGGCACAGCCAGAGCACCGGACCCGAAGTAGCCAGTGGGATGTAATGTCATGCTCAGTACACACAGGAGGGGCGGCCGGGAAGGAGAGGGGGGTTCTCTCTTGTTTCCAGGATTGCTATTGCAGGGTCTTGGCTTTTCAGGATCGCTAGCCAGGGTATCAGTCAGTGGGTGGTGAGCAGCTGCATTGTGCATTACCCGTTCGTACTTTCTATTATTGTTTTATTTTATTACAATTACTAAACTGGTTTTTATCTCAACCTATGAGTCTCCCTTTATCCCTCCAATTCATCCCCCACCCCCCAGGGATTAGCCTTCAGGTTAGCCAGCCAGAGACATAACTTTATGTAACTGTAGCAGCACTTGAGCTGTGAGTAAGGGGGTGGAGAAGACAAAGAGAGACAGTGAACACTGGCTTTGGAAAGCGGTCTGTAGGACCTTCCTCCATGACACGGCTGATGCACACAACATCCCCTGAGTTCTGCAGATTCTGCCATGAGGAGCCCCAGGTGCTGTCCTTCCTTCCCGGGGCAGGAGGATGCTCCAGGTTATTGTTCAGCACCAACAGCCCTGCAGCTGGCTTTGGCCCAGGAGCAGTCTCCATCCTTCCCTGCATCCTGGGATGTGCAGCCATGCCCCAACCAGGGCGTTGCTCCTCCTGCCAGCAGCACCATCCACACTCCACACAGAGGCTTCTTGCCTGACCTCCCCAGCGGGATGACCCTGAGCTCTGATCCACAGCAATGGCCCGTGAGGTGCCTTACCAGCATCACAGCATGGGGAGAGTAACATCGTGAGCACCAGGACCATCCTTGCCCCAAGCATCGTGGCTGTGTGAGGGCTGTTCCTCACAGAGGAGCTCAACCATGAGCTCAGGCAAGGAGGTGCTGCAATTTCTCCTCTCCACCCCCTCCCCACATTAACCCTTTTCCAAAGAATTTCGACCAAATTCAAGCAAAAGCCCTGTGTGTTTGGCTGAGGGGATTTCCATGCTGCGTGGGATCTTCAGAGTTACTGACCCAGACGATACCTAGAAAGACTGAACAGACTTCAGCAACTTCTGCTTTCATTGAGACGGGTTTGAGGGAAAGCCACAGGGTCCATGAGGGAAATGAAAGTCTACTCCGCAGAGGCATAAACTCAAGGGCTCCCAAACCTGTGGAGAGGGGATTCATGGCGATAGGGAAGGCAAAGCCTGGCTTTCCATGACATTTCAGCCCTGGAGCCAACATAAACGTGCTGGAGATGGTTGGATGGTTTGTGAACTCCCCCAGCAGCATGAAACAGAAACGCAGTGACCTCTACTGCCACCAGACCTCTGCGGCTCGAAAGCTGCAAGATGTCAAATACTGCCAGAAACTGCATCACATTCCATGTTGTTTCTATGGAGAGAAAAACAAGTTTTCCACCAAAAATCCATGTTTATAGCTGGGAAGTGTGGGGTGAAAGGAGAAGGGGGTGCAGCCAAGCCCTGCCCTGCAGATGAGACTGGCTCAGCCCCTTGGCTTCAGAGCAGGGCAGGAGGCTGAACCAGGCTGAGGGAGGTGGAAGGAAAAGTTGGTGTTCAAAGTTCTTGGGTGTTGTTCCAACATCTTCTCCCCTTTGCAGCCTCGAAGCCTCCCAGACCCTGCAGGGACCTGCAGAAAGGGGGTCAGCCTCTCTGTGCTAACCTGGGGACAGCTTCACCCCACTACGCTCAACCCCCCTTTCCTCATCCGGGTGCTCAGACCACCAGACCCTTGTGCAGGTCCTTGTCAGTCATGCACAGTCCCTGCTCTGGAGCTTATGTCCCCATTCCCCCTTTTTTTCCAGGCTGTAAGTCGATGCATGGAGCAGCAGGGTCCCATGCAGATCCCCAAGGCACCACAGTCCCCCTCATCCACTGTGAACTACCCAAGGGGACACCTCAAGCCCTTCTTCACACTGGCACCCCCCAGCCACCCTCTGCCCCTTTGCAGCAGGCCATTATGCCTGGGGCTGTGTCATCCTTAAGTTTGCCTTTTAAAAAACGTCACAGAATCACAGAAACTTGGGGGAAAATCTACCCAATGCTGAGAACTGATCTGGTCATGTCGAGGTCTTCTCCACCTCAGCTGCAGTAGGAGACACATCTCCTGCTGATGAAGGCTCAAGGACCCCAAGTGGGGTATGCCAAGGCTCTCCCCAACCTAGTAGAAATTATTAAAATACATACTCAGACCCCTGTAGCTGCTGTGCTTTGCCTCAGCTCTTGTGGAGAGATGGAGTCCCTATGTCTCAGAGCATGACTTGGCCCAGGAGGACCTGGCATGAGGCCACTCATGCTGTGTAGATGATGTAGCCAGATGACTACAAATAAAGCATTTATAAACAGGTCCCACAACCCCTAAAGACAGTGCCATTCCTTCCTGCATGTGTTCAACCCAGCGATTCAGTGTCTCCCTGGGCTGTGATAAACATCTTGTGCCTTCCTGCTGATCCCTGAAAGCATCTTTCCTTTCTCCCACAGTTTTGCAGGTGCTCCCTTCCCTTCTCAGCCACCTCCCCACCTCTGCCCCAGGCTCCCTTCTTGCAGACTCGTGCGCCTCTCCAGGAGCTTCTCCCCAGACCTGGGCCATGGCTGCTGGGCCCAAAGTAGCCTCCCATCCCATGGAGACTGTCCCATCAGGCAGCCTTCTGGAGACCACAACACTGTGAGCTGCAGACAAATTGGCACTACTGAGCTGGGGACTTGGGCCATATTGTTGCTCCCGATGCATTTTTGACTTGCCTGTGGTGTGCACAGGAGCAGGGCCACCAAGCATCGGTGGCATGATGATGTCACACCCATGGCAGATGTCCTCAAGCTGGGGGAACACAGGGCCCAAGAGAGCTCACAGCCTGCCCTGGCCATGCCTGGGGCAACGCCACCATCCCAGGGCTGGGCCCTGATGAGTGCAGAAGGATTTTGGGGATGGGTAAGCATGGTCTTGCTGCAAGCCCATGGCATGTCTCCCCGTGGCCCGGGGCTTCAGCTGACCACTCCTCAGGTCAGGGGGATGCTTCGGGTGGGTGGCCAGGGCAGCACATAGTGCTGGTGGCTGAACAAGTGCAGGGGCACCCAGCAGCCAGGGTCAGGGAAGAGACTGCTCTGGATGGAGAGGACCTTGAGAAGTAAAACTACTAGTGAGGGCCTGCTTCTGCAGAGTTGTGCTTGCTTATCTGGCAGAAGATCTGGCCTGGGATGCTCTGCTTCCCCTTTCTCAGTTTTCAAGCCATTGCTATTGCAGCAAGAGGATTCACGACTCCCTGGAGACCTTTTGATGTTTATTCTTTTACTTTTTGGGAAGGGAAAAGCTGATGTGCAGTCATTAACTGATGAGTGCTGGAAAGCCCCACTGCTGGGCCAAGTTCCCTTTTCATTTGAATGGGCTCTGGAGAATTTGCTTGTTTACATAAAAAAATAAACAGCATCTTCTTGATTCTGCAAGAGGAAGAGGAGGGAAGCTTGGGGGACACCTCAGGTGCTGCCTTTGCTAGAAATGATGCCAGTGGGGGGAGGAAGGAGCTGGGCAGAACAAGCCCCCATGCTTGGAAATGGGGTCTCAGCAGATAACAGAGCACACCCAGCTGTGCTGGAAAACACAATCACACGGTCATCACACTGCTTGGAAAAACACAGGCTCTGCACTGCAAAAGCAGCTGGGCTGCCAAGGTGGGAGAGAGGTGGCTGAGCATCACCTGGGCTTCACCAAGGGCCTGAAACCTGTCCCCAAGGAGGCGATGGGAGGGCTAGGAATAAGCTGTTCCCTGTTATCTTCTGGGCTACCCAGTCACTGAGTCTTCTCCATTCACAATATGAAACATTCTAGTTTTTCTTCTATTAAGACTTTAGCTTTCTGAGTGTAAAGCCCCTCCACATTTCTTTGGGGTCTGCCCAGCCACATTTTGAAGCTCTGGCTGACTCAGGATACAATCACAAACCACGTTCCTTCCTGGAGCCAGCACTCACCCTGTGACTCCACGTACAACCCTGCCAGGTCCTACAGCCTGGAAAGACACTTTAAAAAGAGGCAAATGAGGGTCTCTCCTAAAAACTGCTTCCTACAGCTGGACTCTGGGGACCACCAAGTACTGGAAGCTGGTGATCCAGGCCAGATCCTGTGCGGTAAGTCCTGCCCAGCATCACGAGACACGGAGGCTGCAGGAAGGATGTGTCCAGGAGCCCTTCCCCAGGGGATCATCTGCACTGAGTCACTGGGCAAGCTCACCCACCGACACAGGGGATGGAGCAGAAACTCACCACAGCTGGGCAGAGAACTCTCACCACGATGGCCAAGCAGAGACGCAGGGGTGGATGCGCCTGGACCAGAAACTGGAAGCGGCCACTTCACTAAGGAAGAGGAAAAAAAATATGTGATGTCAGTTTTCTCAAATGCACTGCAGAGGAGACATTTTTCCATTTTTCTCCTGTGAGGTTGATTGACAGCTTCAAGGTTAAGTGAAGGATGGATCTGGGGTGTCAGGAGGAGCTGCTGCTCCCAAGGGAGACCGCGTGGGCGAGGCTTCTATGTCAGGTAGCAATCAGGGGAAATGATGCTTGGTGAGGACTCCAGCCTCCTTTTTTCAACCCTGACCTTTTTTTGAGCTCCTAGAGTTAAAGACAGCAGTGGAGAACTGCTTCAGCTCAGCTTTTAAAGCAAAACTGTGATAACAGAAAAAGAATAGGCCATGGAAGCAAGTTCAGCCTAATTTTTAGTGATTTAATTCTGAACAGAATTAGTCCTGATAACTCCAAGGAGGCAGTAGAAGTTACGAATTCATTTGTTCCTTAGTTTTTGACTAGGACAGAACCCAGCAACCAGAATAAATTCAGTTGAAAGAATGTGATTAAGGTCCCTAGATATTGTAATAACAAAGTAATTGTGCCGACTATGGTCTGAGTTGGCAAGCTGACATCACATATTTCCTTGAAGGGCTCCTCTCACTTCTTTCTATTATTATTTTAAATTATTTGTTTCGTGACCTTGTAGCTCAACTGGCAGAATTCAAGGGTGCTTCAGAAATGAAGCTTCCTCTGTCACCCAAGTTGGTCACTGACGAGGTGTGACTCTGGAGAGTCGTGACAACCTCCGTGTTTACCCAAGGAAGACTTCAGCTACAAGAGCAGCCCTTGCAGTGATGTGAACAGGGACACAATCCTCATAAAAGTGGAGATTAAGCAAACACAAAGCACGGAAAAACCACAACCACAGAGCAGAACCACAGTTGTGCAACCAGAGAGCCAAAGCAGCTAAGGGGACAGCCTGCATTCTGCTAAGCCAGCATTATGAAGGTGGTGGTACGTCAGCTTGATCAGAGGCTGCCCTAAGCATAAGAGTGCTTACGCAACATTTCATAGAAAAACCACCACGCTGAGCAGGGACAGACATTTCATAAGTCACAATCCAAGTCCCAAACCAGAGAGGATGGAGACTGCAGGGTGTCTGCTTCACAGGAATAACCGTGCTCCTCATACGTCACTCTGGAGAGAAGTCAGGGCTTGGAGAAAACAACAGCAGAGGTGTCTCACTGCCAGGTCCAGGCTGCAGGGGCCAGCGAGAGGGGACAAGCCTGGAGCCAAGGGTAACCCCAGCACAGTCAGTGTCCTCATCAGTGAGGGGAGGTACCACAGGGTCTGAGCATGGTGGGCAGAGCCAGGTGCCGGTAACAGCATCCATCAAAGGTCCCAGATACACCAACATGAGGAACAAGGTCCAGCACCCATTTGAGAGGGTTAAGGGGCTCCCAGTCAGTAGCAGCAGGAAATGAGGACAGAGACAGGGCTACATCACCAAAGGGTCCAGCCAGCCAGGAAACAAGACACCGACAGCATAGGTCCGAGGTCTATCCAAGAGACAAGGCCAGAGCCAGGACAGAAGATCAGGACTCTTACAACACATCTAAAGCAGGGACTAGAGGCTCAAGCCTGAGTTTAAATGGGGCTCCTGAGCCTTGGGCAGAGGGTGGGGGTGTGTGGGGGTGAGTCCATCCACAGGTAAGGCTGGTCAGGGTGATTAAGGCCAATTAGTGCCCTCAAGGCCTGCCACTATGGCATCTGATGGATCCTGTGGGGCTGTGAAGGCATGGAGGTGAGCCTGTGTGGACTTCCAGTGACTCCTTGTTCTCTTAACAGGAGAGTCTCTTTGTAAGGACTCCATCTTGAGGTCAATTGAAATGGCTGTCTGACAAAGTGGTGGAGAGGGTTTGCGCTGATGTGAAGTTGGAAATCAAAGACGTGGGTCAGGAAGGGACCAGAAGGGGCACACCATGACCATGGGCCCCCATCTCCTGTGGGTTGGGGAGAAACCTCGAGGTGCAGAAGGCACACCTTGGCCCACCTCAGCATGACAGACTTGGCATTAGTTATTACCTGGGCCAAATTCTACACCTGAGGCAGCCCATGAACCTCCAGGAGGAGCACAAGAAGGTACACGGTTGGATAATCTTTGCATGAGGTCGTTCCCTGCACTGTCAGACATAGAGAAGCCAGGGAGCAGCAGCAAAGCCAGCAAGTGTGTGCCACCAGCCAGCCGAGGGACCAGGTGTCCAAAAGCTCCCTCAGTGCTCCAGAGCTGCAGCCCCGAATGGCTCCACGCCAGCTCTGGAGCTGCAGCCCCGAATGGCTCCACACCAGCTCCGGAGCTGCAGCCCCGAATGGCCCCACACCAGCTCCGGAGCTGAAGCCCCGAATGGCCCCACGCCAGCGCCTGCATGTCGGAAATGATTCATCACTGTCAGGGCTGACTTGTTTACACAGCCTCCCCCTCTCTCGCCCACCCTCTCCCCATAACAGCGAGGAGAAAAAAAGTGTTTTTCTTTCCACATAACTTCGTATACCCCAAACGACCTTTCTAGCCTGATGATTAATCTGGAGAAAATTTTCACAAACTTCACCATCTTCCCAGCATGCCAGCGGTGCCGGAGCATGGGGCAAGGTGGCTGCACAGCACGGGGCTGGGACATGGCCAGGATGAGGGCTCCTGGGATGCAGGGGAGATGCTCGTCCCTGACCCTCTTTCTCCTTTCAGCTCCCCACTCCAGGCAAGTCCCTGGGCACTGACTCTTATGTTGCATTGCCTTTCCCACCTCCCCTCCCCAACGCTAGAGAGGAGCACACAAGGGCAGCCCAAGCCCTAGATGGGGTGGTAGAGGTCCTAGCTCAACCCTTGGCTGCTTGCCCCCTTACAGAACAGACTTGGAGCATAACGTTTGTTTTCTGTGAGTTGCTGTTTGGTTGTAAACCCGGCTGTTTTCTCAGTATTGCCTCAGCAGGATGGGAAATGTGACTGCCCATGAGAAAATATATTCCCTGCGAATTTTTGGCAAGACCAAAGCCCTTAAACAGTCAAAAGGTGGAGCAATAGCCTAGCCACATCAGCTGCACCAGTTTTGCTGTCTATTGGCGATGCTGGGATTCCCCCCATGGTGCTTAATCATATGTATTCATCTCCGTACCTCTGTTGGGACCAGACTTGGTCACCCAGCCCTGAACTGAATCCCCTGAGGACAAGAGTTTTTAATGTAAGGACTTTAATACTCTAAGAAAAGGTACAGAACATATATCACATGCACACACTCATATATACTCGATACACAAATGAATCAGTGACTTGTAACACTCACTGCACTCTACAGCAAATGACATCTAAGCCTCAGGAACTGGAGACACCCATAGGCTCTGTCCTTCTGCACCAGAATTCACCTCCCAGACTGCCCATTGCACAGCATAAAGCAAGGAGGAACAGCGGGGTCCCCCCTGCCCTGGGGTTTGGCTGTCCCCCATGAGGGGTGCCAGAGCCCCGCCTGCTAACAGCCTGGGAACAGGAGAGGGGAGCAAGGTGAGCACAAGGACAGATCCAGGCTGGAAGAGCAGCTCCTCCTGATGAGTGCCAGTGTGACCATCACAGCTGGAAGATGGTGGGAGCTGGCCATGGAGCTGAAACCAGTGTCCTTACAAATACCGTGGTGGGACTTGATCAGATTTGCCTGGTGCACATTCATCTCCCCAGCATTACTCCAAGCCAAGGACTTCACCCATAGCCAGACAACCGTCCACTCCATTTCCTGTAATGCCTGTAGAGCAACCCAGCTCCCATGGATATGCACAAGCCATCCAAGACCAGCAAGAAAATAGACAAGGCACGGTGGTTTCCAATGTTCCCAGGAAGGTCTCGACTCCGCAGTGCTTCAGTAGCAAGAACAAGACATTACATACATTCAAACGGCTACAAAAGTTTACTACAAAAATAACATTTCTAGTGTTTCAAATAAAAATAATGCCACAGTACACTGCCTCACGAACTGCGAGGTCATGAACCCCAGCCATGAACAAGCGGGGCGGATGGGGAGGTGGCACTTACCACCCCCAATTTATGCTCCCGGTAAGTCAACCCCAGACAGAGTTACACAGCTGGGCTGCACGGGAGTGCTGCTGCACAAGAAGGGGTTTCACCCTAAATTCCTAATTACAATTAATCTGATTGCCTTCTGTACTTGCAAAACCTGAGAAGAATCCCTGGCTCCCCTCTCTCAAGTCAACAAAACAGAGAAACCATGGCAGAAAACAAACACCATCGCAGTCCATCCTCTCCACCTCCAGGGCTGGATGGATGTCCTGAAGGTGCGATCTCATGGATCTAATTGGCCTGCTTTACAGCTGGCCAATAATTTTTGCTTTCATTATCTTGCTTATCATGTGGTTTTGCTCTCTTTTTTTCTATACGCATATTTATACTCCAGGATCTGATCCACTGAGGTTATTTAGAGAAGGATCTGACCCTTGACACGTGTCTCTATCTACAAAGCATCATATAGTGAAGTGCATCATTTGCTGCATGCCCCAGCAAAATTCATACTGGAGGCAACGTTCAGTAAGGGCTTTCAGGACTTGACCACAGAAAAAAGATAAAGTTTACATACAACAGTGTCTAGATGTGTAAAAATAAAAAACAATTTGGGTTAAAAAAAAAAACCCTGGTACTGCTACGGTGCTTTAACAGCCTGGTGAGCAGTGCTATACAACAAAAGAAAAGCTAAAATGCGGCTGAAGTGTAGGACTGTGAACAGGCATTTTGTGCTTTTTTTGTGGATCAGGAAATGTGCTTATTTCTACAGAGAATGTGGAACCAGAAGGATGTTACGTCTGCTGTGGCAGAGCGATTTCTGTATGACTAAACCCAGAACTGCATTTAACTCCTCCAAGAGAGTATCTCCTCAGTTTTGTGCTTGTAGAGAACAGCAAAAACCCTCCAATGTTGTCACAGGAATAGCAAAACTATAGGGCGACGTCTTGATTTCTCCCATTTGCAAAGGCTCATCCACATTATCCTGTCCTGGTGTTGGATGCAGCTGGACACAGGGTGCATCAGCTGGTGGAAGGGTTTTATTGTGATTGATTTGCCAAGACCCAGGGTCTCAGACTAAATCTGCTAGAAGAAATACCCACAGCTGTTGGAGAGCAAGTTGGCCTAATTTCAAGGGTTTTGAATCCCCAAGGATTGTGGGTTGCCAGCTCCTCTGAACATGACATCTGTAGCACTGACCTTCAGTCCCCTAATCAGACATAGTTTTTGTCATCTCTGTCTGAAGAGCCAGACTACCCCTCGTGTCTCCAGCAAGAGTAAATGGGGTACTTGACCAGCCCAAGGAGAACCAGCACCCGGCTGACCACCAGCATTGGTCTTGGTCTGACAGACCAGCAACCTGAAGTGCAAAGAAAGAAGCAGCAGAGTTTAAGTGCAAATTGTGTGGTTTTGGTGTTAAGATTGCTCAAGGTGGCTGAGCCCGAGTCCAGCAGCATGGGTGAGTGGGTGGCTTCTCAGCTGGGCCATGATAAAACACAGAAAAATTCCGAAGAGCAGTTTGGAAATTCACTTCTGCCCACCACCTGGCGAAGAGCCACCGAGCAGATCTAGAACAGCAATAGCCTTTGTACGTAACAGTGCCAGAAGAAAAAAGCATCTCATTGATTTCCAAAATGCCGTCATTGGTCACTGACGAATTAGATGTGTTTTTGGACATTCTGCTCTTCAAAAAAATCAGTTTTCTCTGGTATTTTTATTTCCTGCCTTGCTTCCTACTGGTCACCAGTTCAGCATAAACTTAGCTTTCCTGCAGCGACACACATATAGTTTAGGTCAAAAATGTCCATTCCATAAAGCGTTCAGATTACTTCCATTAGATAGACATTGTTTTGGTGTCCCTTATTCTGGTAGAGCAAGCCCTCTACCATTTCTCTTGACATTTCTTCTGTTTTGACTCCAAATTTTAGATATAGCCATGCGGCAGTAACACTGCAAGCCATCAGACCACCTACCACAGAAACCGGGATGACAAAGTGCGTTGTTGATCTTGACATGCTGGGAAGAGGCAGATTGTTTGGTCCTTCTGTCGTCATCTGCACTCTGGCTTGGCCTGAGAATGCCTGACTAGTAAAAATTAACTTATCTGAAGACTCTTGCTTTCCTACAGGTGATGAATAATTAGATGTTCTAGTACCAAAAGCATCTGCAAAGGAACTGACAACCTTGTTGGTATGGACAAAAGGACCTTTGTCTATGGCAGTTGTGGAGTTTAGCACAGAAACTGAAGTAGTCTCTGGTGGAACTGGTGTCGCTGGGGCTGTGGTGATCCCCGTGCTGTCCAGGATGGCGGGGAGATCCGAACTAAAACTGCTAGAAGCAGTGTCTGGAGCTCTGGCTCTTGGGCTTGTAGGGTTTAGGGATTCATTTGTAGAAAGTACAGGATGGTCTGATCCTTTAGTAATGGCCATGGGTTCTGAATTTGAGCTAGAAGTCGTGTCTTGAACATCAACCATAGCACTTGCAGTATGTCCTACAGGTTCTTCCGTAGATCCTATGGTGTTGTCAAAGCCACGCGCAAGAGCTGTGGGATATGGGGTGGGCTGGCTGGAAACCATGCCTGCTGAAAAAGTTGTTGAAGGTGCAGGAGATTTTAAGGAATCTCCGTTTGCTTCTGGAGTGACTTCAGAGTGGGCAGCAACTTCCCATGTCACGGGGGACAATCCTGCAGGGACCTGGGTAGTGTCCTGCATGGCTGGTGGGGACTTGCTGGATCCCTCCATCCTGGCAGCAGGAACGTCTATTCTCTCCAAAACTGTTGTGCCAGTCCCTTGGAAGAAATTAGTTGGAGTAGTGGCTTGAGATGGAGCTGTTACTGTAAGACCAACGTGTTTCTGAAAAACACCAGGCTCTTCTGGTGAGGTGGCATCACGTGGAAGTGGGGAGGCTGCAGCCTTTTTCTGGTCCAGTTTCTTCATAGTTTTCTTCACCCACTCTTCCTCTGGATCTGCACAAATCTCCCTGGACTTCAGAGTAATAAATCTAAAAATAAAAAGGGATCACTTACTGGATGAAGAAAACACTGCTTTAGATGATCAGTGTAATGGGGAAGGCGTGCAGACAGCAACACTGACCCTCTCAAGCCCATAGCAAACACCACCAGGCTGGATGGATTATTTGTTTCAGGAAGGGCAGGTGCCTCTGAGATCTGATTTAGTGAGGAGCAGCTGAATGTGACTCATGAGTGAAGGGGTTTCCCCTAAGAGGTTTTCTCTTTTGAAAGCATTGCCCTGATGTTTGGACACAGTGTTTGCCTCCAGCGCTCAGAGCAGGAAGCTCTGCAGGCACCGGCTGCACAGGGGCAAGCACACGTGAAGACAAAACCCTCTGATTTACTGAGATGAGACTTTCCAAGGTCAGCCCATCAGGTTCACTTTGGAGCAACCTCCTGGGCTGCAACAAAGTGGTCTTGGGGGTGCCTCATCATTAGGGTAAGTTGAAAACAATTATCCTGAGGAAAAAACTTAGCTTTTCTCATCTCCAGACAAGCTCTCAAGTCTGAATCTGTCTCCAGAGAAAACACCTGCTTTCACAGAGACACACGAGCTCTTGCCTTGCTCCCACTGCCCCATTCTGCCAACAAGTACGTCCATCAGTCCCGTTCCCCATCTTTCGTCCCTGTCTCACTCTGTGCACGAGCCCCTGATCTCGCTTGGAGGCTGTTGGTCTTTAAATAAGGAAAAAACCCCACCCACCCTTCAAGTAAATAAATACCAGCGTTCGCTCTGTTTGCAGACTGCTCCTTGCTCCAAAGCATTTGCGGACAGGCCAAAGCTTGGAGGGAGCAGGGCAAGGGAGGCAGGCGGCGGGGCAGCGCTTACATGATGGCTTGTTTGCGGCAGCCGGGTTCCGTCTTGCGGTAGCTCCTTACCAGCTTCTCCACCCTCTGAGATGTAAAATGGTTGCACTCTGTTGAACACTTCAGAGGTGCTTTGGGTTGCCCTGAAATAAAGTTTTCAACATATTAAACACTGGCTTCTTATTAGCTACTATAAAAACCGGCAGTTTCTTTTTTGCCTTCTCTGGAGAGGCGTCCAAATCTTGCCATAGAAGTTTCCAGTCCCTCAATGAGATCAAGACCTATGAGCTCAAGCTCAAATGAGATGAAGACATATCCTGTCAGGGCCACGATTGTTTGTACCACCCAGATAAGATAAGATGGTGATAAGATACCCAGGAGACTGCAAAAAAAGCACTGTGAAAATTGCAGGGCCCATGGGGCACTGTTGCAGCTTGCCTTATAGGATGTGCAAGTGCTGGCTGGAGGTCCTTTGTGCAAGCACCTGGACCTGCAGGTCCTCTCCCCTTTGGGTCACAAGAAGGCTGCTCTCAGCACAGTGCCCAGAAGACACATTTCTTCATCCCCAAAAGACCTGCTGCAACCATCACCAACGGGCTCTTGGTGCAGGATGCTTGTCCTCTCCTTATCTGGATTAGTCATATCTCTTCCTCCTGTGGGAAGGTGAGCATCCTGCCCCTCTGTTTGCTGGTCTGCAGTCCCCGAATGCCACCAGAACTCAGAGGAAGGGTGCAGAGAAAGAACCTTTTGGAGAATGATACATTGCTCCCGTAGATACCTCAGCAGCCCAGCTTCACAGCGCAGTTTCTCACCAAACATCTGTTTTCCACCTCCACCAGAAAATACAGGTTTCGTTTTGCAAAGTGCAAAAATAAAACCCCACTTGACCCCTTCAAGGGGCAGAGCCAGTCACAGCACTGTGGGCCCTTCATTCCTGCACCTACCCCCAGCCTCCAACAACAGGCGTTTGCCAAGTGAGAGGAGGAGGTTGCACAACAGAGCCTGGCAATTTGTTTCTGACAATCAAAGGGGCAAGACTTAGAAAAACAAGCCCTGATTTATCTGAGCCCCCCTGTGAGGAAAGCAGATAGAGTCTGTCTTAGATCAGGTAGTCTCTACAAAACATTGTCTCGGATTCCCAAATGAATTTTGTGAATTTGATGCAGTTCAGTTGGGAACGATCCAGCCACTGGCTGCAGAAGCACCCTCTTGTGATCAAGGTTCTGGGAAAACCCATGGTTGCAAAGAAATCCCAAGCAAACACTCCTGTGGCCCCTCTACAGAAGCACATTTCAATCTCTAGGTCTCTGTAACGTTAAAGCAAAACTCTTTGTTCACACAATAATGTCTTCCATGGCACTTCAGGGTCAAGAATACCTGCTCAGGGGCGACCTACTTTCCAATTAACTCTCATTAGCCAGAGGACATACTGCTGGTGTCCTCCACTTCCAGCAGCACTGTTCAACAAAACAGGCCCAGCAACAAGAGGGCCACATCCGTCCTTGTGGACGGTCGGGGAGGTGTGTGGCAGGGAGTGCTCAGGCACTGCTCCCAAAGGCCCTTCTCATAACTGTTAACTGATTTTCCAGTTATTGGCACCAATGCAAATGGTTTGCAATCAGCTGAGCTGCTGGTGAGTTTTTCCCAGCGTGGAGGAGCTTGGAAAGCCCCTTCCAAGGAGAGAGCAGTGTCACAGGAAGCATGGACCCAGCCCTGGTGGTTGCCCTCCTCCTGGGGGACACAACCCCGCTCCTCTGAGCTGCATCTGAGCCTTTGCCAGAGGGACCTCAGGGACACGTGGGATCTGAGAGCTTATCCACCCAGGACCGCTGCTCCTCGGAGACACTGCTCTTGGGAGCCATTGGTACCTGCTTTTCAGCGTGGTGTCTCAAGAGACCCTCCCCAGGGAGCACCACCAGCCTTTCTTGCTGCAGACCCAGCCTGATTTCATCACTTTAGAGGTGATGGATGCTTGGCTGCAGGCAAGCAGAGCTAGGCAGCGAGTTCCCAGGGCAGGGTAAGCTGCCCAGCACCCCCACTGCTCACATTACTCAAGCCAGCCCTGGAGAACCTGCCCGGCAGTGTGAGGAGAAGAAGAACTCCATCCCCAGCTGCCCTTCTTGCTGTCTTCACTTCTGTCTGGTGGCAGCATGGCACAGATCTTAAGGGCTCTTTGTCCCTCTCCCTTCCCATGGTGGGAATAGATCATCCCTTTGTCCTGGGCAAAGTCCAGCTTTGCCTGTGCTGCTGAGAAACCGGCTGCCAGCCTGGCAACACACCCTTCTTAATTTCTGCCTTGGGCAGCAATCACTGATCTGTGCCACAGGCATCTCAAACTGAGACCAGACCAGGTAGAGGTGCGCCCACCTCCTCCTGGTCCCTGGCCCCGCTCAGCACCAGCCTGGAGCACGCAAAGATCTTTATCCAGTAAACAGGAGAGCGTTTCCCACCTCTGCATTACACACACACATGTTCACACTGCACACACGCTGCACACATGCTGCACAGGCACTGGAGCTGCAGGTGACAGCACGCCCTGGCCTCAGAATCACAGAATCACTCAGACTGGAAAAGACCCTTGGGATCATCAAGTCCAACCCTCAGCCCTACTCTACAAAGTTCTCCCCTTGCAGCGATGGGGACGCTGGCACCCTCAGGATAGGGAGCCTGTGCGGACAAACATCCACCCTTGGAAGGCTGCCGCCTGCCCCCATGGCACATCCCTAGGGGACATGAAAAAAGAAGAAAAGAAGTGCATTATGCTTCTTTTCTAATACGGCTCATCAGAAAGTCTCTCCAACACTCTCTCCACCTACCCTCCAGAGTGACAAAAGCCATCACGGGGCTGCTCGGACTTCCCTGCTGCCAGGATTGCTGCCATAGGCTCCCCCCACCCCTTCCCAAACCCAGCCTGATCCCACTACGAGACCTCCCGCAGCCCACACAGGTCCCTTGAAGATGTCCATAGCCTGATCGAGTGCCACCTTCCCCTCTCACACACTTCACCAGCCCCTATGAACCCGGCTGCTCCCCCAGGGAGCCCAGGGGTTGGCAAGCAGAGCTGTGGCTCACCTCCAGCCAGGGTTGCCAGGCACAAGACTGTCAGCGCAAACAGGACCTGGAGAGAAACCGCGTTCATGTTGCCGTAGGGTAGGCAGGGAAGGATTACAGGCAATATTTCCCCCTCCTGACTGCTTATTGCATCCTCCGGAGCAACACAGCTGCTGTAGCTCATTCCAGGATTGTGAGCCTGGAGATGAGGTTTCGGCTGTTTATTCAGCTCCTCTCCACTCCACACGTCTCAGGGTGACGACAGGAGGCGGAGGGAAGAGTGGGACTGAGGAGGGAATGACGCCTGCTCCTGGAATTCCCCAGCTGCGCTTACATCATCCTTTCTTAGTGCACACAGAAGAGCTCCAGCCTCCCTGGCAGCTTATTCAGGCAGGAACTTTCAGGAGTCAGCTATCCTCTGCTCCCACCGATGTGTCTCTTGGCCACACAACCTGTACGAAGGCACTACTGTCCTTAGGCTTGTGAAGCTCTCCCCACCTCCAACTCACAGCTCCCGGATGCACATTAAGCTCATTATTTACCCCAAATGCAAAAGCAATTATTTCCTTCCTTTTTGTCAGCCATCTTATAATAGCCACATTGGTTATTAGGCCAAAAGAGGCTAATCAGGGTTACAAATTCATCAGCTAGATTGGTGAGCTCATGCCAGGCTGCATCACCGAAGTGAGGGGCGAGCAGGGACCCAGTGGCCTCCCCAAGCAGCTGCCTGTTCCCTGGGCACGCTGTCTGTGGAGTCTGCTTGTTACTACAGCCCTGGCTTTCGATGTACGGCAGGGTCTCTGCCATCGGGGTCTTGCTGATACTGAGAGCAGGAGTATGAGCCCCCCAGATCTGCAAGCACCCAAGGCTGGCTGGGGTCTTCCCAGCACCAGCTCGAAGCCAGGTCTGAAGCGGATGTACCAACACAACAGTCACATCCTGCACCTTTACTTTCTGTTTCATCCAGATCCCACTGGAATATGTAAGAATTTCCCCCTGCCAACCGCCCCAACTGAAGGATGAAGATAAAATCAAGACTGAGACAAATGACAGACAGCCCCTGAAATCTTTTTTCCCAGCTTCCTCAGGGCTGGTGGAAACCTGGCTTCTCTGTGCTGTGGGAAATTCCAACACTGCCAGTTAGGATTTGATTCCTAAGGAGTGAAAACCCCTAGGTTTCCACATGATGCATTTTTAAAACATTGGGTGAAACCCCCAGGCTGTAACTTCAGCCTTTGTTTATATTTAATAGAAAAGCCATTTCAAGGAAATGAAATCAAAATTAATAGTCTGTTTGATCCAGACAGAACAAAACATGCTGCATCTGTTGGGATGTTTTCTGGCCCCTTCCCCAAATGGTGTTTTCTCAGGTCAGGCAGAGCCTGACAGGAAACTTTTATTCCAGGAACTGCCATCGCCCAAGGCTGTCGGGCGCCTTGGCTGCTGGAAGCAATGGCACAGCCCACAGGTGCTCACATCTCACCTGAAGAAACAGGTTCTGCTTCTTCTGCAAAAGGTTTACTGCCAGTGATGGATAAAAGACTGAGGAAAGGATCCAGCATGCACATACAGTGGGGTGGTGAGTGCTTTGTTTGCCAAAGGCACGGCTTGCCGCAGGCATTGTTATTTCAAGGCACAAACAGCTCTTTGGCAGGGTAACACAGCTGCTTGTCCTGTGCAGATGGGGCCGGTGGTGTTTTACCTGGTAGATGACTCCTCCAGGACACCCTCAGAGACCTCCCTTTGCTCCCAGTGAGCTCAGCAGCTGGATTTGGAGGCGGCATCTGCCCAAGAAGGTCCCGCAGCAGGAGGTGGAGGGCAGCTGCAGCTGCAGCACGGCTCCGTGGGACACAGCGAGCCTTCAAGTGCCAGCAGCCGTGTGGGTCTAAGCCACCAGCAAGCCCTGTAGTTCCCACCAAAAGCGAGACATGAGGCACAGCAACTGGCTCCGATGGGAGTGGGCAACTCCAATGAGCAGTGACAAACCTGGGTTGCAGCTGGCAGAAAACTGGCATCACCACTCGCAAGCCATTCCCTACACCACCCTCCCTGTCCCATTGCACATCTGCTCCTCCAGCACACCAGTGCCAGCCACTTGCTGCTCTTCTTTTAGGTCTTGCAGCATTGAAAAAAACAAAGTCAGAGGACCTGCTGTAGCCCAGGAGATATTTCAGCTGTACTAGAGATAAACCATAGGCGTTGTATTGATCTGACACTGAAGGATCTCAGGACTTCTCTGGACTCATCTTGGCTTCAGCTGATTTTAGCTTCTTTAGTTATGACAGAAATTGTCGATGCAATTGTTGTTGTCTGATTTAGTTTTCCTTTAGTTTCTAGGAATAGCAAGCATGGGTCTGGGACTGTAGATTAAATTGTGATGTGGATGAGGGCAGGCACAGGAGGACACCAGCAACCCCAGTTCATAATCACAGCGCCCAAGCAATGGAGTGTGCAACCCTCCAAATCTGGGACAACCATATTGCAAGGAAACAAAGAGCAGAAGAACTGAGTAACTGGGAACCAGAGAACACAGACTGTGCTAAGAAAATGAAACCAAGCAGACCAAAGCTGAGGAGGAAGAAAGCTCACCATGAACATCCAGTGAAGGCCGCAGGCTGGGGCAGTTCACCACAGCCCTTCCCCATTCTTCCTTAGGAGGACTGGAAGGAAACTTCTTGAGGTTACCCTTAGCACCCAAAGGCTCTCTGAAGTGGTGGTACAGCGCCAAAGAAAAGCAGTAGATACTAGGAAGAGGGTTGTTTTTTCCCCCCCATGTAACTTTAACTGTAGTATGAATGAGGAAGGACCCTGGGCTGATCTGAAACCGGACAAGGAAAACCATGAGCAAACAGGTCTGTGCGCCCGCTGCCGAGTGTGGGCAGAGGGACCACGCTCAGGGGCTGGGACTGTCACTCTGGGCCATCGAACACGGCGCCAGGTTTGAGCCTCAGCACTCACAGAAGGACTCGGTGGCTCATGCCTGACAGTTCAGTGTCAAAGCTGGACTCTGGGCTCTCTGGCTTCTGTTCCTGCTCTGCTCTAAGGACAGTTTCATACCAGGATGGATGTCCTGCTACTTAAACACTGGCTCTGCTGTGGAGAAAGGGAGAACAAGGTCTGGTGTGGACTGGATGTTGGTGATGGCACCAGGTGTGCTCAGAAGCCTGATCTGATGTCATACCCCTAACCTTTGGTTGCTCACTGGTAACCATTAGCCAGGAGCTTGGTTTATTGCTCCAAAACACAGATACCACGGGCCAAAGGGCCAGAATCTGTCTTCGCCCTGAGAGACATAAAAGCAGCTCCAACATTTCACACCCATGGCAGCTTTGCCAGGGCTGTGCACGGGCAGGTGCTTGAGCTGTGCACAGGGTCAAGGTCCTCACACGTGGAAGGAACATATGACTAATGCTGGGGGAATTCCTCTTGAAGCAATTCAAAAAGTAATTGACCATGCAAAAGCAATATGCAAAACAACATGCAAAGACAACAAGGGCTGTATCCTAAACCAACAGGACATGGCCCGCCTCCTTCAGGGGATTTCCGTGGTAGTTTGTGTCCCTTGGTTATTCTTGGGTCCTCATGCATGAAGGACTATGCCTTGTTTGTTGCAGTAGGTTTGTCTTCCTGGAAATCAGGTGGTGTCTGAAGAAAAAGGAAAAGTCAGTGAGACCTAGGAGGCTGTATGTGCTCTGGAAGAAAGAGATGCCAGAGGTGATCAGGTGACAATGCTGATGATTTCCACTGCACGGTCTGTTTGGGAGCTCCCAAGGCCTCAGGAGTTGGTCTTCCTGGAGCAGGGAAGCCCAGCACCCCTGGTAGCAGGGATCAACAGCATCCTTTGCTGTCCATGATGTTGTCCATGATCTCCATCCCAGAGGCTTGCTGGAAAGAAGCAGCAGGAACACTTAGCTTTTGGGAAGACCCAGCCCGTCTCAACACTGCAAAGGAGACAGGCTGACCCAAGACTCCAACTCTGACATATCATGAGATTCCCCTTGCCCTGCTAATGCTCCCAGCTCCTTGCACTACACCCAGCTCTCCTCAGTGGCGTTGGCAGCTCAGCCACCATTCTGATACAATCCCCCTTACTGAAGCCCAAGTGCATTAGACTCAAGGAAGCAAAAGCAGCACCTCTGCAGCAGAGCTCCCACACCCACCAGAACTGGGCTCCTCCAGCTTCTCTCGAGGAGTACACACGCAAGCAAGGTCTGTGAGCCAGGACAGGGGGGACTGGTGGTGCCTGTACTGCAGATGAGGCCAGTGCATGCAGCTGGTCCCCGACGTGTGGGACCAGATTCCCAGACTTCAATCTGGAGAAACTCCAATGGCTTTTCCAATGACATGGCACTGGGTGGTATGGCCCAGAGCAGTCCAGAACCGACCTAACAACCTCCTTTCTCCTGGCCAAGGCAACCAGTGCCAGACTCAGGAGATGGTTCCTTAGAGCCAAAGGGAGCCTCTCGCTTTGGAAATGCTCTCAGCCTATGCTTAATGTACAGCTCTTGAGCTGTTACTGTAATAAGGGAGAATTAAATGACAGGGGATCCAGAAAATCTGTTTGGCACTGCACAACTTTGAATTTTCTCACATTAAAGCAAAAGGCAGGAAATGAGGAGCAGATGTCTGGGGCTGTCTGCAGCCAGCATCTCCACAGGAGGTGGAACGACTCCTGTCTGGGCAGTATTGACCAGTGCAGGCCTTGTGTTTTTAAGAAACTGCTTTACTTAGAAAATGTTTTCAAAAATAGCAGAGAACATGAGACAGGCTTTCACTTCTCTGAACACAATGGCTTCCTCCTTCCTTGCGAATAAGAACAAATTTGGGCTCCAGCACACAGTGCAAAACGCTGATACTCTAATTTTTGCACAGTGAGGTAGCCCACGGCTACTAGTGAGCATCCCAAGCCAGCTAGGCTGCAGGACGTGGCTCCTTCCCCTGGCAGCATCATACCTGAGCTGCAAACTGGTGGCTGATCCCAGTGGGACATTACATGGAGAGGTGCAGACCTGCAGTGGGAGTCAGTGCCTCTCCTCGGCAG
The DNA here is from genome assembly GCF_047716275.1 of Strix uralensis. Classification (NCBI taxonomy): domain Eukaryota; kingdom Metazoa; phylum Chordata; class Aves; order Strigiformes; family Strigidae; genus Strix; species Strix uralensis. The sequence continues at coordinate 2,168,675 of NC_133983.1, read as the reverse complement.
CCGGAGCAGCCAGAACTGAGGACAACTCATTCTGTGACTGTCCCATGGAGTCTGCCACAGGCTGCTGCAATAAAGAAGATTTAAATTGGTTGAAAATATTGCATGCAAAGGAACAAACACAGAGCTGTTCAGTCCACAACATGGTTAAGCTCTTCTTAAACAGAGAAGAGTCACTTGTGCCCCACAGAGCAAGGCAGCCACCGGGCACAAGCTCTTCCCTAGCACAGGGGATGGGGAAGGCTCTTCTGGGGAGATGTGGCTGGATGGCACAGATAAAATCAAGGCAGCTTTTCAGATGAGGGGAAGGAGCATGCTTGGGACCCTGCCAGAATCGGCTTGCCTGAGCACATCAGGCCCCTGGATCCTGTGAAGTCCCTACGGAACTGGAGAGACGTCCCGATGTGGCAATCCTTCTGCATAGCTGCAGGCCCCCAAGGCAAGATTCCCATGGAGCTGCCAGCTGACCCCTGAAAGGGTGGTCTCTCACCACTGCACTGCAGGGGAGAGAGGGGAGAGGGGCAGCAGGGCTGGTCAGGATGGGCATGACAGAAACCCCCGTGCGCTGTGGGAGACCACAGTTGCCACAGGAGCTGCTGCCAGGCTTTCCCTTGGTGTAGGAGTGGCTGTGCTGTGTCTCACCCCAGGGCAGTAGAGGGGTGTCTCCCCTCCTTTGCTTCCTGGAAAAGGGTCCTACCAGGGCCACTGTGGGAACAGGCGGAAGGTGGGGAGCAGCAAAGTGCCATGGTTCTGCTATTTCACCTCTGCCAGAGCCCAGGGCCAGGCTAGTGCCTGCTGCCCTGGCTGCAGGACAGGATAAGGCAGTGCCTCTTCGCAGCAGCCCCAGTTACTGCCCCATCCCTCTCTCCTGAAGCAGCAGGAGCAGAAAGTGCATGTGCCAGCAACCCCCCTGTCTTGGGAGAGTCCTTCCTCTGGTGGGAACGGCCAGGTCCTGGCCACAGCCCTGTGCTCAGGGACTCAGGAGATCCCACCTGCTGCAGACTCAGCCCTTCAGCCCTATCCCACAGCATGCATGGGCCAGCACAATCATCACCTCTCCACATCCCCACTTCTCATTTCTCCATCCAACATGTTTGCACATGAATCCTGCCAGTCATGAAGAAAGAAGCTTACCAGAAGCAGATCTGTTTATTGCCTTCTCAGAAAGGCTCACCTCTTCCCGTCTCCTCAGGGCACGAGAAGGATGTGTGCCTTCCAACAGTTTCTGTGGGACGAGTTTGATGTGAGCTTATCGCTAAGCCGCGATGGTGGGTGAAGGAGAGATCCAGAAAACCCCTCTGAGCGGCGCCGGTGGAGCTGACCCCTCTCCATCAGAGCTGGTGGCACCTGTGGGCCAGCCCCAAAGGACAAGAGTGCCATGTGCAGTGCTGTGACCTGCTAGACATGGCTGTGCTGGGGCCACTGGCACCCCCTGGTCTGAGCTGAGCCCTCCCATCCCACAAACTTTCAAATCCCAGCCAGTCTCCTAGAGAAATGGGACATCACAGCCCTCCAGACCAGAGCTGTCACTGCGCTCATACGAGCGGCTCTTTATGCCAAGCTTCAGCCACGGGCATGTGCCAAACTCCCCGACAGTGCCCAGGGACACATGAGCAGCAGCAAACAGCCTCAGGAGCCTGCAAGGCTTCCAACAGCAACAAGCCTTTACGTGAACTAGCACAATAAACACAAGGGCTGGGCAGGGTAACAAACCCAGACACACACATTTCTTTGCTCAGGCTCTTAACCCTTTTCAAGCCTTGCTGGCTCAGCTGAGAGACCAGGGAGTCACCAGACCCCTTCCCTCTGCCACCCCAGCTTTTCTGTACCCCACGTTGTAGGAACAGGGTATCTCCTCCTCTGCTTTTGCCCAGAGCCTCCACACTCCCTCTGGATTTCAGCTATAACTCCACTAGTGACTTGCTCCCTCACCAGCTTGATCCCAGGGAAACATGCTTTTGTCTTACCCAAACTTTCTTTCTGGGAGTATCACACCTGCCCCATTACCTGGTGCAGGAGCTCCTTGGGCTCCCAATCAGCTATGGTGGCTGTGGGGTGTATTTTTAGGGTCAATGCAGCTGTCTCACCCCCTAACAGAGCAGCAGGCTACAGGTGCTGGCCATTAGCATTTCAGTGTTGGCTTGGGATAGTTAAAAAAAGGGGTTGCTGGAGGTAAGGATAAGGAAGATCCCTGCCCAGGGCCGTGATTCCTTGGATCAACCTGAGGAGGCACTGGGTGAATTGAAGGAAGCAGAAATGAGGCACGTCTGGGATTCAGGATGCTGTTTGGTGAACTAGTACCCCCCAGGACAGGGTTGATCTCAGACCAGGGCTTGGGATGGACGACAGTCCTGATCACACCTGTGTGCCAAACTAAAACAAACCGCCTGCTGCAGGAGCTGATGGGCCGGTGCCCCTTCTCCCTGAGCCAGACCACAGTCCAGAGACCTCCCTGGGGGGTCTCTTCCACATCCAGCCGCCACCACCAGAGCGCTGCAGGTTCAACCGTTTCGGACCAGTAGGGTGAAATTTAGGGAACAGCCTGTCTGCAGGCAGCAAGACCCCCCAAGGACCCCCAGAGCTGTGACAGAGGGGATGGGGGAGCACTGGTAAGTGCTTGAGCAAAGGCTCTGTCTGGGAGGGGTGCAGGGCAGTGGTGCAGCCGGTCCCCGCGAGCCCCCCCAGCCACCACCGACAGGCATCCGCTGAGAGGAAAGACCCCCATCGGCAAAGAATGCGCCACTTCCCCTGGACACGCACCGGATGGCTGATAAAGAACAAACCCACCCGAAGTGCCCCCAGCTCCTGGCCTGCAGCCAAGGCCCCTCGCCAGCCCGAAGGTGACAGGAGCCACGAGGCTTTTCCTGCCCTTTGAAAGGGTCCCGCTTGCCCCAAGGACCCCACACCACAGCTGCCCCCAGCGAAGGCTCTTGTGGAGTTTCCTGAGGTGGAAGGGCCTCTGTGTCATGCTGCAGCAGACAATGCCATCGTGCGGTGGTTATTGCTTCCTTGGCTGAAGCATCCACGCTAAAAATTGCTGTTTCTGCCCTGGAGTTAATTAGCAAAGCCCTATGCCCTGTGGTTCTGTACCACAAGGAGATCTCCCAGCTGGGTGCTGGTAACTTGGAGCTGGTGTGGATGGACCGGGGCTCCCAAACACTGACCTCCCTGCGGGTCCTGGACACCTCCAGAAGCTGGGCTTCTCCCCCGGGGCAGGAGAGAGACCTTCTGGGACAAGCCCAGCCCGTGGAGGTGCCAGGCTCCTGTGGATCCCACGCAGGAGCTGGACCCACACATTGAGGGGCACCGTGGATCCCACGCAGGAGCTGGACCCACACATTGAGGGGCACCGTGGAGGACACGCAGGAGCTGGACCCACACATTGAGGGGCACCGTGGATCCCACGCAGGAGCTGGACCCACACATTGAGGGGCACCGTGGATCCCACGCAGGAGCTGGACCCACACATTGAGGGGCACCGTGGAGGACACGCAGGAGCTGGACCCACACATTGAGGGGCACCGTGGAGGACACGATTTCAGCGCTGCTGTGTCGTTTCCAGCTCTTTGAGGTGCAGCATGTTCATGCAGATAAACATCTCCGCTCTGAGACCGACCGGATTTTCACCACAGGACAATGGGCTGAGCAAAATGTTCAAAAAATAGCGTTCAAAAAATAGCTTTCACTGCTGGCTGTTTATGTCGGTCTGGATGTGGTTTTTTTTTTTTTTTTTCACTTTCCATCCCCATTCACTTCTCCCCCATCTGGCTGCTCTCCCAGCTTGCTTTCGTGGTGACAGCTCACGCAAAGACAGCCAAGAACTCCTCCGAGCCATACCCATGGGCAGGCAGGGTAGGGAGCTGCGGGCAGGCTCAGTACAGATCTTCCTTCTAATTGCCAGCTGAAGTATTTCAAGAAAAAGCCGTTTCTGAGGAAGGGTTAAATCAAGCCCTGGGGAGCACATGCCCAGTGGTCAGACCTGGGCCTCGGGTCACCCTCTGGGGCTCAGCAGTGGCTGAGGGGGTTCCAGCTGCAGCTGCTCTCGGTGGGACGTGCAACCTTGCGACACCCTCCTGTCCTGGCACGCTCCAGTCCCGTGTACCAGATGTCCTGGCATGTTCGTCAGTCCCCTAGCAGTCCTCACTTCTCCAGAATATGCAATACCGCATTTTGTATAAAACCAATATTAAATATACTCCAGAAAAGAAGGAGGAGCTGCCAAGAGGTGCTGAGAGGTTTTTCTGTAGACAAATGGGACAGGGAAGGGATCTTACCCCTGTACTCGGCACTGGTGAGGCCGCCCCTCGATGAGTGGGTTCAGTTTTGGGCCCCTCACTCCAAAAAGGCCATTGAATGACTCGAGCGTGTCCAGAGAAGGGCAACGGAGCTGGTGCAGGGTCTGGAGCACAGGTCTGATGGGGAGCGGCTGAGGGAACTGGGGGGGTTTAGTGTGGAGAAGAGGAGGCTGAGGGGAGACCTCATGGCCCTCTACAACTCCCTGAAAGGAGGGTGCAGAGAGGGGGGATGAGTCTCTTGAGCCAAGGAACAAGTGATAGGACAAGAGGGAATGGCCTCAAGCTGCGCCAGGGCAGGGTCAGACTGGCTCTTAGGAAGGATTTCTTTGCAGAAGGGGCTGTTGGGCGTTGGAATGGGCTGCCCAGGGCAGGGGGGGAGTCCCCATCCCTGGAGGTGTTCAAGAGGCAGATTGACATAGCGCTGAGGGATCTGGTGTAGTTGCCATCTGTCAGTGCTGGGTTAACGGTTGGGCTGGAGGATCTTCAAGGTCCTTTCCAACCGAGATGATTCTGTGATTCTGTGATTCTGAAATCCAAGTGCTGACTTCTTTGCAACTGGCCCACATAGTGAAGAGTCATCCTCCATCACATCCTCCGAGGGACACTGTTGGATATTTCTGGTCCCTTTTCAATACATAAATAAGCTGGTATACAGTGTGAATGGTTGGGGTGTTTCCTCTCCTCCCCCCGCTTCCTGACGCACTGCCGATGGCGGCCCCGCCTGGGATGCTGACTCACACTTCCCACCATTGTGTGGTCTGGGCACTGCCCCCCCTCTGGCCCCCTACTCTTGTCACCAGCCAGGGCGAAGGCCCTTTCCCACCCTGGCGGGGCTTCCCCGGGGTATTTCTGTTGAGAGGTGGAAGCAATCGTGGCAGGTGAGCTCGCCCTCCTGATTTAACCCGCCGCGTTGTTTCGCTGGGGCACAGCCATGGTGGTGGTGTCTGAAAAGTGGATTCATCACCTGGTGTGCAGTAGGTCAATAATCACACACTCAAGAGAGATATTGAGACATTTCTTATTTATTTTAGGGTTGTGCAAGCCTAGGTGCTTGGTGGTTTCCCCCAAATCAAGCACACCAATGGGGTTTTTTGCGCTGTATTTATACACAAAGCTTGCAGGCGTTGTTGTTTTCCAAGTTTCTCCTCTCTTTGATTATTTGTTTAATATTCCAATAAATGTAAGCAAATGTAAGGAGTAAAGCTCCTATTTCTGTGTCTTTTGAGAAAAATGTTAATATCCAGAGTTGTGAGGCTCTCAACTCCTTGTTCTCATTGCTGCTATGGCTTGTTACTGGTGTTTTGAGACCACTGCTTGGTGAAGCAAGGACTCGAGTCCAGCTGTGTGAGGTGTGTGCACCCGCTCATACCCCGAGCTTCTCGCCAGTGCCTGGAGATTGGTTGTTTAAGGCAAAAGGTATGAGAAGTGGTTTTATTGCCATGTCACAGATGTACGGATAGACTGGACATGAGGAAAAAATGTTTCCCAGAAAGAGTGGTCAGAGAGTGGAATAGGCTGCCCAGGGAGGGGGTGGAGTCACCATCCCTGGGTGTGTTTAAGGGTTGTTTGGATGAGCTGTTGGGGGATGTGGGGTAGGGGAGAACTTTGTAGAGTCGGGCTGAGGGTTGGACTCGATGGTCCCAAGGGGCTTTTCCAACCTGAATGATTCTGTGATTCTATAACACCAAGAGAAAGACATGAGAGTTGGAAGAAACACTCCCAGCGTGGGTCCCGGGGTGGGTGGGAGCCTGCGAACGTTGCAGTGGGTGAGTAGTTTAAGGACTTTTACTAAGACAGCAGAGAGCAAGGACAGCTCATAGGAAACTTAAACCACCTCCTGTGTCTGAGCGCTACAAGCACTTTTTACATTTAATAATGTAAATTACAATAGTTAATTTACATACAATTATAATACTGCTGACAATACTTCTACTGCGCATGCTCAGGGGAAGGGTCTTCACCTTTTTGACCTATAGGTGTGATTTTTAGTATTAGAATGAGGGCAGTTCAGCGAAGAATACATGGACCACGTGTTTGCTTGCCAAGTTGGCGCTCTTCAAGGTCTAACGGCTCCGGGATGTCCTTGCTCCAAGGTGGCTATCAACTTGTCCTGCTGATTCGGGATGCCTTTGGCTTTAACAAAGAACATCTTTCTTGACCTAATATTGTTACATTGCTCTAAAAGTTTCACCTTAACGGTGCTTTCTACTCCTGTGTGGCTTGTGAGCCGACCAGGGCAATGACAGCGAGTTTACACCTTTGAGAAGCTTTTTGCCCGCTGAGAATTGGCCACAAACCCCCGCGGCACAGACGAAGCGCGGTTGCAAACCCCGACGAGCGGCACCGCAGGGGGCTGCCGGGGGGCACCCTCACCCCGCGCCTGGCCGGGGGGCGCACAGACCCCCCCCGCAGCCACGGAGGAGCCCACCCGGCGGTGGAGCCCCTCGGGGCAAGGGGGTGGCGAGGAGTGGCCACAGCGGCCGCCTACGAGCCCCGTAGCGCGGGGCGGGCTGAGCCGCGCAGCGCTGTCAGGATGGCCGAGCGGTCTAAGGCGCTGCGTTCAGGTCGCAGTCTCCCCTGGAGGCGTGGGTTCGAATCCCACTTCTGACAACTCGCAACTCTTTTGCGAGTGGCCTCATACCGCTAATTAAAATTAATTCGTTAATTGCTTTTAATTGTTGTGGTTTGGTCGCTTAGCTGTGGGATTTTTTTAATAAATCAGCCCCCTCCTCCTCCAAATAAAACAAGCCGTTACCGGGCGGCGCAAAAAGGAGCTGTCAGAAGTGGGATTCGAACCCACGCCTCCAGGTGAGACTGCGACCTGAACGCAGCGCCTTAGACCGCTCGGCCATCCTGACCCGCCGCGGCACCCGCCGCCCGCCGCCGCCTTCCTGGGGCGCGTGGTCGCCCGTGGCGACCGTCCCGGAGTGGCCACGGCGACCGGGGAGAGCGGCCCGAGGGACAGCGGGTGTCACCCCCGACTCCCAAAGGGCGGCCGCGGAGCTGCGGGCCGCTCAGCCTCGCCCCCACCCCTGGGAAGGTGGCGGAACCCCCCGGGAACGGTCCCCGGGCAAGTGAAGGTCCTCAGGAGCATCCGGCACGGCTTCTGCAGCAGCCACCAGCTTGATAAACTTCTGCGATGAGATGGTGCCTCAGTGATGCTCGTGCGGCTTCTCATTTGGTGTAAGAGCTCGAGTTGAATGGATTGTGGATTTCTCCGGGTAGATTAGAAATTATTTAAAATTTTAAAAATTTAAAAAAAAAAAAAAAAAAGCGGCTGAGGGAACTGGGGGGGGTTTAGTCTGGAGAAGAGGAGGCTGAGGGGAGACCTCATGGCCCTCTACAACTCCCTGAAAGGAGGGTGCAGAGAGGGGGGATGAGTCTCTGGACCCAAGGAACCAGCGCCAGGCCAAGAGGGAATGGCCTCAAGCTGCGCCAGGGCAGGGTCAGACTGGCTCTTAGGAAGGATTTCTTTGCAGAAGGGGCTGTTGGGCGTTGGAATGGGCTGCCCAGGGCAGGGGGGGAGTCCCCATCCCTGGAGGGGTTGAAGAGTCGGGTTGACCCAGCGCTGAGGGATCTGGTGGAGTTGGGAACGGTCAGTGTGAGGTTCATGGTTGGACTGGAGGAGCTTCAAGGGCTTTTCCAACCGAGATGATTCTGTGATTCTGTGACATCATGGGCCTGGCAGACGAGGGAGAGCAGCAGGTATTGTCTGTCCGGACTCGTGAGAGGCCTTGGACACCATCTCCCATAAAATCCTCCTAGAGAAGCTGTTGGTGTCCAGGCACAAAGTCTAGCTGGAGGCCAGTCACTAGCAGTGTACCCCAGGGCTCCGTACTGGGTCAAATCCTGTTTAACGTCTTCATTAACAATCTGGATGACGGGGCTGGGCACACCCTCGGCGGGTCTGCAGATGGCACCAACCTGGAAGGGGTGGCTGATACTCCAGAGCGTTGTCCTGCCAACCAGGGGGACACGGACAGGCTGGAGAAAGGAGCTGGTAGGAACGTCCTGAAGTTGAGGGTGGTGAAACACTGGTGCAAGTTGCCCGGAGAAGTGGCAGATGCTCCATCCCTGGAAACATTCAAGGTCAGGTTGGATGGGGGGTCTAAGCAACCTGATGGAGTTGAAGATGTCCCTGCTCATGGCAGAGGGGTTGGACTAAATGACCTTCAAAGGTCCCCTCCAACCTGAACCATTCGATGCTTCTATGATTCAACAAAGAGATGCGCAAAGAGGAACGACCCCAGGCACCGGGACACGCTGGGGGCCACTAAACCGCCGCAGGGGTGCTGGCGGGCACGGGGAGCTGCCACCCAGCCTCGTGTGTCCGGGCAGCCCGAGGCAGAGCGCTGCAGGGAGGAGGAGGAGGGAGGGGGTGCTGGCCCCGGTACCGGGCTCCCCAGTGCGTACTGGGGAGCCCAGCGCTCCGCCCGGCGCCCCCCCCCTCCCAGCGCGGTGCGGGGGATGGGGAGGACCCACTGGCGACGCCCGGGGGAGGCGGCGGGGCCGGCCCCGCGCCCCGCCCGGGGAGGGGCAGGAGGCGTCCCGGGGCCGCGCCAGGGCCGGTGCCGGTGCCCGGGGCATGGCGGGGCTGCCCGGCACCGCGCGGACCCGGAGCGGCTCCCCGGACTCCGCCGCCGCCCTGGACGGCGCCTTCCTCTGCTCGCCCCTCGGCGGGCTGATGGTAGCCCAAGCCGTGAGTACCGGGGAGAGGGCACCGGGAGGGGGGTCCGGCTTCTCGGCCTCACGCCCTTTGCCGGTGGTAACTCGGCTCGACGCCTGGCAGCTCCCAGCACCGGGCAGGGGCTGCCCCGCAAGGTCAGGGGGGGCTGGATGGAGAACCGTGGCAACCGAGGTGTGTTGGGGTTGCCCCTGGGGAGCCCGCGGGGCTCTCACGCTCCCTGGGCGCTCCCGGCCTTCCAGGGTGTCCTCCCCAGCCGTCAGGCTCTGGCCGCTCTCAGAGAAGCCCAAGGGTCTTTGTGCCTCGAACCGAGCAGCGGCATCACCTCTCCATGGCTTCAGCATCGGAGGCAACTGCAGAATAAACTCCTGCTGCTGCTCCCTCCTGGTGCCCGGGACCTTGAGTGCGATGTGTGCACGTAGAGGTGGGAGTTCAGCCACGGACGGGGCCACGTGTCACCTGCCCCGGTGTTTGCCCACGGTGCTGCCCTGCTCCAGTGGGAGCCTGTTGGCTCGTCCCCTCTCCCTGGGACAGCATTGGCGGGGGCAGCAGCAGAATGTGCCCTGAGCAGCCGCTGTGGAACAGCTGACATGGACCTGGCTCCCTGCTCCAGATTTTGACCCCTGGGCATGGCTGGGCCGGTTGTGACACAGGAACAAACGCTCAGGGAAGGGTCGGGGAAGGATGCGGCCAGGGGGTGTCTTGGAGAAGCATCGGGAAAGAGAGATGGAACCAAGGTCAGCAGAAGGGATCCTTCAACCCCACACCTGCCCCCCCCTCTCCAGCCCATTGCTGGGGCCGGACCATTAAAGACGCTCGCCCAGCTCCCACCAAGACTTGCTGCTCCCCAAACCTCTCTCCTACAGGCTTTTCTCCCCCCAGCAGCCAGAGCAGGGCAGCTCGCACATGCCGCCTCCCACTCCAAGAGCACAGAGACTTCTTCCTAATCATGCTTCCCCCCAACGCATATTTTGCGATCACGAGTGTTAGAAATCGATGTGACAGACAAGGAGGCATTGTCGGGGCAGCCAAGCACCAGGGTGTTGTATTCGGGCAGGACAAAGGCTGTTGTGTTTCTTCTGTGACAATAAGCAATGCAGGCTTACGCAGGGGCAGAGGCTTTCCAAAGAGCCCTTCTCCTCCCCACCAGTGGGACACGACTCCGCCGACGCCCTGCCAAAGCGGAGGTGAGCGCACGAGCCGGGTGGTGCTGATGCCTTCACCTGGCTCTGCTCAAAGAGATCCCAACCCCAGCTGGGAACCAGAATAAATCATGGCTGTGTCTGGGGCATGTTCACACCCCAGCCTTGCTGCGGGCATCTCCCCAGGATGTTTGGTCATGCTGGGAAGCGCAAAGGGTGCAGGGCTGGAGCCTCCTTGCTCCCCAGGCTCCCTACTTTGCTCTGGTCCAGCCGGGAGGTGATGGACGGTGAAGCAGAGCCCACCAGCACCCTGCCAGAGCCCCGGCTCTGTGTCCCCATGCACAGGCTGTGGTTGAGGCTGCAGAACAAACAGGGCAAATCACAGAAAGTACCATTTGCTTTGCTTTTCCAGGCTCCAGCGCTATGTGCTGGTGTCTCACTCTCTGCTTGCTCTGTCATGGGTTGGGGGCTTTCCAAATAAAAAAACACCCACAAACTTGGTGCTCCAGAGAATTCCCCAGGGAGGGGATGGGGGAGAAGGCGGCTGCTCCCTGGCCCCATCACTGTGAGTGAAGCAGGGCAGCATCTCCTCCAGAGTCCAAAGATCAGGGGTGGACACAGAACAGGGAGGGGAAAGAAAAAAAAAAAAAGAATGAATGAAATGCCACCTGTGCTGGGCTCTTCCACCCCTGCCTGATAGGGAGCCAAGAGCAGAGACCTGCTCCCTGCTGCCACAGCTGCCCTGCGGGCTCTGCTGGGGGCTGCAGGGAGGGGAGGAATCAGCTCTGCCCTGGCTCTGCTTATTTCTCCTGGAGCAGACCCAGAAACAGACTCACGTACCGGGGTGTCTTTGTGGATCACTCTGCAGGCACACGATGCTGCGATCACTGTGCAGTTAAGCCTGTTGAATGGTGAAAGGTGAGCCCGTGAAGCTGTATATACAGGAGGTATAAACCAGACCAGCCCAGACCTAACCAAATAGTGGAGAGAAGCTAAGAAGCTGCACCTGGGGGAGATGAAGGCTGAGCTGCAGCCTCAGGAGCCCCCACACATCCAGTTCTCATCCAGCCCATGAGATGTCCCTACCCCTGAGCAGACTGTCCCTACCTGCATAGGCTGGCCCTGGGCATGGTTGAAAAGGAACCTTTGGTGACGAGGATGCCCAGGTTTCCCCACCCTGCCTTGCAGGACATCCCTGTACCAGCTCCTGGGGTTGCTGTAAGGGGTGGACAAGCCCATCCCTGGAGCAAGGAGGGTCCTGGGTGGGGTCCCCATCCTGGGCTCTCGCATGTCCCTGCTTTGCTGGAGCTGGGCTGACCCAACTGCTGTAGGTGCTGTGGGTGATTCTCTGCTCCCCCCCTGCAGGAACCACCACCCGAACGCTTTCTCCGTTTCACCCCACAGGTGCTTGGCTTACTGGTGTGGGCTCTCATCGCCGACACAACGTACTACCTCCACGCGGCATACAGCTGGGTGATGTTCGTGTCCATCTTCCTCTGGATAGTAACAGTCCTTTTCTTCATGACTTACCTCCTGCAGCTTCAGCTAAAGTTCTATGTGATCCCCTGGCCCCTCGTGGTACGTAGCCGAGAGTGAGCAAGGCGGGGTCCCAAGTGGGAAACATCCTGGGGAGATGCTCCAAGAGGACCAGGGCTTCAGGCTCTTCTGGGCTGATGGAACAAAGTCCCCTGCACTTTGCACAATGACATTCGTTCTGCCCCTCAATTGCTTAGAAAATTTTCAGAACAGGGAGCCCCGTATCAATCCAGAAAGTTACAGCCACCATGTCACTGGTGCAGTCATGGTGTCAACCTGAAACCCTCAGAGCAACCTGGGGTGCATTTAATGAGATGTTCACCTGAGGTTTGTTCCCAGCATGAGGGGCTGGACCCTTTTCCTCTGGTTCTCCTGGGGAAGAGGGAGGAACGCGAAACTGAGCTTTTTGTTCAACCCTCATCCCAGTGCGCACGATGTCTGAGCCTCATGACCTCCTCTTTCTCTTTCACAGCTGATGATCTTCAATGCTGCAGCGACCATCCTGTACGTCACTGCCTTCGTAACGTGTGCGGCCGCCGTCCAGCCTACATCCTGGCGGCAGTGGGATTACAACCGGAGAGCCGCGGCGTCCGTAAGTAGCGGCGGGCAGGTGAGGGCCATGGGGCTGGGGCAGCTGCCACACTCACGCCCGGGGTGTGCTCCTCTTCCAGTTCTTTGCCTGCCTCACCATGATCACCTACGGGGTGAGCACCTTCTTCAGCTTCCGCGCCTGGAAAGGGTTCGGCAGCAACGCGGCCACCAGCCAAGTGACTGACCACATGTAAGGAGCAGACAGCAGAGCCCAGCCACGGGCCACCCTGGGTCAGCTCATGCCAGGCTCTGTGGCTCAGAGTCTCGCGTGCCACCAGGTCTCGTTCCTGGGCCAGCCTGTGCTGGCAGCCACGATCAGTACTGGGTTGCATGGACACTGCTCTGTGGTCCCTGATGATGCTTCCGGCTGATGCACCCACAGCACAAACCCGCTGGCACCGTCACTGACAGGAGGACCTGGACTCGCTAGAGGCTGAAGCTCCTGCTTGTCCTTGGGGTTCATCCAGATCATCGCTGGAGCAGCTCCACTGAGGGGGCTCAGCCAAATCAGCATGCTCCACTACTAAAATCCACTAAACCAAGCCCAGGTTCCTGTCTCTGGTCATTCGCAGCTACAGTGTAAGTAATTGCAATTAATATGATACATAAACAGTGGTATAGCTGGAGGATGTAGGCTAAGCAAAGGAAAACGTCTAAACCCTTCTTGTATTGATTTCTGAAAACATGAAGTACAAATTTTATGCTTCAAATAAAAATCTTCCTAAATCCAGCACTGCAGTTGGTCAATAAAAAATTTGTCTTGGTAGAAGGTGATACATGGAGCAAAGAGCAGAGCTGGCACCGTCAGAGGCAGCTGCCCCTTCCCACTGCCTGTGGACACTACAGCCCGGCCCTGGGGAGGGGGCAGTAAGTGCCCAGGGCTGACCTGGCTTTGCTCTGCCCACACGCACACACCCATCCATCCCCGCGCACACGCGGAGCTGCACTCCAGACTGCGAGAACACGAACGCCGTGCCAAGGCTTTGCCGTGCTCCCTCCCCCGGGCTCAGCACCAGACACACCACCTATTAACCGGCAAGGCAGGTTTGCCTGTTAGCTACAGGTGGTCTTCAAAAATCCAAACTCAGTCTGCAGATGCTCTGGGAACACACAGAGGGGCAGCGCCTCAGAAGAACACAGAGCCGTGCTGCTCCCCCACGCTGCAGGCGACAAATTCACCTTTTATTTCTTGGGGACACGCACTGGCGTTGGTCAGAACTAGAAGCCAAGCCCAGCCAGACACAGCAACCTTCCCCTCCACGCCCTCCTTGCACAAGCTAATAAAAAGAGATGAAACACATTCAGTTTATTTCCGGGTATTTCTGCAGAGGGAAGCTGGTGCACAGTGAGCCAAAATTTACTGCATGCTCTGCACGGGTAAAGTTTGAGCAGCTTGTCTACAGAGGCTCAGGAAATTTAATGGAAGGTGTGAATTGAAAAGAACTGGACAAACAGCATTAGCCCCTGGCCAATCTGCCTTTATTTGGTTTCCAGTGAGGTCAAGTTTCCACAACTATGAATATATATATATAAATCAGTAAAAAAATTAGCCTCCTCATGCATTGTTATGACAATGTTAAAACTCTTCAAACACAAAGTCAGACTTGCACACAGCTGGTCCATTATATAGAGAAATCTTAACCTCTTTAAAAAGCCCCTCTGCCTGGTGGAAAATGCATCGAACCAGGGACAAGTGACAGGAGTGTCACAGAGGGATGAGTTGTTCTGGGAACAGCAGCCCACAGAAAACACAGAAGAGAGTGGCACAGGGGAAGAAAGGTACTGCAGGAAACACCGAGATACAATTCCCCATCAGAGCAACAATTCATGGCCAACCGTGCCTTGATGGCTCTGAAATTCCAAGAGACCTTGCTTAAAATACAACAGAACTCCCTTCAGAAAATAACTGCCTGAGGTATTTATTTACACTGCCATTAGTTTAAGTAATTAATTGAAGCCATTGTAATAGGAAAAGAATGAAAACTTTTGTCAGTAAAAAAAATGACAAGGATATTTTTAGCTTTAGTTGCAAGTAATTGTTTTAGCTCAACCATCAAAAATTAAAATACGTCAACAGGATCCTTTTAAAATTTGATAAAATCTGTTCCTGATGTCAAAAAGTCAACATTATACAAAGAGGTAAGGACTTAACTGAAGAACTCCAGCCCGTACACTGACAGTAGAAAAACAACTAGATTTAAGCCTTGTATTTCTCTGATGTTAACCTCGGGATTTACACGGCAGGGGAGCTGCATCTAGTTTGTATTAAAAACAAACCCCGATTTTTCATACTTTTTTTTTTCCTGGGAATAAGCATCTCAGAGCATCGTCTCTGCTCACTAACTGCCCACGCACGCCTGAGCACCCACTTCTGTGCTCACAGAACAGCTGTTTTTTACAGCGGGTGGTCAGTAGACCTGTAAAAACCCTGTATCGTGGTGGGGCGACCCCAGTTGATGGAGCCTCGCTGCCGTCGGAAGGATCAGGAACGGGCATTTCAAACCATGGCACTGCACCTTAGCATTTTTAGGGATGTACTCACGCTGCCTTAGCAGCTTACTGTGGCTGAAAAGAGAATCAAACTGAGCTTGTGACATCCTCACTGAAAAAAAAAGCCTTTGATCAAAACACACCTGGAGGGATTTCTAAGAAGTTGTGTTGTTTTGGGTTTTGTTGTTTGGTTGGGGTTTTTTTTTTGTTATTAAAGCTTCTGGCTTTCATCATTCAAATTCAAGAAGTATAAATTTATTGAAGGAGGTAAAAAAATTCTGAAGGGGTAGACTTTTTTTTTTTTCTAAAGGGTAGCGTGTGTGTCTATACCTGGTTGTGTATACTTATGAACATTTCAACATTCTAGAATAATTCCAGACAAAAATATGCAGAGCCATAAAACACCACACTAGAAACCTAATGAGATCCATTACTGCAGCACTCATAAACGTGGTATACAGTCAGAATACTAGGACACTACACTTAGCACTGCTAGCAAGCCTTTAAAGAGCCATTATGGTCTGTTCACAAACCTGTTTATCATATTTTGTAGTGCAAGTATGGCTTATTTTTACCTGCATGGCTGGGAGTCTTCACTAGTATTCAAAAACTATTTCAGTTGAAGAACAAAATCCCAGCACTGTTGAAATTACTGTCAGATGTCAATACGAGCAAGACTTCATCTCGTTTGTTCTTGTAAGACATTTCTTGTCCACAAACAAAAATTTCTCACAGCCTGGCCATAATTTTGCTCTGTCTAGGCCGGGTTCTCATCAGGTGACAGCCCCTGAGCAACACCTTCACTGCTGTTGAGGGACATCTCCCCTGCTGCATCAACCCGCTGTGGGACAGAGCGGAGGGTTCTGCTCACCAGCCTGTGTTTCTAACTACTCTTAGGCTTTTAAAGATGCACTCACATTGCCTGAGCACGCCATTAAGCAGCAGATGAATGTGCCTGAACAGCCTAAGAACAGGGGGTCCCTACAGCTCCAAACGCAGTTTAATTCCAACCACCACCAGAGGTGTGCCTGGGGTTTTGCAGCAGGCTAATGGCTGCAATTCCACCAGCAAGCCCCTCGCCTATTCTTCAACGGATGCTGAAAAACGCCTTGCTGCACTAATGTTGCTAGCAGTTTAACAGTAAACACACGCCTTTTCATCAGCATGTTATTTAGAGCAGTAAATGACATGGTGGCAAACACGTCTGTGCCCAACCAGCTTGTGTTACAAGAACTAATGCAGCTGTGCCACTGACAAAAAGAAATTGCATACACAGGCCAGATTTCGGTTTATCGTGGTTATTTTTCCCAGTGTAGCTGGGGCCTGAACAAAAGTGATTCGGAGAGCCTTGCATAATAAGGATGAGACTTATAAAAGCCAGGTAGCAGACAGATTTACGCAAAAATAAATCAACTGTCAGAGATAAGAGACAGTCTTACGCTAGAATATCTACATATTAAAACACATCCTTCCATTAGAAAGCTGTAGCAATTGAGATCGTATTAAAATATTTTTAAAAACCCCAAAACAACAAAACATTGACAGGGAAGAACTCGGAGGTTATGTATCCAAGAGCTGGAGGGACATATTCATTTTACACTGCCATCTTGATTCTGAAAAGTGCTACATTTTGGGGAGATGGTGAAGATGCCAACCCAAATAACACACACAGAGGTCTATTTATTGTCCTCTCAGTGTGCTGGGCCTCTCAGAACACGCAACAGTTAGGCTGGTGTACAAACACTGTATTTATTAACAACAATTAATCTGGTAGAGGTGAAACTGTCTTTCCCCTGTGGTCACTGAACGCCAACCAGAATTCACAAACAGATGGTTTTAGGGTCAGGCCTCTGAAGGTAAGAGTCTGGAGAGTGAATGAGTTTTCATCGTGTAAAAGCACCTCGATTCCCATGACCCTCAGTGTTTAATGTACAGTGCAGCAGCACTCATCTGGAGAAGGAAAGTAGTGCGTAAACTCTTCTAGGAGGAGGATACTGATGATTTATTTAATGAAGTCACAACTAACCCACTGCTTAAATCCAGACTTCGACCTTCTTTTTCCTAGAGACATGGAAGAAAAAAAAAAATCCATGACTTAATGCTGTTTTGGAATAAGCAGCTCAAAAAATGAAACAGGCAACACATATTCTGTTTGTTGCATCAGATCAATATAAAATTACATGTTACCTGAGCATCTACAATTGAACACGAACCCAAATGTCATTGTGCAGGAATCCCTGGAGTAAGGTCGCTGTCGCTCTGCCAGCGGCGCGTCCAGGGCAGGGCAGAGCCTTGCTTACATCGGGTGAAGAACGCCCAGGCAGCAGGCTCAGCCCGTGCTCAGGGAACTAGTTAAACCTAGCTTCTGCAGGCTGCCTCCCAGGAGAGCCCCAGGCGCAACCCCCAACTCAAACTACTCCTGCTGCTGAGGCACAGACCGTCTCTTTCTCCTCAGCCTGCCCCCATTTTCACAAAACTTAAAGGGCTGGGGGGAGGCGGCAGAGGGCGTGACTCTGACAACTTTGAGTCTTTTGCTCCTTTGTCAAATGTGACTGGACAGACACCGGACAGCATTTACATGTATTTCATTTCCTTAGGAAAAAGCTCATCCAAAAATGTTTCTCTAGTCTGGACAGAGAGGAGGAGAAATACAAATGGAGTAAGTTTAAAAAAGCTAATTTTGTATTGGCCGGAAAAAAAAAAAATAAAGAAAGGTCATGGTGGGAAGGGACCTCTGGAGGTCATCTGGTCCAAACCATGTCTAGATGGCTTCTGAGTATCTCCACAGACGGAGACTTCACAACCTCTCTGGGCAACTCGCGCCAGTGCTCGGTCACCCTCACAGTGAAAAAGTGTTTCCTTACGTTCACTGGAAATCAACATTCAGAGATGCACAAAGCGTGTGTTCCCGAAGAACATGCCAGCTTCATTCATGTTTTCTAGAAATTACTAAATGTGCATTTTGAGTTTAAATAACCACTCAGTCAAGTTATTTTCCTTTTGCAGTTATTTTTCCTTTTGACCCTGGTACAGACTTTGAATAAATACTGCTACCTCCTGTAGTAACAGTACCTTTGGTACTCTCTCAGGCAGAGCTACACAAAACCAACAGCCCTTATGCCAATGAAAATCAACAATCTGACATACTTACAGCTTTGTAATCCAAGAACATTTCTTTGAAAGCCAGAAAGTCAGTAAATGTGAGAAGCATATCAAATATATCACCTGTCATTTCATCTTTGTGCTGTCTATAGAGAGAAGTTGGGGAATTAGAAAATCGTGTGGGAAATAAATTCATTATTTTAAAATGGTATGAGATCAAAAAGGATACCAGGATGAGTAGAACAATATCAAAATTTAAACAAGAATGTTATTACAGGTCTATCATAAAGCAAAACTTTGGCTAAATATTACATTGCAGTATTTCTAATCCAAATACATTAATATATTTCTCTAAATCCAAGAGCTAAGAGTATCACATCTGTCCTTGAAAACCAGAGAAACTGACCTGTAAGTCAACAGAAGTAAAACTCAACTAGCATTTATCTATTTATTTATCATGAGCACTGAAACAGCTAGACAGTCCCTTGGAAGGTGAGAAAAGCTGGGGAGAGGCACAGGATGCTCATACACATCCCTTGAGAGTGAGGGACTGTACTGATGTAAGGGACTTCTGATGAAAACACTTTGGAAGAAAGACTGTGCTCCCATAGCAGCATATTTCAACAAGACTTCAACAGTCAAGGGTTGGGGTTTTCTTTGTTTTGTTTTATCAAAAGGAGCTTTACCTTAAAACAGTCGATCTTCTAAGCGTGTTACGTGATTCATAGCAACTTCCCAATGTATTATTAAAAAAAATAAAAATGAAATTGATTCAAATATTTTAAGATTCAGTTCCCAATTACACTTGATGTTCTTATTCAAGGGGAAGACCAGTGACCTTTCAAAAGGGATATTTTTATGAAGTTGGTTAAGCTCAAGTGACCAAATGCAAAAGCTTAAGACAAACCAAACTCTCCTCTGGATGCTTTGTACAAGAATTGCAATAAAGGCATTTCATCACGACTCTTGAAAGTCTACCAGGCTATTGCAGTGTCCAACACAGAGCCTAAAAGAGATAAATGAGACCCTAACCTTTTAAGGGTCTAGCTTCAAAGTGACGGTGATTATGAAAATGCTCTAGTGGTCTCATTCTGATTTCTCTTCCTATCCCTTAAAACCCAACCTATTTCAGCATGACAGTTCAAAAATACAGAGTTAGCAGGACATGCTGAAGGCAAGAAAAGTGGTCAGTCATTGGCTGCATGGGCACCTTTTTCTTTTCTTTTTGATTAAAGAGGAACCTCTTTCTAAAGGGAAAACTGTCAAACCTAAGCTTTAATCTAGATAAAAAGAATTAACTGAGAGGCACATAAGCCACCCCTCAGCCAAAAGCAAAGCAGAGACTTACTGCAATGACATTGTGAAAGCAGTCATATTAAAACCAGGAATCCGGTCAAGCAACTTTTCTTCGATGTATTTCTCTACTAAAGAGATCTGAAAAAAATCCAAACAAACCACCCTGTAACATCGTAACAAATTTCAATTCAGCGCATCTTCCTCACACCGACACCGTACTGACACGTTGTATTGTCCTCACTGGCAAAACAACTGCAGATTCCTTAGCTGAGGCACAGAGCTGAACGTTTTTGCTGGGAATATTGGTAAGAACAAACAGGCTATTTGTATCTAGTAACAAATTATTTTTCACTCATTTAATGCTACTGACTAATGGTTTCATAATTATGCTTTGCATGAATGTATTTGAAGTATCTAATACATGAAACAATACAACTGGAAAAGAACAAACTTTGTTATGCACACACATTAAACACATTACTCACTACAGCAATAGGCTAAATTTCTATTCAAGAGAGGTAGGCAACTTCCAAACTATCTACAGAAATTTTCAGGTGAGACAAAGAAAGGAATGTAGAGCTCCAGAAAACATGTTTCTTGCTCACTGCTTCATAAGGAGACAGCAAGCAGTATGTTGGCTCTACTCCATATAAACCCAGTATTTTATAAAGGGGGGAATACAGGACCTGACAGAGACCTTAATAAAAATAAAAAAGCAACACATACAAAAAATAGGA
The DNA here is from genome assembly GCF_047716275.1 of Strix uralensis. Taxonomy (NCBI): domain Eukaryota; kingdom Metazoa; phylum Chordata; class Aves; order Strigiformes; family Strigidae; genus Strix; species Strix uralensis. The sequence continues at coordinate 2,148,805 of NC_133983.1, read as the reverse complement.
AAAAATATCTTACATATTCATTAAAAATAGAAGTATAGACAAGCTTGTTTTCTTCTGAGTCATCAAACTCCTGGTAGTGCTTCTCCATAAAAGTCCTCTGTATTAACTGGAAATCATCATCTGGACACAACAAAAACACATCATACAGTTACGAGTTTAGTCATTCTTTTTGTAACACAAAACCCACATTCACTAGTCCTCTGCTCCCCTCTTGTAACCACAGAGCCCTGTACACGTGCGGCGTCAGTCACACCAGCACTGCAGCTGCTGCTGAGCTGTGAAGACAGAAGCTGCTGGCGGAGGGCAGCTACTTCAGTTAAGGGCAGCAGCACATCAGTTTGCATTTTGGCAGCAGCTGTGTGTTCAGCATGGAATGGGGTGAACACATCTACCTATCAAGGTCTGCAATTACTTCTGGCAAGTTTCGTTTACATTTAGTAACAGGAAAAAAGTTCTCCTGCTTTATGTTTTATTAATGTTATTTATTCTGAACCCCTTCTTGTTCAGGCTCTCGAGTCAGCAGAACAACTGTATTTTTTTATAAAGTGAATATCTCTTCCCTACAAGAATTCAAAATATTTTTTTTCCCTTGAATTAAAAAATATTAATGAAATTCCCATATTGATTTTCAATTGCTGAAGAATTTTCTTCCAGTTGTGTAAGGAAGTAAGAATAAAAATGAACATGGTAGGTCACCACCAAATTCAACAGAACAGGTATAAAGTTTACTTATACACAGTGTTAAAATACATCAGTCTCAGCTTTCTAAACCCTACCACATTCAAAATTAGCTTTGTTACCCCTTCTCCAGATTCAACTACATCACCAGGCAACAGGCTGCAGAATCTACATCTCTCTGGGAAGGATGTGGACACCTCCCCTGTGAGGACAGGCTGAGAGAGTTGGGGGGGTTCAGCTGGAGAAGAGAAAGCTCCAGGGAGACCTTATAGCAGCCTCCCAGTACTGAAAGGGGCTGTAGGAAAGGTGAGGAGGGACTCTTGATCAGGGAGGGTAGGGATAGGATGACGGGTAACGGTTTTACACTGAAAGAGGGTAGATTGAGATTAGATATAAGGAAGAAATTCTTTATTGCGAGGGTGGTGAGGCCCTGGCACAGGTTGCCCAGAGAAGCTGTGGCTGCCCCCTCCCTGGAAGGGTTCAAGCCAGGTTGGACGGGGCTTTGGGCAACCTGGGCTAGTGGAAGGTGTCCCTGCCTGTGGCAGGGGGGTTGGGACTGGATGATGTTTAAGGTCCCTTCCAACCCAAATCAGTCTATGATTCTATGATGAAAAGATTCTATGCTGTTCATACGAAGCAGCTGATGGCTTATGATGAATTCTGTCTTGGCACCTTGTAAACCACCTCCCTGCACACACTGACTTCTCAGTTACAATTATGGTTCTGAGAATGGAGCACCTTTTACTGCCTAAGCTCACACCATGAGACTGGCTCCATTCAACATTCCTGCTACGAACAGGTCCTGCCACATTACAGCTGTACACATACATGCAAGTTACATGCAACAAAATCAACTCAGAAGGATAGTCTCAAAAAGTGCAAAGTGGCAAGACGTGATGACACTCATCTCCAGTTATGCAATCCTGCTGCAGAAACAGAAGAAATAAACTGTTCTCCGTGTTCAGCAGAGACAGGATAAGGAACAACATGCTTACAGTGCAGCACGGGCACTTTATACTACAGATTACAAAAGGCTGCCTGCAGTAGCAGCAGCCAGGCACTACTGTAAATTGCCTGAACAAACCATGGCAGCTTCTGAGAGGAGAGGTTAGGAGAGGTTTAGGCACGGCTGGGGAAGGGAGGGCTACCTCTCACAGTCTCTTCCATAAAAATCCCAGAAAGCTTTGACTTCTATGTGAGATTTACAAGTATCTTTACTCTTTATTTAAGCAGCAGTGTATTGCAGCGGCGCAGAGAATAATTTTCAGGACTCATAAGCACACTGCTGTGCAAACAGCACACAAAAGACTTCTGTGTACATTTTTACTATGCTACCAGGTTAGGGGTCATGGGAACAAAGGAAGGAAAGCTTCCATAAAGCAGGCAAGGGTTATTTGAGCTCTGTATGTCTGCTAACAGAAGAGCAGCGTGGAGTATGTTTAGCACCCATTTTGTTGTCTGTAACTACTTGCAGAGCTTACTCATGATGATATCCTCCAGATACCCAACAACTGCATCAAACTCTGCATCAGAAGGGGAGGAGCTGAAAGCAAAGACAGACGGTACAGCATAAATATATATTTCAACCACAGCAGAAATAAAAGTTAAAAAGTGTTAACAAAAGCCTAAGCACAAATAAACCCAGTAATTACAAGATAAGTGAATCATTTCCTAGTTTCAACCTACAAAATAATCCACGACAGTGATGGTAAAACTGCTTCATGGGGATTCTCATCAGGCCTCTACCGTATTTCCCCCCAGTAAGGTGCCTAATTGAAAAAAAATAATGTTGTTTTACTGGCATTACTGTGAAGGTAATTCCAGCCCTGGTGCAGAAGGATGTAAAGGGTGTAATTAGAACATCAAACTAAGCATTTTCCAATCCAGAAATCCCAGCTGCTACCACAAGCTTTCTTCTGCTCTCTTCTTGTGTATCTACATGGTGATTGCAGAACTCTAGACACTGGAGAATACTTTGAAACACTTGGTCTTTATACACAATATTATATAACTGAAGAAACTTAAATATTTTTCTTATGCAAGAAACATCCCTGCATGCTACATTTGGCATAATCTCCTAAGGTCATTTCATCATGAGCAAATATTAAACACTATTATGGATCTGAAGTCATCCAAGGAAGAAACCTTTGGTACCAGCATTTCAGGACTCTGGATCCCTCTGCTAAAACAATTATTGTGCAGCCTGTTCAGACACATTAAATAATCCACAGGATCTCCTTGGCCTCGGCATTCAGAGTTCATCTTTAGTGGGGGGGTGAAGTCTTCCTATATTCTCCAGATGAAAGACAGGCTTTTCTCTCACATAAGGGAAACAAGCGTCATAGGACATTTGTCTTTAAGAATAAGTTAGCTTTGATTAGTGAAAGCACCATTTAAATTAAATTAAAATTGAATGTCTCTCTACTTTTCTTTCAAATTTCTCTTTAGTAACCAGAGCAGAACACTCTTTCAGACTAAGTTTTTAAAAACTCATTACAGTTATTTTGCTACTGAATAATACTCCAGTGAAAATAATCCAACAACAGTTTAACTAGAATGAGCCACAGGGCTCATTCTGACCAGGAAAAATGAAAATATATTTGATTTAAAAAGGCATTCGATCACCAAGTGATGTTCTAGCAACATTTCTGATCTGTTAAGCCTTGGGAGACCCAAGGTGAGGGACGGGAAAAGCGTGCTCTTCCACCAGAGGGCACGACACCACCAGGCCAGGAGCCGGGCCTTATATACCCTGAGCACCACACTTCGGACCTCAGGCATAGGGCTCCTCACTTTCCATTCACATGCAAAGACAGGAGATTTTGATATGGATAATTCCCACTTTCTTTTTCCTCCTCCAAAACAGTGCTACTGTTGGTTTTATAGCTTACACTAACAGCAACATAAAATTTAAAGTATTAATTTAAGCCCCAGTTTAAGCTTGGGAGACAAATAATGGAATTTTAACTGTTCCAAAATAGCAGTGATTCCATCTCTCTATACAACACACCTGAAGAAACACACGCTCGCAGATCTTGTGGTTTAAGCCTTTGTCACCTCATCATGTCTAGTCTAGGCCAGCACAACCTGTGCTGCTGAAGAAGTCCAGGCACGTGGCCATTTGTGAAAGAACTAGAGCAACAGAGGCACAGGCACACGTCCCCTTCTGCCACAAGCTTTATGCCACAACTATGCCAGACAAATGTTGAATAAAGCAGTGTTTTAGCATCTGCCGGTGTAAAATTTCGTTGAGGCTATCTGTAAAGGTCTCACACGTCTAGAATGAGCACATTCAAACACAGAGGAATAGTCTCTTCTTAGAGTTTGCGATATAAGAAAGCATATGCTCTTGAAAAGAAGAAATTTTGAATTTAAAATGAACACACACAGTGAAAAATTTTCAGCCTTACGGTGCTTATTTTGATCACTCAGCCAGGGCTACCTGGTGCTACGCTCATTGCAGCTATATTTAGTTTAACTTCCCCTGAACTCTGAACTGATGTTATTCCTTCTTGGAGCTTTGCATTCTGCGCCCTTGTTCTCCTAAGAGGCAGGATCTGCTAATCAGTGTAGTCTAAATTCATTTGAGTAATCGTATTCCTATCAAAATATTTTAACTAATAACTATCTTACTGAAAATCTGACACAGAACACAGCATACTCACACAGCTACACTGAAATTTTCTTCATCAGAAGTCTCCATTGTTACTGCATAACCAGACTGGAGGACAGGCAATCTGCTATATCACTGCTGTTAGGGGTTACTTCTTTTCAGACAAAGCACTGAGGAATAACATGTGACTTGGCATTAGTACAAACTCAATTATTAAATTACCATGCACTTCTCAAATCAGGTGAGAATCTTTAATTTTTAAACACCGGAATTTCAAAATCATGTTCTTCCAAAGTTACTGCTACTTCTTTTCCCTAGTAACTCAAAATTCTCTAGGAACCTTCTCCACCTACTCAGACAACAGGCTCAAAACTGCACAGACCTGCAGTTAGTCTCTGTAAAGGAGTTTTAGGTGACCTGTATATCTTCTCTCCTGAAGCATCTATGACTATTATAAAGATACAAGAAAATGAAGCCAGCTAAGATGAAAAAATCCCAGAGAGCTTGCAGGCCAGGCTTTGGACAGCAATCCCATGTGTTGGGCTAGGGGCTCTGGCCAGCACTGGGCTGTGTCCTGGCCAGGCCCTTGGCCCGTGGCTGTCAGCAGCTGCTGACCCATCACACCAGAGCGGGCACACAGCACCCCACGGCCACTGAAGACGGGCCAGCTGGCTTCTGGGTGCGTGCTGGGGACACCCTGCTCCTGTCACCCTTGGTGGGTTACACCCCACGCCGGCCTTCAGAGCAGCCTGCCGAGGGTGGGAGCCAGCTCTATGGCATCACCTCATAACCCCCGCAGAGGGATGAGCGCGACCCTCACCTTCCCCTTCCCAGTCCTGGCTCACGGGGAGAGCGAAGCCCCCAGCCCTGTCCCTCCCCAGGGGGACCCAGGCACCCGGCCCACCTCACCTCCCCCTCCTCAAAGGGACCCGGGCCACCATCTTCCCTCTCCAAAAGGCACCCAGGTGACCCGCCCCTGTCAGCCCTCCCTTCCCGAGGAACACGAGCGTCGGGCCCGTGTCACCTACCCCCGCCCCGGAGGGGGTCCCAGGGTCCCGGCCCTGCCCCGCACCTACCGCCGGTAGCGGCAGTGAACTGCTCCCCGCACCGCCCGCGGCCCTTCCCCTCGGCCCGGCCGTCTCCTGGGAGACGCTTCCTTCCGCCCCGCCCGCAGCCAATGGGAGAGCGGAGTCAGCCGCGGAGGGCCCGCCCACAGCCCGAAGGCCCAATGAGAGCGCGCGGGCGGCGCCGGGCGGGAAGGTGGCGCCCGCCCTACGGTGGGCCATGGAGCCCAGCGGGGCGCCGGGCACCGGCGTCTTGGAGCGAGTTTAGTGTCCGGGCGTCGCAAAGCTGCCCCAGGAAGAAAATAAAAAGAAAACATAGATAACAACGTGCATCGCTATGACGCACGCAGCCCTCCCCACCCACTTAAAGTGGGTTTTCCCCTCACAAAGCAGGGCCGCGGGGGTGGAGGACAGCACACCGAGCCAGGGCCTCAGGCGCACAAGCCCACCGAACCCGGGCGGAATTCGTGTCTCCTCGGCAGGAGCCTGTGCTCAAACGTTTCACACAAATGCGGGCACCTGCCTGGTGCAGGACCTGCCCTTCTGCCTCAGAGCCAACGTCTTGTTCAAGGGAGGACTCCGCTTCCCGAGGCTGCCTCCATCACCCTCCAGCACCAAAACGAAGTGAAAGAATTAAAGAACAGCAAATAGCCTTCAAGACGTTTTTATTATTGAATGGACAACTTCGCTACAATTCACTTCCCCTTCTGAGGGCCTGCAGAGCCTCTGCCTCACCTCCCCAGCACCTTTGGGGCACAGGGGGACCGAGGGGGGCGCTGCACCAGGCATGGAGGATCAAGCTTTACAAAGATCAATCCACCCCCATCGTGGATGGCAACAGAAAGCCCGTTGAATTGTAGTGTCTTTCCCTTTGTGAAATGAACAGGACAGTTCTCTGCAACACAGCTCCCTCCTCTGGTGCTGTTAGCTTCCTCTGCCCAGCACCAGCTGCATGGAAGACTGCCTGGGGCAAAATTTTCCAAAGCATTACATCTTTTCAACTAAGAACACAGGCACTTAGGCCCGTGTCCACAAAGGCAGCAAGGCTCTTGGGTCACCTCCCTTTCAAGGGGACACCAGACACTTCGAAGTCTTTGTGGACCTGGGCCTTAAGAGCTTAATCTCATACAGCAGTTGATACAAATCAGGAGTCCTAGGCACTTCTGAAAATTTTACCTCAGTTAATCCTGGCCAGGGAAACCAAAGCCCTGAAGCTACTAGAATCTATTAAGGCAGAGTTCAAAATGGTTCTGTCTCACCTCTTCCCTAAAGTATGGTTTGTATCTTTGTACCTTAGGGATAAAAACCTATCATCGCAGTTGGAAGCATTTAAAACCTCATTTCAAGTTATTCTGAAATTCTAAGATCCTTATGGCAGTGATGGTGTTCACATGTTTGCTCATTCAACACCGAGCAGGAAGGGACTCAGCCCTGACTGGCAACGTGGATTACAGCAAAACATGGTGAAGGACAGTCAGTGAGGAAATGAGATCCCCATGGCACAGATTTGCCAGTCTGACTTCAATGAAAACAGGCATTCAAGGTGGAAGAGAATTCAAATTTCAGCAAAAAGACTAACCAGCACTCTGTTCTTGGATTCAGTCTATATTTGGAAAAGAAGTCAACAAGAAAATGGACAGAGCTTTCCTAATTCACACACTGTACTCCAGAGGTTCAATGGAAACACACTTCCTTTTTTTTTTTTTAATTAGTATCTCTGGATGAAATTCAGCACCCTTGAGTTAGCAAAGGCAGAAGGTGAAAGGAGTTGTTAGAGCGCTCGATTCTGGGACCTGTGTGCAGAGCTCTGGCTCCTATTCAGGTCAGTAGGAAGCAGGTCTGCTTTGTTAATACTTGATAGTACAATAAAGATAACGAAAGATTTAAAAAAATAAGACACACCACAGCATGAGAATTAACTACAACAGCCTCTGCTGTTGAACCACTGCCAAGAAGTGAGACGGTCTTAGTTTAAGTTGTGTGTGAATTAGTGAAGTTCTATAGAGCCAGGTAATTAAAAAAAGCAACCTGTACAAGTCTTGGAAGAGACTGAGTCATATCCCCAGTTGGTGCAAAATAAGCATAACTCCACCGATTTTTGTGCTACTTCACTGACACCAGCTGTGAACCCTGATTCCTTGTAGAAACCTAGTAAAACAGTCAAAAGGTGCCTGCTGAAATGCATCCTTAATATACAAACATCACAAATGTGTTAAAGTGGAGCAGAGATTCCCACTGTATGATCCCTACCACAAATATGAAGTGTGGCCCCAAACCTGCTCAGAGCAGGACTGACACATGGCAAGCAAGGTGCATTTTTGAAGAGTTACAGAATAAGACTGAACTTGTTATCCAAATAACACTTTTTTTTTTTTTAAATAAACTGGCCCAAAATTCTCCTCCAACCTTTTAAGACAGCTCAATATTTCCAAAGTGAATATAACTTTCAAAAACAACACTGATTAAAAAAGATGTTCGATGATACCTTAAAAAATACCCAGAATATCAAATTAATTCCAGTCCAGCGTTATAATTAGTTAAGAATACCTCCTGAAAATTATATCCTCACAAAAAAATGTGGGTACTGAAGTTAAAAGCATCAGAAACATTATGTACTTGAAAATACCACCGATCTTTTAACGTTTAAAAACAAATCAGAACATTCTTTGGAATCACCGAGTTATTAAAACATGTGAGTTTCTCTACAGTCTCCACACTGTCTTTTCAAATCAGTCTGTGTACAGATTAAGTCTTTGAGCAGTTTAATATCCACTGTCGGAAAATACAGAGTCTCTGACCAGCAGGAGGCTACATTAAACAGGAAAACATTGGCATTCTCTTTTTAGTACTGACTTCTGCCAAAAATAGAGACTTTTGAGCACAAGACAGAACAGCCCTGTTGTAGGAGATACTTCTTTTCTCTTCTTTTCTAAAATGCATTGTACGTGTACTTCCAGTGCAAATTTTTTCAGCACTTGCGACAGGCGAGAAGGGGGAGGAAGAGAGACACTCTCCTATGGTCTTGCTTGGAGGAACCAACAGCCATAGCACACTGACCTACCAGCTCTCCTTAACTGTTGACACCAGTCCCCACTGCTGGTAACTTGAAATAGCTTATTAAAGATTTCATTTTTAAAATAAACAGATTACAGTTTAGCATGAAATCTGGCCGTGGCTATGGTTCTATGTGCGTAAAGATTGGTTAGAGATGCTTTCCCCTTTCAGTACTGGTTGGAGTTCATTAAAAACAAGTCTGTGGTATTTCTCCACGTGTGTCATGAAATGTGAGAGATCTGTCTGACTCGGGTTTGTATTTCCTGTCGACACAAAGGGCAGGTCTCCAGCTGCAAGGCACACTCCATGCACAGGTCACTGAAGGAGAAGAAAAATCAGTTAAAGCCTGCATTTACAGTATGAAAAACTGATCCGAGCACTAAGCAGTTTAGTTAACCTGCTAGGAACACAGTCAAGATAAGTCCTTCAGTGTGGAGATTAGGAATTGCAAGTCAGGTGTTGTGGATCCAGAGGTTTAGAGAAGAGCTCCTGCTGCTCAGCATCTTAGATGTGAAACTGCTAGGGCAGCTGGTCGGGATTATACTTGGCATGCTTTTGTTAATCTTAACACTTCTCTAGTCTGGAGAACTGCAGCCCCGGTGCCCTGCGTGAAGCTGTCCCTGCTTCTTGTTGGGGCACACTGGGCACATCTCGTCTCTTCGCAGCATCCAGACAGAAGACCCATGGCAAGACCGCTTCCACGAGTGCTCTAAACACACTAAGAACTGGACTTAACTAGATTAAACTCCTAGTAGGCTGCTTAAATGCAGGAAAGTGCTATTATGGTATTACTCATACTGCTGTCCCATTTTTAGCTTTTAGAGGAATTTGTGACTTGAGACAATCCATTTATTGAGCATTTAGCGAGTATTTGAGTATATAATGAATTTTCTGCTCTCCTCATGTAATCTGGATTTTGCAGCACCAGTACTAAACCACTACTCACTGGTAAAACCTTTGACATCAGGGAATTACGGCTCAGTAGCCCGGCAGACGTACATAGCCCCAGGACTTCTCTAACCCCAAACATACACACAATTAGGGATTAAATCTGTTCAGGGGTAGGGTGAGGGGAACAGTGGAAATACTGTGCTTAACCTCTATCTGTCACACCCTTAAAAGGAGAGGCTATTTCCTTTATGCTGGGGAGTCAATCAAGATAAGCAGGTCTCACCCAAGTTGAATATCAAACACACACATTTTCCTGTTTCTTAGGTTTTGGGTTATTTTTAAGGTTTTACCTGTGTCCACACGGCCTGAGTTCGGTGTCTGCTACCTCATCACAGCAAAGTGTGCAGCAGTTCTCTCGGATACTCACTTGCTTCAACAAAGCCAAGCGCCTGTGTCTGAAGAAAGAGACACCCCCCCACACACACACACTTTAGCTTGACTCAACATGATAGATTCAGCACTATTCTGAGTATTGCATCAAGACCAACGCAACACTGCCGTGTGCTGCTCAACACTGCTGCTGATAAACATCGATCATAACTTCCCCACAAACAGAAGGCTTACTACACCCAGAGATGTTCAGAACAGCCTTCGACTGTCAGAATTCTGCTCTGTCACAAAGGGACAAAGAGGGTGTTAGATTACAATTCTTCCAGCTCCCACAGCTGAACACTTCCAAAAAAAGTCTTCTTTATCTGTGTACTTTTAAGAGTTATGGAAAAAAAAAACCTGCACAAACCTGTGTATCAACAAAATTCAGAAACCCTATAGTGCTGTAACACAGTTTAAAAGAATAGAAATTGAAAATAAAATCAACAGCCTAGTATGGCAACTGCCATAAGGTAAATGGATAAAAATCCCCCATTTGATGAAATAAGACACTTCCAATTTGGAACACAGACACTACCCATCAGAACTGTGCAATGGCAGGGTGACACGTCTAGCCCAGACTATGCCCCAACACTAGATGCGTTAAATTCAGCACAACTCTACATGAGTTTATGTTAACTCCTGCAATAGATAATTGGGGTCCAATCAGGCCCCTTGCCTTTTTTTTTTCCTATCAATTTTAAGATCAAAGCTATTGTTTAATTTAGGATTGGCTTATCATCTTCCAAACAGTTCAGGCTGTAGGGCAGGGATGATTTTTGTTTACACAAAGAGCAACAGTGTCCAACCTTGAATGGAGCCTTTCAGAGCTATCACATATTAAACAGGCTCTAACACAGGAGGCCAAGTTTCTCCAGTCAGGTATCAACAGGAAACCAGTTTCCCCCAGTTTCTTTCTATGCCATTTGGCACAATCAAGTAACAGCTCTCACAGGTAAATGCTTCAACACCACAAGAGTTAATGCCAGAATGACATCAGTTTTCTGTTTTCTTTTTAAACACTAATACACTTAAGTACCTCAAGTACACTTGATCAAACAGGTACATAATTCAAAATCAGCCTCTGAATTTTATTATAGAACCTCCAACAACCCCTGCCCCCACTTAATTAGATGCAACAAAAGATTATTTCAACCACATACATCAGCACCACTCTAGAGGGCCATCTTTAGACAAAGCTGCAAATCTGGGGTACGCAGCATCCCAGATTACACTGTATAAATAGTTACAGTTTGTGTTCCAGTAAGTTATTTACTACTAACGATCTAAACTAGAAAAGCTATTAGTTTTCATTCCTGACAGAAATTTGGTAAGTTAAGGAAAAATGTATCCAAACCTCCTTCTATCTGGCTTGATTTATATTTAGCTGGGAAAGCACTTCTAAATTTGAATAATCTTTGTTGGTACTATCATTCACATATGGGGAAATTTTCATCTGGATCAGAAAACAAGGACAACTTCAAGTCTCACAATCACGCAGTACCTCCATGCTGCCAACATCATAAATTAGGTCAATTTTAAATAAGACATCTTTTTCTAATTAAGACTATACTTCCTCAACCAACCTAGGCATTCTTAGACAGCAGGAGGCACTTTTAATAAAAACAGTTTACTGTACAGTACTAATTAATTTAAATTTAGCTAGCATTACAAAAAATATTTTAATTTAATGGATTTTGGTTGTATATCTCCTGTCCTGCTCATTATGTTGCACTGATGCCTATGGTCTAATCCTTTTCTGAAAGAGACCTATGGAGGTGTGACCCCCTTAAATATTAACTTTGCTAAGTACAACATAACATACAGCTCGGAAGTGAAGCATTTTATTCCTCCGTATGCAAACGCACTCAAACGAGATGGGAGGGTTACCTGGGCAAAATGATTTTCTCTTCTGCTGTCAGAAAGGCATAATCATTAAAGGTACTAAACTTCATTGATGGTGGGTATTTGAAAGGTTTTGCCCCGAAGTTGAACTCACATTGTTGATAGGACATGAAACTAGCTGCAGCAAAAAAGCCAGACCTGCAATATGATGAACAACAGACATTTTAGAATGACTTAATAATAGAGTTTTCCAGACATGTTACTACTATTACCAGACAAAAATACACCCTGAAACAGAGAGACAAGTTCCTTTAGTAGAAGTGTTCTACAGCTAACTGGGAGAAAAACCTCTAATACATCCAGTTTCATCTGCACATACTTTCCTTATTTAGTTCTCAACTTCTGAATTTACTCTCAGGGTTTATCTGAATTTACTACTGAGTCAGCCAATAAAGGCTGCCTACTCTACACCTAGGATTAGTCACACTTACATTAAGAGCAGATACATCCAAACAGCCTATAACCTGATCCTCTTTGCACTGATCAGCTCAGATATCTCCTTCAGCACGTAAAAAGTATTTTTCTTCCAAACAACTGCTGCTTAGCAGAGTTACAAGGAGCAGTACCAACTGCAAAGGACACCTCCACGTCCACCACTCCTGCTGCTCTGAACAGGCACAAATCTGAGGAGCTTGCAACACTCATACACTTGTGTGGGACCTGTGCAGGATGAATCCAGGTCTGAGCTCTCTTAGCACAGTGCCCATCTGTTCCTCCTCGCCCTTGCAGGATTACCTCAGGGCAGCTGTCTTTTCTTCACAGCCACACAGACATCTTGTAAAAACACCACAACTATCACCTCTTGCAGTTTTATTTACTGAAAGGGCCCAAGTGGACTAATACCTTGAGTTCTAATCAAGTAACAGAATCCGTTGAGTATATAAATAACATACTCCACATGAAGAACAGAGTACTGCAAGCTGAATAGACAAGATATTCTGCAAGACTTTGAACTATTTTGCTTGCAACTTGAACTTCATTTTGAGGAGAAAAGACAAATGAAATCAGCACAGAAGTATTAATTTACAAAGTACTGTAATGTTGAATTAAACAGCATAGCTTCTCTCTCAAGCATCACACCAGCTTATCTTTCCAGAACTAAAAGGCTGAACGACTCCATGAGAGTCAGAGGAATTAGCCACGTGTTAATTTTAAGAGTTGGCAAAATAAGCCTAACACCTTTCTGTAATGCTACCCAAGAGATGTCCTGCCATGAATATTCAGTAACAGGAACTGGCCCCAGTGAACAGCAGCAAGTTAATACACACTCTTCAGCATTTACACGACTGAAGCTTTATTTTTTCAAAAAGAAAAAAATTCTCAAGCACTACTAGAAATCTCTTTGCCTTTGCTACAGCCCCATTCTATTTCAACGCTGTGCTAGTTTGACAGTAGAAAACATTGAGGTGAAACTACCTTTGGAAGGTCCAAAGTATTTATTTTGGACCCTGAAATCCACCTGTAAAATTATATCCTTCTCACTGATTTCTAAGCAACTTTCAGTTGGGAAACCTGCTTAATGATGGCTTCAGGTAAGCAAACATGAATTTACATCTCAAATGGGAAACACTTCATATAATTAAAACAATTATCCATAGAGGTCACTGTCCTTCCAAACAAGCACATACTTACACAGCAGATGAGAATACTTGTTTCTCAGCAGGAAGCTGGTTTCCATTTAAATAGAAGATCATTTGCTTTTCTTGCAAGTCTAGTAGAAATCCTATTGTGTCTCCTTACATGCAGAACAAAGATAATTTAAAGATTTCACTTCTGTTAAAACAATAACTGTTTCAGCTGTTGGCATTTAAGTATCATGTATCTCACTATAAGTTGTCTCACTTAAAAAAAAACTGTTTGCAAAAGCGTAAGGAAAAAATAGATACAGACAGTAACTCAAGAAAAAAAAAACAGGACAAAATAGCAAAAAAATATTTTAGTCTGCCAGAGCATTAAAACCTCATAGCTGTAGAAGTATTGCAGAGTATTTGCCAGAGCCCAAAAAAGTGTACTCTGTCTCTCCTTGGCTATTTTACACCTGTTGAAGATATCCTCAGAACACATACTAGCTAAAGTCCAAGTTTCATATATGCTTGTACATATGCTTATTTTTTAAGAGGCATTTTAATTTAGCCTTGGGAGAAATTTTTAATAGAAGAAAAGACAGCACAGTGCACACAAGCATGGCATGCACAGACTCCTACCAAGATTTCAAAGCTCAGATCAAGAACAGAATTTTGCTGTCCCAGTAGTTATCCAACAATTTAAAGCAAGCAAGACAGTGCAACTCCCCCTTAACCTTGATCTCTAAATTAGACAGTTTTTTTCCACTTCTCTAAAATAACTCTTTCAACCTAGAAAGGAACATTTCAACCCTGTTTGTAGGACTACAAACATCTAAGAAAAAAGTCTTATGATTAAGTTTCCAGCAGGGTTAGTTGATGCTATGGTTTGTACTCTGCCTATGTAAAGAAGCATTTAGCCAACAAGACTCTCTTTACAGATTGCAGAACAGGAGCGTGGTGCCCACTTTGTACATTTACACCACTGCAAATAGTAGTAAAAGCACAATAATTAAACCTTTAGTATCATCAGGATTAGGCAGTAACTGCTCTGTTTGTACCTACTAACAAACTTTTTTCTAGACACCTGCAAGAGGAAAAAACCCTGTGCAGAAATCGAGTGAGAACAGACAGCAAAAGATGGACTGAATACCTTCTTTCCAACAGGGATGGGAATGTGGTTTACTTCTGGCATTATACCAAATCAGCTGCCGGCAGCCATCGTATGCGCAGGAGTATTCATCGTCCCCGATGCCATAACCTTCCTTTAGGAAAAGGGTAAAGCATTTCAGTCTGCAGCCATTCCTCACACAGAAGGGCTAAAGTCTACTTTTATTCAACTAAACCATTCATCCAAGAGCAGGACGGGTTTTCTCCCACCCCTGCGAAGGTAATTTTTTTGTACTAATCTTAGTTTGATTTTTCACATCAAAAGGAATTTGTTGGGCTGAGGAGGGGGGGGGGAAGAAAGGGATATTGTCTCCAAAGTGTTTTTTGTTCTGAGCTCAAATCAGTCCTGTATATTAAAATACTTAATAAGGCTAGTACCCAAATAGCTAATTTTACATCTTAAAAAGTCAACACAGAAGCATAACCGCTTTCTTATCTCAAAGTCCCAGTACCAGAACTGTGACACCTTCCCCCACAAGATATCCAAGTGCCACCAGAACATACAGCACACAGAAAGCAGACAAACCCATAGTCCCTTCACTGAATTTGTTGCATATTGTGTCCCTTTCAGTGCCAGCTTCCCTCAATTTGTGAAAAGGTTATCAAGCGACAGTCCCAAGGTCTAAGACAAATGCAAAACTAAAGGTTTCAGAGTGGAAGAAGAATCTGTCACGTAGGAGAGTCCAAACATGAAACCCAAAAGCATTATAGAAAATAACTTCCTCATGTTCAGCGTGGTTTGTCTGGAGTGCAAATAGTAGACAAGCGACTGATTACACAAGCCTCCAATGTCCCAAATTAAAGTTAAGCCCAGCTAATGGATGCTTAACATCATGTTTAGGACTAGTCTTTTTGTTACACATGCTGTAAATAAAGAGCATATGGCTACTCTGATGACTGTGTTTGTGACATACCCAGAAGATAATATCCTCGTATTTCAGGTAGACACCTGAGGAAGTTAAGTAACAGTAGCATTTAGCCACCAGCAAAACAGTTGTAGGAACAGAAAAGTCATCCTGCTCAGAGATGTGACATCTCCTATTTTCATACACTGTACAGGAAGCACAGACAGAAAAATGCACATACACCAAGCTCCTTCACAGTAAGTGGGAAAAATCTTTTAAGCCTCTTAGCAGTCTAGAAGGCAGACACACTGCCTTTTATTTCAAACAGCTTCCACCACACTCAGTGGCTAGAACGCCTGTGCTCAGGACAGGTCTGTACGGTAGTTTTGTTTGGCTGTGGTGTTTTGGTTTTGTTGTTGTGGGGTTTTTTTTGGTTGCTTGGGGTTTTTTTTTAAATCACACTTGCAATCCCTGGGACTGGACTTTGGACGTGATGTAGAGATATATGCATGTTCTACACCAGCAGAGGACAATGCTATTTACATAAATAATTGGAAGTGGAACAAGACCATCGAACTCGCAGGAAGACTTAAGTTAAATGGTGAGAAAAGCTACTCTCCCATTCCTGATGGGTTTCTTGACACTGGTGTTTTTCCATCTCCTTGTTCTACTTCTCTCATACCCCCCACCATCAACACTTACTGACATGTATGTATTTGGCCTATCTTCATATTAGCTTCTGTATTTGACTCAGCTGTAGAATGACTTTTTCTATAATAATCAGAAATGAGCAGTTTTAACTGCTTATCTCTGTGGGGTTTTTTATATACATATATATATACACACACACACACATATATATGTATTTCTTCTCCTAAATTAAATTCCAAGTAGGAACAGAAAGCCATGCAATTACAATAAAAAAGAGCTACAGATACATTTCTTATTCAAGCTCAGCCAGGAGAAGTGTCAGCTTAAAATCCCAGTGCTGTATTTCCACTGTGGTCGGTGGCAGTAGGCTAGGCCACACAATGCCTTTTGTACTAAAATTCTAGCTTGCACTTTAATGAACTCTACTGGAAGTTTGGAAGGGGATAATATGGGAAGTCCTCTCTAAGTTGAAGCAGAGAAGTTTTTTGGGTAGTAATCATTACGCTTTCTCAGTATTATAGAAATACTGAAGCAAATTGTGCTACAGCATACAATTACAATGAGATTTAAGAAGAAAGAAGTCCTAGTTACTTTCTGCTACATTCGAGATTATTCTTTGACTGACTATAGGTTTGGACTTCATGTGCACATGGCACATTTTGCTTTAATGCTAGTAAGTACATAATTTTAAAAGTAAAACAGTAGGAAGAAGAATACTTAGAATTAAGATACTAAGTTATCTGGATGCGAGGGAGAGCAAATCAAACTATAAAATAATACAGTGTACTTATTATTCTGTATTATCAGAATAAAGGCAAGAAGGTAGAGGGTTTAATCTCTTTATAATCCTTCTTTTTAATTAAAAATAAGTTGTCACATATCCAAACCATACCACATTTCTGCTACCAGCAGATCCAATGATACATGCTATCCCAGAGTCAATTTAAATAATTATTTCCCTTGTGAAAGTTAATTTAATAGGAAAGTACGTTAAAGAGTGTAACCTAATGGCTGCTTGGTGACCTGTGTAGAACTGAGTGCATGATTATCTGCTAGTTTAGTGAGTAATTGTTTACTTCCAAAACCAGACAGTAACCACTGCTGTTATCTAAAGAATTTCCAGCAAGAGACTAAGCCACAAGAAATAAGTAACAATTTCCCTGTAGCCTCCAGACAACAGCAAGTAGATAACAAGCTGTCAATGCCAGCAGCTATACATGACTTGTGTGAACAGTGTCAGCCTGTAGCAACGACAATACTGCCTTTTCTCGTACCACTAAATTCAGCAAAAATAGCTTTGCAGAAGTACAGAAAAATTGAAGGAAACACCCAAGTGCTCAATTACTACCACAGAATAACTAGAACTATTTTCATAGGTGTCGTGAGTAGAAAAATACTGAAGTTACATCATCAGCTAGATGACATTACACGTACTTACATGATTGAGAAATTTGCTGTCTTTGGTAGCCCATCCTATCTGCATCACTCCCGAAGTAATGACTGTAACTTCATAGTACCAAACTCCAGAATCGACACAGAACGTACATCTAACACTTTCAAAGGATGAGGCATCACATCGAGCCTACCAAAACCAAACCAAAAATTAAGTTTCTACAAAATTATCATGCAAACAACCCCCTCCTTCCCTACATCAAGTTTCTTGCATATAAGAATACACCAACATAATTTTAGAGGCATTTCAGACAGAAAGTGACCTCTTTTTGTAGCAATAACTGTCACACAAACTAGTGAGTAGGCAAGATGAAAATTGTTCAGTGGTAAGCCACAGGGGGAAAAAAAAAAAAAAAAACCCCTCCCAAAAGTAGAAAGTCGACAGAGTCAATTTAAAGATTTAAAGCCTATTATAACCACCACAGGAAGACTTAGGTCATGGGTTGTTTGGGGACTTCTGGTACAAAGGATGGAGAGGTATTCAGTGTTAATTCATGAAAATTCATCTGTAAGCAGTCAAACAAATTTTAAGAAAAAGTAACAGGGGAAAAAAAAAAAGAATACCCAACACATGGCTATGGGCTTTTTAAGACCAGAGAGAACAATAGGAATCATACTTTTTAGTCAAAATGAGTGAAGCGCCAGCTGGTTCCTAAGCATTCTCCTCACTTTTCTGAAATTTTGGGGCACAGATACAGGTGCCACTTTAGTATGAACTTTTCCACAATTAAGATCAGTGTAGCAATGTTACAACCCTCTGACAAAGCAAGTTTTCTATACAAGGCTGGTAGAGAACTTTGATTCATTCTAGGAAGTCACAGGAGCAAGAAGCAAATAAAAATAGTTAGAACTTGCCTTTTTCTTCAGATTCCTTTTTAAGTTGAAATCACAAATTGATATCCTACCTCTAATCCATGTGGCGAGATCTTCAGGTATTCACTGACATCGTTACTGTTCAGCATAGCCCTGATGTTGGTCAAGTCAACCTTCTCATACGTAAACTGCCTGCCTTCTTTTAAAACTGCAAAATAAAACTAGTTTTAATCACTGCTGCAGAAAAACTTTAAATGTTTTGCACAGTGGCAATCAATCTCTCTAGGATCCAGTTAATTTTTGGCATAACTGAATGATATATTGACATTTTGCTTACGTGAAAACAGCATCACTTAAATATCCTCTAAACATGAGAAAACAACTTATGCCTCTGACCAGAGCTCCTACAATCTAATTAGTACTTTCAGGAAACCCACGGGCAAACATAAAGCATCCAAGTTCATACCAAGATGCCACTGTTTCATGGTTTACCATTGTATTTGTATAAGCAGTTGGGCAGGGTTTTTCTGATTCACAGTGGAAGAGATTTTGGGGATGGGGAAAAGAAAGATTTAAAGTTTTTTTACCCTCTCATTTTCAGGTAGGTGACAAACCTGAACTGAGCCAAAGCAGCCCTTTGTCCCTGCATCCCCTTTTCACGTGGAAGGATCAGAGGCATTTATCTTGCCAGGTGTCAAACTGCTGACACACGTGTGTTAATTTACAAATCAAAGATCTTATCTTAGGACCCTTTATATATCCCAAACTTGTTATAACACTTGTTATAACACTTATACCCAAATTTATCTAAAAGGCATAAGAAACTGCAAGGTCCTTAGAGTTGCTGCACCCTCAAAATCACAAGTGAATTTGAGCATTGTCAGTCATCCGAAAGGACAGATCTAGTAAAGTGCTTTGTCAAACACTTTCTACTTTTGATCACAAGACCATATCTTTACTTTAAAATGTCTTTAATAATTCTTTGAGAGTGTGCACTGCTGGGGTATGATCACAGCAGTGACTGTCACCAGCTAATCCAGCTGTTTCAGAGACACAGCTGCACTATTTAGCAGCTAAACACGTCTGCTGAAGCGTAGGTTACAGGAAATATGGTGCAAAGAAGAATTTTCATTGCCGCTCCAACTTGCAGACTACAAACCACTTCCTTTCACAAACATTTTCCTTGCCAAAATTTCCTTTCCATGCAATTATACTGTATTTATTTGCCTTTTTTTTTTTGGGGGGGGGGGAAAGAGTGATTAAAAATGCAGTCAGGTATATTTACAGTAAGTGCTTATATAAAAACAAACCCAAAGTAGTCCTCCATTATCTTTGGAGAAGTGATTAATATTAAATTAATCCATCCATTATACCTACACAGATTGTCTAAACTCCACTGGGCACAGAATCCAACCTGGCGTTTTAAATAGTCTGGATTATCTGTCCATTTCTCTAGCAAGATCAGTTGGTCGCTAATGCACGATTCAGAAACTGTCATTTTATTTTCACCTGCAATTTAAGAGCAAGACAGAATAATTGCTATAAACTAGGAATAAGTTTAGTTAAAAATAGTAACATTTTACAAACACAGTAGAAACCCCCCCCACCCCTTTAAAGCTCACTATTACAAACAGCATGAAATTCTTTCCCCAAGCAGATGGGAAATTAACTTAGCACTCAGATATACCACTTAACAGCATGGAGCTGCATCAAGAGACTATTCTCTATTCACGGCTTTTCTCCATCTCTCTAATACAGATTTATTTCTTTTCAGGTAACAAATGTCTCATGTCATAAGTCTTTATGTAGGAATTTCTAAGATGAGAAGGACTGAGGTTTTAGCAAATCTCTTAAGGGTTTGTGGGTGGGGGTGTCATTAAAGCAGTAAATATTTTCTTCCTGCCTGCAAACACCCAGTCATAGCTGTTCTCCATCTCTAATATAGATTTATTTCAGTGACAAAGGCCTCATGTTATAAGTCCTTCTACAGCAATTTTTATCTGAGAAGGAACGCACTGAGTTTCAGCAAGTATCTCAAGGTTTTTGGGTGGCAGAGGGATGTCACTAAAGCAATAAATATTCTTCTTGCCCATAAGTGGACAAACAATTCTCTCTTATTTGTGTTTCCACCCACCCAGTCTCTCATGCTCACAAGTGTTATTGGAAGAAGCAAGTGATGATCATGCAGTGGAAGCCATAGTATGACTGTTAAGGGCAGAATTAGGCTAATACTTACTTGTTTGTGCAAACTTCTCCAGTGCTATTAGTGCAAAAAGCATCACTGTTGGATGGGACTGGAAGTTCTAAACATGGACAGTAAGAAAAGTTATTTAACAAATACCCAGCACAGATGGATAGGAAAAGCTGTTAGTCTGTCAGAGAATGCTTTAGGTTGAAAGGGACCTCCAAAGCTCCTCTAGTCTACCCTCCCGTGGACAGCTAGTTCGAGTAGATCAGGCTGCTCAGTGCCTTGTCCTATTGACTTGTAATTACCTCCAGGGATGGAGATCCCACCGACTCTCTGGAATCTCAGCTTTCTATAACACGTTACCAGTATTTACCAAACACGACCCTAACCTTTCACAATAACAGAAAAAAAAAATTGCATTATAATTGCTATGTATGGATACACACAAAAGACACTTACCAAGCTGTGAAGTAAATATTCCAATATGCCTGGGCTGAGTAAGCCTATACTCGCAGGACCTACAAGAACATTAACAGTTAAATCCATCCATGGGAACTACCATATACTACTCATCATCGCACAGATCTTTTAAACACAAGGCAACAAATTAAAGAACACCTAAGAACTTTGCAGCAAAGCAGAACTATAATCTAGAACAATTACCACTGTTCCCAGTCAAATATTTGCTACACATTTAATAACTACAGTTACTGGCAGATTACAAACATATTCAGTTTACCTGCTGTAAATGGGTATGGCACAGTGTTCTAGCCACACTTCTGAGATTCCGAGGTAAGAATCCACCAGCCTCTGCTTAGCATTTTCATGCTTATTATTGTTAAATAGAGACTGGCTCCCCTTTACTTTCAGACTCAAAGTATAAAGACCAGCTCCCTTTATGATAACCCAAAATAAACAAAACTGAGCATCTAATATACTTGATAGTTAATGATACAATTTGCAGCAGCACCACTGCAAGCAGCCACTTTAGAAAAACATGCCCTGAAATACTGTCTGCTTAGTCAAGAGAGATACAAGGGAATTAAACGCTGGCATCTACAAACTATAACAAACTGCAACGGGTTCCAATGCTGCCTTAACAGATTTGCTGCCTGAGCTGGCAGAATGAGATCCATGTCCACTAAGATGAAAGTAAATACAGGATCTCATTTTGACTTAGTGTAACAGGGTAGAAGTATTATAGTACAAAAATGCTTCCTGCCCTTGTGCTTTTACTTTTTTTGACAGAAATATTGAAATTATTTTTTAATAACCATTAGGTGATACCAGACAATCATTTTTTCCACCTTTTCCTGTCCGCTTTCGGAAGAGGAGCAAAAAACTAGACTCAAAGTTAACCATCAGCAGGAAGGAAACTTAATCGTCAAGTTTCCAGCAGGATAGTAGAAGTGACAGGGAATAAAAAGTTCTATTCAGAAAGTCACCTTAAAATAGAACCCCAGCAGTTTTCGTTTAAGTAACACAGAAGAGAGAATCTTTTCAGCTAACTACAATAGAATGATACGTGTTTAGCAGAAGCATCTTTTTCGTTTCTATACAGCCTCTAAGACTACTAACGTGATACTCCTGCCTACTGGCTAAAGTTGTTCTCACTGGCTAAATGTGTTCTCAGTAATTCACACACAGCCAGAATAGGTCTACAGAAAAGACTGACCACCAGTGCTAAGGCAATATACCATAAACAAACATTGCTCCACAATCACTAACCACGCATCAGAAGGATTTAATCTTTTTAGGTATCTGGGATTGTGAATGGCTCATTCAGACCCAAGCTAGTGAGCGTTCAACATTTTAAGCAAGCAGTAGATTCTGTCACGCAAGGTCTCCCCTCAATGCAGAATATTATTTAGTTCTTAGAAAAATATTTCTGAACTAGCCTGCATCGTGGGCGCTAAAGCAGAAGGTGCTTCAGCGAGCCAGATGCAAACTTTCAGAAGAACCCCACGGCTTTACCTGCTAACTTCTCTGCTAAGCATCCCAGTACTGCAGTTGTATTCCTGTGTTTGGCAGGGTGACAAGCATCCTGGCAAGCAGCAGCTCCACTTAAGTTTAGTATTTCAGTTAACTTTTGTAATGCATCCTGAAAAAGAAAAGATCGGAAACCTATTCAACGTTACTGATGACAGATACTGTTTTCCTCCTAACTCAATATAGTACAATAAATTATTTTTACACTATATTACTAAAGTCAGCATCATATTACAGACAGCATGGGATGGTTATCTTCTAAGATAAGATAATAAAGAACAGATGAGAAGAAAAGTTTAACATACCCAAGAGTTGTAATTTTAAAATTACCATGAGATTGTTGGCCGTTGTTGTGATCAACAACTCAGGACACTTCTGGACATACACAAGTGAGCTACCTATAGCAACAGGAACTAGAATAGTAAACAAAGGCAAACAATACCCATCAGCACGTATGGCACTACTGCCACCTAATCTGCTTCCAGGGTCCTGAAACTCACACCCTTTCCAAAAGAAAAGGGCCAGCTTAGACTTCTGAATTCAGGACTAAAGAGACATGTGCCAAAAAGAGAACCCACAGCCCCATCATAAATTTAGGATGCTGTCAACTTTACAGGATGTCAAATGGTATTCTTGAGAGCATAAGTGGCTTTCTGTAGTCACACTAATTTAGGAAGTGACCAATGAGGGTAATAAATCTAAAATGCCATGCTTTGACCTGTTTCATTCAGGCAGTATAGTATGGATAAAATTAAAGACAGATCTAGAGCATACCGTCTATTTTCAGAGCAGTTAGGGGTTAATCTAGAGCCAGAACAAGTTATCCCCCACAGGGAGAACCCCACCCCGCAAAGTTCCAAATTCCCCTCAACTTCCCAGACCTCATGAAAGTTTCAGCTGATTCAGACTGGAGCTGCATAATTTGAGGCTAGGATCTAATTAAAATAGAACTCCTCATATTGAAGTCATCAGCAGGCCATTTGGAGAAAAATGAGTACTGCTCAAGCTGAATATATTTTTTTTTTTTTAATTGTGTTCTGATCCACACTCACTCAGTTTACTGCACTACAGCAAGGTTTGTACAGAGATCCCACTGAAAAGTAGTTACATTCCCAAAAGAAAAGCCACAAAACCAGAACTGATGAACAAGACTGATGCCAAGCGGGAAGAATAGAGAAAGAAGAAAGGATGACTGAGCCAGACTTGGGATGGAAAAGCCTCACTAAAATTAGACTCTTGACATACTCTGATACTGCTTTTAGACATTATTAGAACTGTCACAGAGATCAACTATTTTGAGTTAAAGACTTTATAGAATAAACAGTTTACTGCACTGCCATTTTAACTTCATGGACTTTATGGCCTACAATAACAGAAAATGAAATACAGCCTGCTGCTGTTCTCCAGCTGTCACAGAAGTAGGGCACCAACTTAAAACCCTTAAGACCAAAAACTTAAACTTATCCTGAAGAGAAAGAAAATGAACAGCAGCAAACACTTCAGTAGGCTGCATGTGACCAGCAGATCCCACAACTGCAGCTCTTTGTGCTCTGAAGAGATTGCACAGAAAAAAACCACACCTCTGTGCACCCCAGAAACAGGCATCTTATTCCTTTTGTTTTGTTATGGTCAACTATTTCATAGCTAACTCCTTAAAATTAAAATACCTAAATAAGTCTTGTGGCTTCCAAAAAACAAAACATTTGATTGCCAAGTACATTATACAGCTGAGAAAAAAAAAAAAAACACCAAACAAACACTCTTCCTCCATCTCCTGATCTATTTTCAAAGCAGGGAAAATTTCTAGTCATAGCTTTGTTTTAAAAATCATTTTGCGGTCTATGTGAAGCCATCATACAACATTTAACTTGTTCAAAGTCTCAGATGACTTTAATCAATAGCCTAGAGAGAAGAAAAACCCTCTTCAGGTAGAATGCTTGACTAGCTCTCCAGCCACTCATGCATTTACCTAAGACAAGAAGCTGCCATCTTCTTACATCCCTAACAATGCAAATTGAAAACTAAAGCTGGCAGCAAAAGAAGTAGATTGATAAATTAAAGCTGCAATGATGTCATCATCAATTTTTGATAAATGAGATCATGACAAGCATCTGAAGACAGACAAGTTCTCTGTACAATCATCCCATTTAAAGGGATTCAACAGTGGTTAGCATCTTGAAGTACTTGAGGCTCTCACTAAAACATTTGTATCAACACAGTATGAACACCTCGGATCATCATTCCATCCAAAAACCAGGAAAACAGGTTAGCAGTCAGTAAAAAAAGTATTCTATTTGCCAAAACTGTATCTAGATATTTAATAGCCAAAAAATGACATTTATTTAACTTAACACACCCACTTGTGTCGCATTCCTCATGTGCAGGGCAGGAACAGATTCAACAGTGACTTATAAATGCACAGCTTTCAGAACTTGCAAACAAACCAGAACTTGTACTGCTTTTGCAGCATCTGTACACCCTCAGTGCACAGCATACGCATGTACTACACGGCAGGAGAGGACAGCAAGGAAACCAGCTAAAGCCCAAAGGCCTCTTGTTCTTCCCCATGGACCAGATTTAACTTTTTTCTTTTTTCCTCCCCCCATGCTTCTAGCATTAAGTAGCTATTAGATACAAAGTCGCCACAGATTACTCAAAACTGCAAGTTACACCCATTTTCTGGACAGCTAGCAGTCTTGCATCACTGGTGAAACCCACCCAGAAGCTATCATGGGTGTGGCAGCCATGAATAACTGAAATTCAGCCACAGATAAATACACACGCTTTAGACTCACTTTTGTTGGCAGCGGACATTCATCAAGTAGTAGCGTTATAACAGCTGGTCCCAAGGGATCTTCTAATGGGATAACTCTAATTAAAGACTGGACAACTTCCAACCAGCCTTCATCTGTCAACCACAAAACAGAAGCAACACTCAGAATTAACGCTGCAATTCTGGAGTGTTCAAAATATATCCATAAATGTAAACTGAAAAACCCTCAATACCTAGTGAGTTTACAGACGCTAGGGAAGAAAAAAAAAACCCAACAAAAAACAACCAACCAGTTTACTTTTTACATCCATGTCTTTCTTTGCAGTAGTTTAGAAGTTTAAATTCAAGGAGGAAAAAAAAAAAAAAAGACGTTTACAGCAGCTTGGGTAATAGTGAACACCTCTATTATTTGAAGAACAGTCTTGCCCAGGCCAGAGCATCCTTCAGTTCCCACCAGTATTAGGAAGGAACACTCATAACCAGCATGGACAAGCACTTTGCTCCAGTGTGATACTCAAGAGTTGCCACGGGACACTGAACTCCTAAGTGTTAAATGCTGCGTCCACGATGACACTGAAAAAATATTTCTTTTAGTCAGAAACAGAGCACCCTTCTTGAGCTCCCTTAAGTAACACTGGCCTCAGAGGAACTACATTAGCTTGTCCCGTGCCTGGTGGTCTAAAGAAAATTTGCTTTCATAAGGAACAGCTCTCACTGTTTAATGAGTAGACAAGGGCTCCTACTGCAAGTAAATAACAGTCCACATATGTTAAACTACTCAAAGTAAACAGATTTGGATTTACAAGAAAGTAGTTCCCTTAGAAGTGAAAATAAAGAGTCTGTCTCTGCATACAAGCGAGTGAGGTTGAAGAGACTTAGTGCTCCCTTCAGCAACAAGGGAATGTAAGTAACACATTGGGGTTTGAGATTTGTTAGCATATTCCCCTGAAAAACATTTTACTGAATTGCTGTAATATCTCATCAGGTTGATTAATTTATTTTAGTAGAGAAATACATTTCCTAAGACCAGTACCAACTCTACTAAGAGAGACAAAGATTAACCTAAACCAGAAATTTGGTGGCAGTCTTGAGCTGGGAGACTTTTTCCTGCTGTAACAAAGATAGAACAGCCCTTGCACAAACCTGGCTCATCCTGCAGGAGTACTTCAGGACAGGGATGGAACAACTACATCAATAAAGCAGAGGTCTAGGGACAGCAAAACCCAAACCAAAAAGCATGTATTATTTGCCAACACTGGAGGACATGGGTTTAAACCACGTCTACATACATATACGGGTTGTTTCTGCCTTACTGCAAACAGACATTCTTTGTGGCTTGCAGTTCAATGCCGTTACAATGTGTTTGTGGCCATCCACTGGCTGCTGGAGAGTTCACGTGGGAAGTTTAAAGGAGTTCATAAAAAACTCAGGCAAATGCAAGGAGCTCAGTGAAGCTTCTGAAGGGTAGAACTGTGTTTTGGATCCCACATCCCTAGAGCTACGGCAAGTCATAACACATACTGCTAGCATGTATTTTTCTTCACAAAGAAAAGAGGGGTGCTTGTTTGGGTTTTTTTTTTGCTTTGGAGTCACAACTGAAATGCCCACAGTGCCTTGATACCTGTTTCTGCCATTTCATGCAACGTGATCATTGAATATGGAGGCTCCTGGTCACTGAAAGAGATATTACACAGGTCAAAATTTATGCACAATCATCAACATAATACACTGAATAAAATGGTAATACACAGAAAATGAATCCAGTAAGTATTTAACAAGAGGAAGTTACATAGGCTGCAGACTGATAATTCCATTTTCAGATCTGTATCACAGATGGGATTGGAGCCTTTCTCTGGCTCAAAGTCAACATCTGCATATCTACAACAGCTGATAAATGAAATGGTGATCCATATCTGCATGTCTAGAAGCTGAACATAATGCTTAGGCTTAGTGCTACTCATTAGCAGGGTTCTTCAGAGTATTTAACAAGAGACTATGTCAGAGGTCATGAACCAAGAGCAGTTGGGACATAGCTTAAAGATGATTTTTTCCCCAGAAATTCTCTGCTAAATATATAAACATTTTAAAAAAACAGAAACAACAAAACTGAAAAGCTAGCCACCTAACAGCATCATAGACTTCACACTCATTAACGAGAGCTGTAAGAAACAGCTAAGGCAGTCTAACAGAAGATATTTAACCCAATCCCCTTTCCAACATGAAAAACAAAACGTTCGATTAGATCAGTTCCTCAGCCTGGTTTGCTGGAGCAAGGACAAGAAGCTATGGCCAGGTCTGTTTATCTGAGCAGGCATTGCAGTTGAAAGTACCTAAGGCAAGATCTCAAAATCCTATTCAGTAAGTGCCTCTAGGTCCAGAAAAAGCTTAAGCAGCAGCACATCCTAAATGCTTTAATCAGTGCTACTTAGGCACTGCAAACTAACCCCAGGCTTAGAATATGCTCCACACTCAATTTCCATCACGCAGCTCTGAAATGAAACTGGAAATGCGAAATACAGATGAATTTTAGAAAATTTCAACTCAGATTAATCATGCAGATAGTAAAACTACTTACTTTGGAGGGATTAATTAAAAAAGAAGAGAAAATTCTCAGTTTTGACTAAAACCACATGATGTAAATACATGCTTTTCTTACCAAAAAATTAACATATTCTTAAATATTTCCACCAGAAAATGCTAAAGTGAAGTTTAACCCATTTTTATACTGCCAAAAACAATCGAAACAGTATTTTGTTTTTTCCTCCAATCATCTCTTTCCCTTTCTTCTAGAAACTAATCTCCCCAGCAGGAAAAAAGTGTAATGCTGGAAGCAGAATTAGCTCAAGAGAAAGGATGTAAAGACTCAAAGAAGAAAAAAAACACCCCGTAAGTAAAGGCTAGATAAAAATGATGAAGTTTTATCAGCAAAATTTCCAGTTCTGTTATGGGTAGCAGGTGTTCGTAGTACTGGCACTGAGCAAAGGAGAGTCCTGTCCCACTGATCTGCCATTTTAACCACTTAACTCCCAAACATCCCCTCCAGCACACACCTTCCTCATATGGAAACAAAACAGTCACTTTGCTAATTTCTTCATTTGCAAAGCAGCACTTCATATAAAGTCCAAAAATTAGTACTTATCCTTCTGAGGCTAGGAAATGAACTTTAACTCCTTTCCTTCTAGAAAGGAGGTATCTCTAGATGCGTGATCAAAAAAAATCAGGTGCAGATGTTTTAGGTCCAAACTTTGAGATCTGATAAAGCAAAACAAAAACCCAAGAAAACCCAAACAAATAGCAAACAGGGAAAGCAACTGTTCATTGCAGATCACAGTATAACAACCTAATTCACAATTCATCTCAGTGTTCCCATGTATTAACTTTCAGTATAGAGTTCGGAAAAATTGTCAGAAAAAGCATTTTGCCTTCCATTCTTTAGACTGCTATCTTTTGCGCTCTAAGGCTGTACTATCACACTGAAGCCTGTATTTCCAACGTGCTGTTACTTACACGGTTTCATTTTAGTTTGACTTCATTCCTGCACGTTTTTGGACATGAAAAGAGACTTATCAGCTTCCCTACCTTTTCCTTCAGTTGTGTTTTCAAAACTGAAAAATCAGGTTCTACGAACAGGTGATAATGGAACATACTTATTCCTACAGTTTCTCACTCAGAATGAAAACCAAGATTTCCAGACATGATCTTTTTTTTCCTTCCAAGTGAGCATTCCTATTAGTCTAAAAAGGGCTATCATTAGCTTCAGGTGTAGCAGAAAGGCTTCTTAAACTTTTTCAGACATTTAGTATGCCTCACAAACAGACTCCTCCATTATTCACAGCCATAGGTCTTATCTGCAAGAACTTAGCTGTGTTACAAAACGGGCTGTGTCTTATCAAATGCCTAATATGAAACAAGGGAAACTAGTACACCAGTACACCCCACTTTTGGGCTCCCCAAGACAAGACAAACATTGCTATAAGGGAACATGTCTAGCAGAGAGCTTCCAAGATGGTTGAGAGCTGGTGAACATGACATACAAGCAGGAGCTAAGAGAAATTGGTTTGTTCATCCTTAAGGGAGGGTAGTGGAAAGGAGGAGAAATCATACTGCTGTCTGCAACTATGTAAGGGGAAAGAGCAGAGAGGAGTTAGGCTCTTCTCAGAGGTGCACAGCAACAGGACAAGAGGCAACAGGGGTGTGTTGTAACATGGGAAATTCCAACTTTTAAAAATAATTACTTATTTAAACCATGGGGGTGGTCAAACACTGGAACAGGGACCCAAAGAGGCAGCATATCTCTATATCCTGAAGATGTTCAACACTTGACTAGATAAAATCCTGAGCCACCTGCTCCTGCTGGGCCTGGGTTGTAAGCAGAAGGCTGGAATAGATGAACTTCAAGAGGTCCCTTCCAACCTATGTGATTATGTGAGTCTAAAATTATTTCACTGGAGTCTCTCTAAAAGAAAAAATACAGTAACTTTAGGAATTTGTCAGAAACAGGAGTCTAGGATCAGTGAAATAACTATGCTTATTGTCCCTCAGTAGCATAGGAAAGCACTTACAAGATTACAAAACCGATTGCAAGACCCACAGGAACAGGATCAACTATGCACAAAAGCGTTGTGAAACAGCTTAAGGAGCTGAACTTAGGGGAAAGGGGAAGGCATGCAAGATTAGGGAGAGACTTTTGAAAAAGTTTGCCATGATTTTAACTTAATGATTTGAAGACAGACCACAAAATAAAACCTGTTAAAAAAAACAACCTTTAGCTTTAAATGTTCAGGAAAAAAAAAAAAGTCCTGGTATTTCCATTTAAAACATTTTATAGCAGGAAGGCAAACTACATTCCAGAGTAACAATGCAGGTATATGAATCAAAGCTCACTTATCCTGAGCTTCATCCACCTTAAACTCAAACCCCAGCTGTGAAGCTAGAAGTGTTTTTTCCTTCTATTTTGGCCTTTCCAATTCCTAGCCTGCACCTAACCCAAAAGGTGATAAGCTAACTTAACCCATCATTTTAAGGTCCTTTTAGAGCTTTTTATTTAAGCTTTGTAGAAAGCAGCGCAAAACCAAAAAAAATAAGGATGAATCCATAAATATCTCCCACACCCTTAATGGATGCTTTGAGCATGCAAGGAATGCAACACTGGGATCATGAGTTAAACAGTCACAACATGCGGTCTTTAAAAAGTAGTCAGACTTACAACTGGAAAGAAAACCTCAGTCTGTTTATGCAAGCTAACAAAGATCAAAGCTCTCAGTTTTGCTTAACCATTTCCAAAGTAGTAAATACAGCCTGAAAACAGACAACTTGCACAACAACCAATTTTTAGGACAGAAGTTCCCAAACTCTGGAGTGCTCACTGCTTTCTAAACTGTGTATCTATGCCAGGTAAGAAATACTGAGCACACTCCTCATCCCATCTGGGTGTAGGCCCATACAGGAACTGAGAAAGCTCCTCAGCTCCTGGAAGAGTCTGTACCTGGGCATTCAGGAGCTACTGCTATTACCTAGGAAAGGTGCTCCTCTCCTAAGCCTCCAGATGGAAACACGCGGCTGCTTCAGGGAGGGTCAGGTGTAGATCGGTGAGAGGATGGAGCCACAGTTTGAGAGAAGACAAGAACATTTTCATTCATGTTGAATTATTCCTTGAGGAGGTACTTACTTATCTACTAACGTCCGAATTACAGCCAGTGTGTCAAGTACTAGACCATCCACATTCTGTTTTTTCCTTCTTGGTTCATGAGGCCCTCGACCCCTCCTGGGTGGACGGACAGGGTCCCTTGGGTGGCTTCTTGCTTCAGGTACGCGTGCTCTACTGTTCTCCGTTTGCCGACTCTGAGATTCCACGTTGTCTTCTGCTCCACTGTCATCGCGGCAAACACATGAGTTTCCCATATTGCTAGCCCCCAAGGCTCCCAGTAAACGGGGAACGTGGTGCTCTAGAGTCAACAGTAAACCTTGAAAAAGGCTTCTGCTAGCATAGAACACAACCAAAGCAACTACAATCATCTAGAAAGTTTTAAGAGTAATGTTTGTGTGATCCTGAATTGTGATTTTCCTGCATTATAAGCGTTGCTACCAGCTGGAATGAATGGGAAGTTGGAGACTTAGTTTCCAATATAATCGGTTAAAATACACATTGGTCATCCAGAAGGAGGTCTGAAAGAGCAAACCCAAAACAAAAGTCAGTGTTACTACTTCTAACGAATAACAGAAGAATTCCTATTTTAGTAAACAGATTCGGACTTGGTGGATAGAGCACCTTCAGGTTTATACCTGAAGTCTATTACTGGGAGGGGGAAAGGAAGAGGAGGAGGAAGTTCACTGGGTAAGTAGCTCTTGCCCACACACCATTCCTTTCTATGCTAGCTGCTATTTCCCATTTCTTCCATGGTTTTTGGATGCAGAGGAACAACTTTGTCCTTAAATCTAGCACACTGCTACCCTTTAAGTACTAAGTACTAACAAACCAGGTCATTTGTTCTTTACCCTTTATAGACACATACTGCTTAGGTCATCCAAATAAAGGCTGTACATTTAAGGTTCTCATTTCACATCAGGAATATTCAGCATCATTTCCAGACCAAAACTGTAATCTTACAGTTATGGCCTATCTCAACAAACAATAGATTTAACAGTGAACTGTTTAGTCCATCTGTGTGTAAACACATCTTTTTGGAACATTCCTACATCAGCTGGATTTTCACCCAAAGCAGCACCAAGTACCAACCCTGAAACAAACAGAAATTAGACACCACTTTAATGCCTACAAATCTAACTGGGATTTTGAAAATGGTGTTTTCTGTATGGGTTGTATGCTTGTTCGGATCTAGCGTCAAACCAATCTTCCCTTTTTGGGAACAAAGACTAATTCAATCATTCTTTTGTTCTCAGTTCAAATGGTTTGTATCAAATACAGGCCCACTAGCAACTCAGATTGTAGGGCAGTCCCTCCGAACCATTAAATTGAGAACGCTAGCACAAGTAAAAGGATTCAAAACCCCATTTCAAGTTACTTTTCAAGCCATAGGGTATACGTCTATAGAACATTACCTAAAGTCTCAGCTAAAAGAAAGCCCTGAGACATCTTTTCACTACTTATGCATTTCAAGCATGCCAGAATAAGTAAGTAACTTTTAAGACTAAATGATTCTTAAAAGAATAACATGCAAATTTAACATTTAAGCTGGGAGTTATGGTGAATATCCTGTAACAGGTTATTACCATTCTACAATTATTAAATAATCTATTTAACATGTAGCTCCATAAAATTAAAAGAAAGTCAAAGACAGTTGCCACCTTTCAAATACGAAAGGCCCCCTACCATTGGAGCCAACTGACAACCATGCAATTGCTGGCTGCCATTTGGGACAAGATCATAATAACATTATTTGGGAAGCCAGACACTGGTTATATGAGCAAGTCTCTGGATGTACAGCTGTCACTGGAAGAGCACTGCAAACAAGCTCTCAGACTCTTCTGCAGTATGAAGTACATTATCTTTTAGCACAGTGAAGAGTTCAGTATTAAGAAATTAACAGAAGGCTAACTAGAAAAAAAAAATCCCTCAAGGGATTGCAAAAAATTACAAGATCTTGACTTCTTGTTCAAGAAAT
Organism: Strix uralensis; assembly: GCF_047716275.1. Lineage (NCBI taxonomy): Eukaryota > Metazoa > Chordata > Aves > Strigiformes > Strigidae > Strix > Strix uralensis. The sequence goes on along the minus strand of NC_133983.1, from coordinate 2,116,106 downwards.
TCCTACACCACAGATCACTAAAAGGGTTTCAGCATCACAACATGCTTGCCTTACTCTAAACAGTTCGACCATAACAAGAGGTGGACCACCAGGCTCAGGAGTCCTTCCATCTGAGCCAATACGGCTGTTATCTTCAGCCAGCAAGTAAAAGCAGATGTGAGGGTGCCAATCAGAGTGCGTAGATCTTGTGTAAGATCACAAGTGGTACTGTAAAATGGGGAGGAGGGGGGTAGTGGTGTTTCTTTTTTTATTTCTTAAAAAGAGCTAGTTATGTTAAATGCAAGGCATGTCTTCCTAAGGAGAAAATATGCATGCATTTATGAATCTAGATCATTTAAGAGCATTTTAGTAACACAGTACTAAAACGTAAAAAACTTACAGATTAAGAATCTGAATTAAACTGTTCTGTAATTCACGAAAACGTTAACACAGTGGATCTACCTTGTCATCAAAACAAGTACAGAAAAGCTGTATTTTGGGGATTAGCAACAAGAACCTACCTAAGGAAACAAAAATAGACGTAAATCAAGATTAAAACTGATAATTGAAACCTAGGTTTTTCTGGTTGACAACTTAAAGCATGATTAAAACCAAGTGATTATGATCAACTCACCCTTAAGTGTGATTGGTTCAGGAACAGTTGGGCTTGCTCACAAAGTGCTGTAACACAAGTGGACTGTACTTCTCCAGGGCACAGACGCAGTTGTATCTGGAAAAGCAGCACTCTATAAGCCTTTATCGTGGGCAGTAAGTCATTACAGCTGACTCTGCTTTCACTTTTAGGAACTACGCTGAAGAGTCCCTGAAGACAGACTGAAAAGAAAGAACAATTCACTTGGAAACTGCCTCTTAGGTAGATGTATTCCACCTCCTCCCTACACCCACCATGACATCAAGCCATGCTGTTATTTTCAGCTACATTCAGCCCTTAGGGGGGAAATTCTCTCAAGGCCTCAAAAACTAGTTTGCCACCTACTAGCTTTAGGACCAGACACAGCTACAGAAAACCCGATCTGTTTTTACAGCCTTGGTATTCCAGACACCATAGCACCAAGTGCAGAGCAGTGACCGACTCCTCCCCTTAAATTACAGCTTACAGGAGGAAGCAGCAAAGCAATAATATCTGCTCCAGGTCACCCTCAAGTAGGGACAGCAAAAAATAAAAGCAAGTACACTATAAAAGTTGATTAGATAAAGAGAAGAGAGAAATGACAGGATAAACTCCCCTTATTTAGTACAGAGCCAAGTTTGACAGCATTCACTTAGCTGTTGCCTACCATCGTGTACAAGGAGTTCGTTGTCAAGCCTCAAACGAACTGAAAGGCTAAGTAATTAGGAACATAAGGTAGAAGAAGAGATTGCTACAGATCCACCTCACAAACCAGCTTGTCTGGAGGGGGTATGAATACACGAAGAGAGGTTCTGAAGTGCAAAGGAAAACCTCTGTAAGAAAAGTATTTTAGAACAGTGATGTACTAGATTGCATTTGAGCTGGCGTATTTTTTAAGGACAGCTTTACAACAGTATAACAAACCGTGACTTTAGCCTTAGGCTGCCAGTGGCCATCCTGGCTCCGTCACTCTCACTGCTGAAGTAAAGAGCAGTTCAGGCCAGCTGCAGGATGGAACAGGAAAATACCATAGAAAAGGGAGATGCAAGTGATAAGAGTGATCAATTCTGCTTCTGTCCAAACTCGGAGACCTCAGTGACACAACCAACACACAAGACCAAAAGCATTTTGCACATCAAGAAAGATAAATATATTGTTTCAATAAGAAGTAACAATCTCTGCACACAGAGATGGCAAGAAATTTTAAAATTTGACTTCAAGCCTAGTTTTTGCAAATCACTGCTCTCAACAAAACCTGGACACAAAAATATGAGGATTTTTAATTCCAAAAATACTTAACAGTCTACTTGCAAATATCGTGGGAACAAAAAAGAAGGGTTTTTTTTAAAGACTTTGTCTAAAAGGAGAAAAAATTCAAGGAGCAAAACAAGAATATCACAACAGCAGTATCAAGATAGGCCAAGATAAGCCTCCTGTCCTATGTGGCCGCAGATACTTAAAGCTGAGCTTAACAGCAAGCATACAATAACCGACAGATAGGCCCTCTCCTAGCGCACTCGCCCGAGAGTCAATAGCTCAGTCTCCTGAGACAAAGGTCGCATGTTTGTTTTGCTATTAAAGCACAGCTAAGGAAAAGAACTAATCTTTCATAATCCACTTAAATTCTCAGTAGTTACACAGCTAAGTCTCTGCAACTGCTTTTAAAATTTAGCAGTCTTCCATTATAAGGCCATAACCAATTGTTAACCAAAGTGTACTAGTTTTCTTAAAAATTATGCTGTTAGAGAACTTAGTGTGGCTTGTGACTTTCACTTTTCATGTTTCAACATCACATCAAAACACTCTTTAACCCAAACCTGTTGCGAGCTAACAGCTAAAATGCACCTAAGCAACAGCACAAGAATAAAGGTAAGCTTCCCTGGAAGGCCACTGGAACAGAAACCTGCTGCCTCCTGTCAGGGCTACGACGACATCGTGCAAACACCATTTTCTTAAACAATTAGTGCAAGTCAAAGTAGAACTGAAAGTCTTCAGATGAAGCAACTGTGCATGAAAATACCAGCAAGAGCTAAGCTACAGAATAGAAAGAAAACAGGTTCTCCATGTTAAAAGCTGTGACCCCTTTTCCACACAATTAGATTTTGTCATTTAGATACACTGCAATGCTAAAAAGCCCCATTCAATCAGTTTTGCAGCGCTTGCCCGAGGAATATTCTTTGGCAAATTTAGAAAGCGATAACAAGACTATGAAAGCTGTTCACAACAGCAGCCAGATTTATAAAAGTGATAACACTTTTATTTTACTTTGAAATGGTATTTTAATAAAAGCTTGACCCCATGTTTTTAAGTGCAAGAAATGGTAAAGGCAGCAGCCAGTACCTGCTTTTCAATAGGCAGGGTCATCCATTCACTCTGGATTCTGACTATCAGGTGTTACTCTGGGATGCAGAACTACATAACTGCCAAACATATGATCAAAATACAAGTTTTCATTCTATAAGTACCACCTGGTACTGATACCTCTCACCCTTAGCAGATACTGTGGGAACAGCAGAGAATGCCAGTGCCCGACTCCTCCTCCTCCTCCTTTACACCAGAGAGCATCTGCAGGACACCTACCAAACAGCCACCCTGGCATATTTTCTCCTAAACAAAGCACCAGGCTCAGGTGCTCTTTGAGCCAGATGTCTCCCCTGCACAGAACAGCAGCCAGTGGGAGATGGCCAGAGCCCTGCCCCCCCACACACCCCCACCAGCTGTGGGACCATCCCCACCACAGCAGAGGAGCTGCTCTCCCAGCAGGCTCAAGCATGTGCATGGATGCACAAAGGAGCTGCAAGCTGCACAGACTGACCAACCTGCCACAGCTGGGAATCCAAGTAGGAAAGCTGAAACCATCATCCATTGAAAGGAATGCTATTTGAGTGGATTTGCACCTGCCGGGCAGCGTGGATGCCCAGCCTACCCACGAGAGGCCTCCTCTCGATCATCCGACAGAGCACGCCAATGGAGAAGGCAGCTCCAAGTAGCATTAGGCTCATTTTCTCTACAATACACAGCCCAGGAGTCAGTGATTCATCCCCTCAAATATTCGGTTACAGCCAACCATAATACTGCCTCATGATGGAAAATGCCTCTCCTTTCCATGAAATGGAGTGCATTGCCAAGCAAACAAAAAAACCCCTTATGCACATAAATGAGTAGAGAGGGTTTCAACTACCAGAACTTTTCCAGCTCCTGCCACCATTACAAGAGTAAGACCAGCGATTTCGCCTCTCAAGAGCAGAGTAACACAGGAGCTCAGTCAGCAAACCAGACAGTAAAGTTGACAGCTGTTCAAATGCAAAATTATGAGAGTTTTGGGCAGCAGCTTCCTATTAAGGAGATAAAATAATTAGAAATATTTCCTCAGCATTTCTTTCCCAAAGAAATGATGCTCCTAAAAAGGAAGACATGAAAATACTTGTAATGCCAGTTGGATGAAAGTTAAAACTACCACAAGAAGGAAACACAACTATGAATTGCTGTAAGATAATCAACTCTGATACAGGAATAAAAGAGGGGAAGAAGCCTGTTAGCAACTACAAGTTTTTATAACACGGAGAGGATATCAGCTTTGGAATGATCAGGGTAGGTGATAAAACCAAGAATCTCCAGCAAATTAAATACAATTGTAACATGAAATTGAGACTTTCTTAGGAGATCACATCGAGATCTAAGGTCAACCTCTCAACTGTAAGACCTGTCCAACTAAAGAGAAAGAGCTACTTGGCATCCAGTGTGGCCACCACACAGCACACGCAATACTAAGACCGGAGGCTTCAGGAGGAGCGAGTAAATGCCCTGCCAGTTCTTTTGCACGTAGTAACCAAACATCGTATTGTGTAATCTGAAGCAAACCCCTAATTCAATTCTATTTTCTTTAAAAATATCCCAGAGGGTTAAGACTAGTGTCAAAACTCAATGGGAAACAGCATTTACTGGCATGCAGTGTGTCACCATCCGCAGGACAAAGCCACTGCTGCAGTCATTTGCTTTCTTGCTGTAGCGAAAGCACCCTAAACTGAAAGCAGGCTGACCTTGAGCACGCCTGTTGCACAGAAAGGGAAAGAGACTGATCACGTCTCAAAACTTTCCAGCTTCTGCCCAAGTGCCCGTCAGTGAAAACCTGCAAGGTTGTGCAGGGCTTACACAAAAAAAAGGGCTTTAATCCTGCACTCTAGATAATTCTAACTTCATTAGAAACACAGAGTAATTGAAGGATCTGATCTCTTGTTCAGCTTGGTGCGATAATAGTCAAAGGGGAAAAGAAGCAGACACTAACTACCACCACAGCAGTTTCTTTTTCTGTAGAGTCACTGTGAAAGTCAGATTTTTACGATCAGCTGTACACTGGACTACTTTGTCTTTCTACTTCCCTTAAACCTGTTTTTTAAGCAGGTACAGGAATGCTAAAATTGCAACATGGATTTAAAGTGAACTTCACTTTCTTACTTACTAGTTTCTCCAAAGTAGGCCTGGTAAAGAGACTCCTGCCCTGCCTAGGTTTTCCCTTACCTCTGGATACAGAGACACCAGTGCTCAGGGCTCCTCAGGCATCGGAGACTGTTCTGCTACAGCTCCTTCTGAAAGAGAAACTGAAGCATTTACCACCTTCTAAGCTTCCCCATCTCAGAGATCATAATTTGTCATCTCACGATCATTTAGGTGGAACTGTCCCTTGTACCACAGCCTCCAGAAAACCTCAGCTTTGCTTTATATCTAAACCACCCTTTCAATGCTGGTATCAATCACGCTTTACGCTTCTCGTCTCCCCAAACTGTACATGGGTCATTATGTTTCTTTTCAGAGACAAAGCTGTAAGTTGTGCTTTGAGGCAGATGAATACACTTCCAAGATAACGATCTTTTAAAAAGATAGTGGTATCTGACAGCTCCGGTGAAGTTGAACAAGAGTTGCCTCCAGCAGGCTGACGTGATGTGGCGTGGCAGAGCCGTACAAGCTCAGCAATTGCCCAAGGAGTATAACGCACTGCTTCAGAAGTGGCAGGAAGATAAGGATAACACCCTGCAGATGGCAGGGAACACTAATCCTACAGACTGAAGGGATACAAGCACATGAAATAAAATTGATTAGCTATCCCATATTTAGTTTTGGCACATTCATTTGGATGCTTATACATAAATCCTTCAATTAATTCAAGTTCATCTTCTTCACTGCCCTGAAAGTTACAGATGATATTAATAATAAAGAAATTTGCTAAGTTTTTACATAAGTGTTCATGATATCAGAATTCAAAATTAAAAAAAGAAAAGACAGACCAACAAATTACAGAACAGACAGTGCTGGGAGTAAAGGGTAGACTCTGGGTACCAAGCAGAGGTGTAGAATTGCAAAGAAACAACACAAAAAACAAAATGCATTTTTTTAAAAAACATTTTTCTAGTAAATTTAATAGTCCATTTCAGAAAGGATAAGGCTTTACCTATATTATTATGCAGAAACCAATGAAAGCGTTCTGAAATCACAGGGAGATCAACTCCTTGTAGTAAATTGCAACAATACATACTTATTTTCCTGCACCTCATAAACAAAATATAAACCATAAAAGCATTTTGAGGGACAGATCAAGAGACCGAGCAGAGTCACACGGTTTAGTCCTGCCATGGGAACTAGATCTAGGGCTAGCACAGAGGCAGCTGAGTAATCACACCACGGGCTACAGAAAGATGCTACAAGCAGGGGCAGATTCTTGTCAGCAAACCACCAGCTTCATGTAACTGAGCCAAAATGGTGACAACCCAGAGTTGTGCTGTTTCTTGTCTGTAAACTAATCTTAGTGCTTTTAGTTCTTTCAAGTCAGAGCTGGGCTTGTTCTCAAAGAAAGGTTAGGTACTGAACTACTCTGTAGAAGACAGAACAGTCTCCCGTTATAGACGACAGAAATGAGCCCAGCTAGATGGCATGACTAAGCTATTACGAATGCATAAAATACACTGAGAACAGTTTTGGATGTGTGAAAGATTTTGATAACATTGCTGAAAAATTCAGTGATGCCTCAGTTGGAAGCTTGCATTGTCGGCTGTCTGACAACTGCCTCAGAGAGCAGAGCACAGAGCAGACAATGTCTACACCCTCCCATTCTCAGCCTCACCAAATTTATCACTTTATGACACTGGTTATCATCTCAAACATGAAAAACCTAACAGCGCAGCAGGAAACAGGCTGAAGAAAGTTCCACTTCTTAGTAATTCAAGCATCGGCGGATGGCCCGATCTTTTGGTGGCCATAGCCGAGAGCCAGTTTTGTGGCCAACCATGGAAAGCCAGCAGCTCTGGGCTAACCTAAGTTCAGCACTGTACCAGCAGGGCAGGAGACATCCTTCTGATTCTATTTCCTCCTGTAACTGGCCACAGTGACAGCTGCTCAGGAGACTGCCATCCGAGTCAAATATAACATGTAGGTCACTAGGTTAGCAAACTTGCCTCAGAAGCACTCACAGGAAGCAGAATCCCTGATCTGTCTGGGGCTTCCAGAGCTGAAGTCTACAGAAGCTGATGCACGGGTCTGGGCAGGTCACTAGATCCCCTTATCTCAACTATTAAAAACAAAAAACCCACACAAGAACCCAGCTTCATTTCTCCCCATCCGTCTCTTCAGGTTTTGCCCTGAGGACCTTTGCTCTGTGCCCTGCTATAAGTCTACCAGGAAAGCATGCTGCAGGAGAGATCCCAATGGCGAGTAAGTAACCGCGTGTAACACAAGTGCTTCTGTCAGCAGCAGATCCATTGACTCGAGGTCTCACAGGTATCCTGCTCCTACCACTGAGCTGTGGTATTTCTTTGGTTTTTATAGTGTTTTAAAGCCTCTGCCTGTTTCGTCACTCAGAGGAAGTTGGTCAATGGGTTTCAGAGCTCCCGTGGCTGAGAAGAGACGACTCGTACAAGCACATGAGGGTTAGGAAGTGGGCCAAAGACACGTATGTGTTTCACAAGATAGTCTACAAATGGTTTAAACAGGAGTGCGTAACCAATTTAGTTTGTTATGACTGTGCATCAGAAAAGGTGGAAAGCTCAAAAACAATTTAAGAAGCTTTCAAGAAGCTGTAATGATATCAGGAACACGAAGTTACAGTCATCTGAGGCTTCTCCTACATAACTGAGAAATTTCAGGAGAAACAAGATTAAACTGTTTTGATAATTATATGTAGATACTACTTCACTAAATGTTCCAGAGGGGTAAAGCTCTAAAGAGAGAACAACTTACCTGTTGTTCAATTATTTTTAAATCTTTCACTCCAGGACTGATACACTGACCTGAGTTTGAGTGCAAACACACACACACCCCCCTCTTCACTCACCATTAGGTGAACATTTTTAAAAGCAGTGAAGAATTCTAAGCATTTTCCACGCCACCAGGCAGAAAAAAAGAGCATCAGCATACCTGATGGATTTTCTTTTTTCAATACCACTTTCTAGCAAGTCCCACTGTCTACAGGAGGGTGTAAGATACACACAGACGGCACAGCCTTCTGGCATGTAGTTTACTGGCTGTCCTCTAACCTATGATTCAAGCTGTATTAAGATATCAGTTTGTGCACATGCACTGAACCAAGCAATCCAAAAAGCCAGGTCAATACTTCAAATCAAAATGTCCTCAACAAGAGTTGAGGACATCCTTCTCCTCATGTCCAGTGAAACACCAAGATATTCAGAAACTTACAGCAAGAGTGGAGCTTCCTGTATCAAAAAAAAGCCTTAGAACAGGAGAAAAATAACTGCAGTTGCAAGTGTTTTGCATGCTTAGAAACCACTGCTTCTCCAAGAGAAGAGATATATCAGGAAAAGGATGGATTTCTTGTCGCTTATCATGGCAACTCACTGAACCCCCATTAATAAACAAGGAACAGTACCTCACATCAGACTTTGAACTGTCAGGTATCCCTACTGAATGGGCAAAACCTACCAAATACACAAAGCTCCCATGGCAGAGTTGTGCTTCTAAAGTGGTAGATCAAGGTATCAGGTAATTACAAGCCCAGCTGAAGAGAGATCATGATGCATTGGTCAGTCACACAACCTTATGAGTCATGTGTGAACATTTGACTTACATAAGACCTCAGCAACATAATGAAGAATAGAAAAGCAAATAAAGATTGTGCTGGCAAAGCTGCTGCCATGCCATGCCAACTTTACAGTCACCACATACAAACCGGCAAGGGAAAACAAAATACATTGTCAGGACAAGGAAACACGAAGCACTAAACGACACAATTCTAATGAGATACTTGGAAGACAATGAATCCCAGCACAGCACCTCTGCCTGTACTACTTTAAAGCAAGGAATAAATTCAAAGTCTACTGAGCAATCAGGAGAGGAAAAAAAAACCCAACAGTTTAAAATGCTGAACACAACATATTGACAATGGAGCAGAACTCGACAAGCTTCATCACATTAGCTTGCCTTCGATTTACTACAAGGTGGTAGTAGTATTTTAACCTGCTGCCCCTGTGTCAAGAGGGAAACCTAACAGTGCACACGGCAAGCCCTGCTCCATTTTGTGAAGATACTGCCTCATATCTAAGTGACCAATAGGAGAGGTTTCAAAATACAATATGTGGTCAGCTAGGGGAGATACTGATGTGAAAGGAAATTTGAACAAAGAAGCCTAAAGAGTAACAAGCCAGTAAGCATTCCATGACAAATTGCCACCTTTACCACTAACTTACTGCTTACATTACTAAATTTTATTCCTTGATTTTAACAAACAAACAAAAAGCTTGAGGGAAATGGACTTTGATATCATCTGATGGGCAGAATATGATGTCTTATTTTATAGGAGGGAACCAAAATATTCTAAGTAATCTATTTCAGCACATCCATTAGGCTCACAGCAAATGAAACATGCTGAGAGCCAAGACATCCAACGTGAAAATACTGAAAACGTACCAAGGAAGAGCGCTGAGAAGTTATGCAGAAAACCATCACACCCCTTCTAAGAGAAAAAAACACATTAAGAAAAGCACAGAACATGATAACAGAGAGATTAAGGGAGCCACCGAGTGATGAAGCGCTGCAGTCAAATTCCATGTATAGGATGCTGAAGGTAAACAAAAAGGAAAATTAAAAACGTTAAGGAAACAAATATCCCCACCTACCCAGAAGCACACACCGATATCACAGCTGAAGATAAGGGAGGCGTGTGGCTAGCTGAATTAGATGTATCAGCAATCTGAGACTAGGTAAATAACCAAGACTAAGCTAACACTCAGCAACAGCAGGAGTAATGACAAGAGTTGTGCAGAATGTAAAAGACTGGATTAAAATATCCTGGAGGAGCTTCCTACACAAGGGATTGACAGAGGATACTGAAAACTTTCAGAGTTAGCAGGAACCTCAAGAGAGTGTTTGGATGAAGAGGGAAGAGACAACGAGAAGCAATCATGTAGCTACATTTGTGCTTCGTGCACCTGAAAGAGAACACACCAGGAGAAATACACAACCTATTCAACCAGACTTACAAACAAGACCAAACAGCAGAGATTGGGGCACAAAGCAGTAACAGTAATGTCATAAAGGAAGAGACACAGGAACGGGTGCCAGCAGGAGAAAGGACCTTTTTTGCTGACTGGGCTTCAGCAGAGAACAAAGACACATGCAAAAGCACTTGCAGAAGAATGGGCCAGATTGAGATCAATTCTTTGCATTTATCTAAATGCAAAAGAAAAATACATCTAACAGCATCCTAGACTCCTAAAATAATATGACAAGTTTTGAGAATGCACAATCCTCCAGAAATCCACAGCCGAATACAGGAGTCCAACAGGAGACAAGATGCGAGGGAGTATTTCAGATGGCTCGTAGGTGATGAGAACATCCACTGTTAAAAAGATTTGTATAGTTTAGCAGGGAAATAGCAAAAATGTTAATACTGAGAAGTAAACAGGGGAAAAGTCACAGTTCACAAATGTATGTAGGTTGCCACACAACAATAACCTCATAGCACTGAGGGATGTATAGAAAGTTACAAGTAAAACAGAAGAACTGAACTGAGGACCAGCATGAGGGAAAAAAACCACCAAAACAAATAAATGCATTCACTGCAAGACAAAGGACAGAAAAATTAAAAACCTGAGGCAAAGCTAGTGCTAAGTGGAAGAAAAATCTCTTGCTTATGTTGAAGAAAACAAATACTGACACAGGCATAAAAGGAAAAAAACCACCAAACACACCAGCATTCAGAAAACAGTGCAGTATCTTCAAGGCTGAATAAATTTAGAAGAGAAAAGGCAGCTTTTATGTTTGTGCTTCCCCAAAGTTCCACTGCGTGAGAAATACTGCTAAACAGAGTAAGGACCAAAATGAACTCTGGGCTTGCGGTGGATACCGAGAGATTCAGACCAAGATTTTGCAGTAACAAACCAGAAAATTAAAACCAAGATGACTACAGTTAATTCTCAGGACCTACATTAAGACTCTACCCAGAAGGGACACTGAACCTACTGCTGCACAACAGAAGAAACAGCAATATTAAAAAAAAAAAAAAAGGAAAAATGAAGATATGCAAGATAGAAACAGTGGGCATCAGGACAGAATCAAAGGGCTTAAACAAGAAATGCATGCTTGATATTGGCATAACACAAGCAGTGAGAGACCTGCTTTATAAGCACTGAACTGAGCAAAGCAGTGCTGTGCTGTTACCACACTACTAGGAAAGGTGCCGCTGCCTGATCTATCGCCCAAGTACGCAGAACAAAAGATCTAGGTAAATAATTGCATTGGGTAGCTCGCTCCACATCTTTATACTTTCTCCATAAAAGAGAGAAAACTTGCTCTGCACAAATATTTTCACATTGAGAGCAGTAAAATAGTTTTCATGATTCTTACTTTTTACATGAATACAAAAATATTCAAGGGCTCAGCAAAATTCTTCTGAGTGTTTCTGAGCTCCCAAGAGGTCCCAGAGCAGCACGTAATTTTGTCCCCTGCATACCAAAACCCAACCCGCACCAAACCACTGTAGCAAAGCCCTCGTTTTGCAAGTCATACAAGTACCAGGAAGATCTCCCAGCACCAGAGACCTGCAGTTGGAAAGTTGTAACACCTCACTGCCCGGAACACCAGCAGCCTTGGGGTGCCCCATTCCAGCAAACCCCCGTTTCATTCAAGTTTTGACGCTTTCTTTTCCAAGCTCCTAACTTTACACCTGAGCCCCGCTCTTAGCAGCTCCGGGGCCTCCACGGGCAGCACTGGGAGAGCCCAGCCTGCCAGCAGTCCAGCCGGACACAAGGCAAGCAGGGCTGGATCGTGGCCACCCGCCTTTTTTCGCTGGTTGCCCTCCCCAGGGGGCACAGGTGACCCCAGCGGGGCAGCGTGCTCCCCCGAAAGCCAGGGGAGCACCTGCACAAATAAGCCGCGCCCGCTGCCTGAGGCCGGCAGGGCTGCGCTGGCCCGGCCCCGCACCCGGGCGGCCTCCCGGCCCCCGCCCCAACCGGGACCCTGTCCCGGCAGCAGCGGCACTCGTGGCTCCCGGGAAGCGGAGGGCGGGGTGGGGGCGAGCACCGCACCCACCCCTTAGCGACCCAAGGGGCGGCCTCAACAGGCCCCCGGTGCGCCGGGCCCACCGCCGCCCCCAGAGATCAGTCCAGCGCTGCCCCTTCCCCTCAGCGGCAGCCCGGTGCCCGCTCCGCTCCACCTCAGCCCCGCGGTGCCCACCCGCCACGCGGCCACCACCCGCGGACGGCACCCGCCCCGCTTCGCCTCACCTCAGCCCCACCAGGAAGGCAGCAGGGCCGCTGCCGCGGGGCCCACACCCCTCTGCCCCGGCCCGGCCCGGCCCGGCGACGCCGCTCCTTTGTGCCGCGGCCGCGCACGGCGGAAAGATGGAGGCCACACACCGCCCGGCCCCGCCCCGCCCCGCCTGGCCCCGCCCCCCGCCGTCTCCCGGGCGACCCGCCCCGCCCCCGGCCTCGGCCCCAGCCGGAGCGCTTCGCCCAATCGAGGCGCGGGACCTCCCTGACGTCGTCTGTCAGCCGTGCGCGCGGCCGTTCCGCGCGCTTCTCCGCCTTCCGTAAGAGCAGCGCGGATTGGCTGTGGTGGGGAGGGTGCCGCCTAAGGAAGGGCTCACTCGGTTGGCTTTTGTGAGCGGAAGGGGCGGGGCGGCCGGCGGCGGCGAGCGAACCGGGACGGGCCTGTGAGGAGGGATCAATGGCGGCGCTCTGGGTCGGGCTGTGCCTCTCGCTGTAACGGGCTGGCGGCCGCGGTGGTACGTGCTGGCGACGGTGGCCCGAGCCCTGGGGGACGGCCAGGTGTGGGGTAGCGGCCGGGGCCTCTGTGAGCGTGGCGGAGAAAGCGGCCGTGGCTGGGCTGTGGGGCCCTTCGGGCGCAGGGGCGGAGAGGGCCGGCCCGGGCCCTGTGAGCGCGGCGGACTGGGCCGGAGGCCGAACGGCGGGGGGAGGCCGCTCCCGGAGCGAGTAGGTGGAGAGAAGGTAGAGAGAGGAGGTCGCGGTGAGGGCTCGGCGGCGCGGGCTGGGAGCAGGCCCCGGCCCAGCGCGCCCAGGCCTGCGCCCGGGAGGCTCACCCGCTCCGAGCGTACTCGGGCACCGTTAGTAGCGGGTGCTGGATCCCGAGGACGGGTTTTAGGCTGACTACGCCATGGTGGGGAGCGACTCTTCGCCTCTGGCTCCAGGGTGGCTCCAGGCTCGGTGCACAGCACTTTATTCGACGCGCTGCAGAGCTGCGGGGAGGGCTGCCCGAGTTTGTGGCAGTGGTGGGTAGAGGGGCCGTTATTTAACGGAGGTCTGAACGTATTGGAAGCTGCACACGACATCGTCTCTGCTCTGTATCTGTTCCAGCCTAGGTGATGGCAAGAGCCATGAAGTTTTATTTTTTTGATCCTGGTGGTTTTACCGTCTGGTAGTATCCCAAGGTGCAGTTTACATCTGTGACATAAACTTCTGTTATTTACACTGACAGCACATCACTCACTAGAATACAGGCAAAAAAGTAGGTGAACAGGGGACAGTTGCCAAACATATGTGTTTTTTGTGGTCTGGAAGATTCGGTATGTTTCAGATAGGAGAGGGCAAAGAATACACCCAAGATTAGCAAATTTCATAAGTGCAATTGAACTTAAATGTGAAGCTGCTTGATTTTTACTTTTTTCCCCACGTCTTTGTGCCCCAGGATGGGGCACAGTAAAGTCGTTATTTGCTGAAATGTGTTTGATCAGACACCAGTTTCCAGGATTGTAGTGAAAAGACCATAGCTGTATTTCAAGTCATAATTAAACCTTAATCCACTTCAGATATCTTAAAATACATTGTCTGAGCGAACTGGCTGATCCAGAAGACAGGTGGTTTGGTGTTGAAGGCTTTAATCCCCAGATGATGCTGTGCTCTTGCTAAATCCCTCTCTTTCAGTTTGTTTTTATGACCTTCTGTCACCATTGTATTGGAACCTTCCATTTCCTCTCTAAATGGACGGGTTGAGATGACACAAGTGGAGATCCAGGTTATCTTGTTTATAAAGCATTTGGGAGGAAAGCTAGCCCTGTGATTAGAACCTGTATTCAGGAGAAAGATTCAATTTTCTTCTCTCTAGGTTTCCAGCTTGAACCACCTTCAGAAATGACACTCCAAGAGCAGGTGTTCCATGCTTTCTGAAACGTGGATTTGTCTGAGGGTGGATTTTTGTTAGATATTAAAAAAGAAACAAGAGAGAGAAAGAAAGAAAAGTTAAAAAAAGAGAAACTCACCAGCCCTTGGTCTGTCCTTTCTTTCCCCACTTCTTAAGACAATGTTTCTGTCTTGTCTCCTTTTGATAATTCCCGCCTTAAGAATGCATCCTGCTGTGACAAATATCTGTCCAGTGCTCTGATCTGGATTTCTTCTGAGACCCCAGTTTGTCATCTGTATTACAAACAATAGCTCACAAAAAGCATCAGTTTTTGTAAGAATTTCAGGACTCTGTTTCCTGCAGGAGTGGTATGAAGGAAGAATGATAAATTGTCTCCTTCCATTATTTGGGTTACTGCATCCCTCCCTCCCTGGAAGAGTAAGTGTTCTGGGTTCACTTCCAGCACTGAAATGCAGGCAGGGTGAGATCCGAAATTAATAATACTTGGCAGTGCAGGGTGCAAGTCCTTGAGGTACTTACCGAAGTTATACCAAGGAAATAAGAAGAAACTAGAAAAAAGTGTGAGAGTAGTGTGACTCTAAATGGCTAGCGGTTGATGCTGTGTTTACATTGTACTTGTGTATACAGGCTTGATGTCAGAAACAAAAATAGGCATTAATGCCTCCCTTCTGTAGCATGGAGCTGACAGAATAAATCTTGAAGTGAGCCACTTAAGGCTGGCGGAAGCAAATTGTTTCATCCTGGGCTTACAGGTGTCAAGACCATGAGCTTCCTTCTTAGGATGACTCCTTGGAGCATCTTTACCTTGCACCTAGTATTGAAACAGTGATCTGACCAGTACTTGAGTATTAGGATCTCTTGAAGCAGAGGGTGGGTGTACTGCATGAGAAGGGGCTGTGCTCACTTGGTCACAAGTGCTGCTCCTGTTTTCTAATCCCAGCCCCGTCTTAGCCCAAGGGAATTCCCTCCTTCACTCACCTCTTGAGCTCTGTGTACCCCCACCGACAGTCCCCACACATAGTCTGTCCAAGCCTACCTCTCCCCAGAGCTGCAAAGAGGTGCAGAGTGCTTTTGAAGGTTAAGTTAGTTGCTAATTTCCAAGATCTCACTGTTATTTGAATATATGTATTCAAATCATTGAAAACAGGGAAGCTTTCTCAAGTTTTCACAGGATGGGCAAAAAGAACTTAGGTAAAGTGAGGGCAAAGTGTCAGATCCTTTCTCCAGAGCAGAGAGGTGTAAGAACTGAAATAAAAGGATGTGAGTGTAGGTGTGAGGTTTTTCTTTTTTTTTTTTTTTTCTTAATATATTTATTTAAGCAAGTTAAATCCAAAGTAGGGAGGGGGAAAAGTCCATTAAAATATGACTTCTAGAAGAGCAGCCTGAGGCAGACAATAGGGAATACAATTATGAAAAATAGTAAAGAAGGAGTAATAGGTGGTGCTATTAGTCTTAGCAGTTATGCAGTGAGTAGGTATCTCAATCAGTACTTACTATGTAGTGTTCTTTAGAGAACTCAAGTTATTGTAAGTGCAGCAGGTCTGTTTTTCAGGATGTGTAGTCATGTCTCCTGCACTGACAAGTGAAATCAGGCCCCTGGGTCTTTCATATTGTGTTTTTAGGACGGACTGTTCCACAATGGATGGGGGAGATGGTACTGCTGACCTTGTGATTAACAAGAGGTTTGTGTCTGAATCGGAGCTGGAGGAGCGGCGAAAGAGGAGGCAAGAGGAATGGGAAAAGGTCCGAAAACCTGAGGATCCAGAAGGTATGGGATACATTTTAATAATTATAGGAAAGAGATCGGAGAATATTTAACTTTTGTGGAAAACAGAACTAAAAGGTAATACCTTGTATTCTACAAGTTCAAAAGGTTTTTACATGAAAGAACTAAGAAGTGTTGTTGATTTAGTATTTCTAACAAATGGTCTCATTTCCTGATTGGTTCCTTCCTTTCAGAATGCCCAGAGGAGGCATATGACCCACGTTCGTTGTATGAAAGACTTCAGGAACAGAGGGAAAAGAAGCAGCAGGAGTTTGAGGAGCAATTTAAATTCAGTAAGCACCAGCAGTTACTATTTTGTACCAAAACTTCATGTATTGTGTGCAACAGCTGTATACAACATCTGCCTAAGGGATGTACCTGAGTGTCTTGTCTGCCTCTCTGACAGATGAACAGAAACTTGAGAAAAGTATTGTTGAAATCTTGGTTTTTTTTAAGGATGGTAGATGTTCCTGCAGATAATGTACCGTTCTGGGCACTGAGACAGCACCACGTACGTGCAAAACTCAGAAGTTGCTTGCAGTTATGAAGCTGCATTCCTGTAAAGTGTGGGATACTAGGTTTATTTTACACATTAAATCAAAAAAAAACCCTGATGGCAGTCCACGGAAAAGTGGAAATGTAACGTGGTTTTGTGACTCTTGAACTCATGCTTTAAGACAACACCATTCTATTTGAATAAAAAGAAATCCCGTTCCAGCAACTGTTACATTTCCAAGCCGTAATTAGTTGACACAAAAGTGATTTGAGGCTCAAGATTACTGTTTGGAAAAAGTAAACATACAGAAGTTGATTCTTCAGAACGAAGATGTTTAACTCTTCTAATGAAATGGAAACATAATTTCTATGGATGTTTGAATTTCTGGTTTTATAGAAAAATCCTTTGCATTGTACCACCTGTGTATGTGCAGCTGAGTGCAAAGATGATAATGAGAACTAGAAAAATATTAGTCAACCATTTTGGAAAAAAGGGAGCTATTGGCTCTGTCTCAGGAGAAGTGAGGATGATACTGTGGGACTCCATTTTAAGGTGGGTTCTGATTGATTTTGGTTCTTTAGCAGGAAGCCTTACCCTCAAACTACTGTGTTCTTTAAGCTCTAGTTTGCCAAACTGGATTCTGTCTAGAATTTCTCTTGTATTTGCATCACAACAAAAGTATGTTTTACCTTTAACTATGGCACAATATTTGAGTTCTTTTAAGTGATGCTTCCTGCCCCTGCAGATGCTATCAGGTGTGTTACTGATTACATGGTTGCCTTTCCTGTTTTGTAGTAGATGTTTTTAGAATCATTCTTGTACGCAGATTTCTTTGGGAGAAGGTAAGTGGGAGGAACTGACTACCTAAAGATCAGTGTTGGGTGGACTGTGGACCACTAGTTTACCTCATCAGAGTTCAGCCCAGTTTGGCCACTTGTGACAAAATTTGTCCCCTAATATGCTTGAATTTGCCTTAAAATTTTCATAAATATTTTTTCTATCCATGGGAATTAGGAGTAGAGAAGGAGTAGAAAAGGAGTTTAGTGCTTTGTCATTCTGATCAGTCAGACTCGATGATGGGACTTGGGAGGAGAAACACCTTAATGCTGAAGAATCTGAAGAATCGTGTTTGCATAAACACACAGTTACCCTGAACGTTTTATGTGGATAAAAACCATATACAGACTAGCAGTTCTTCTTTCTGCATTGCAAGAATGTCTTCCTTTTCAAAGTAAAATAATTTTAGTAGAATGTTAGAGCATTTTGAATGAAAATTAATACTAGTATTCTCTAAAATACAACTTTTAAAAATTTCTTTTTGAACGATTATGATAGCCATGATAAGTGGAAGTTATTTCCTGTCTCTTAAGTTTCGCTTGTATTTTTAGCGGTGAAAAGTGGAAAGTACAGATAGCAGCATTAACACATTATAAGTCTCCAGCTGTACCTACAGGATTCTTTCCAGCTGGAGAGTTTCCAGTTTACTTCAGTAAATTTTGATTCAAGTCATCTTTGGTGATGTGACTAAGCAATTCTTGTCCAAGTAGTCACCAGAAAACTGACTGCTATCAACCTGGATGAGAAAGGCTTCTAAACTGTTTCCCTTGCCCAGTTATATTAGATCTGCAATGTCTTCCCTTTGGTTCAGGAAACCTGTAAACCAAGTACTGGAATGAGAAGCATCCTAGAGGGGGGGTAACTGAGAAGTAAACCACCTGCTGCTTTTATTGCAACCCTTGCAGAATAACAGATACCTGCTAACCTGGGGGACAAAACCTACTGCAGACTGTTTGGTAGGGAATCTCAATGACATCAGCTATAAGGATCTCGATGGCCGCTTCTCTTAGTTTGCAGATCAGGCAGGCAGAGAATGAAATTAATTCATGTCACTCGCTTCAAAAAATGTCCAGAGTTTTACTACTTTTGCTGTCTGTTTGAAGGGGCCCTCAGCAGTAGTAGTGGGTGCTACAAGTTACTGTTTAAAGATTTATAAATGAGTTCTGCATTCTTAGAGTTGGAAAGAGTAGGGATCAGCCTTTAAAACATAACCTCAAATAAGAATTGATTTCTAGAGCTTTTCTGTCAGGCAGAAGCTTGCCAATTATCAGTGTAAATGGATTTCTTAGCTTGCTGTTAAAGCGGATAGCACTTGACTATGTGAGTGAAGATCAAAAAAACCCAGTGACCTCATGTAAAAGCCTAAAAAGTCCTCTTACGGAATTAAACTCTAATGAAGACTTAAGGTGATGTTTGGGTTAAGATTTCTGAGGGTGACTACAAACAGTAGTTTGGTCTTTCTAAAAAAATATTTTAAATTCTCTTTTTTACTAAATCATTTGACTGAGAGACGTTGAATATTTGCAGAACAGAAAATAAGACCTTCCTACTGCACTAGCATGTACTTTCCTTCAACTAGGGTAGCATGTTTAGAAAGAATTTATTTTTATTTGGAAGTTAGGAATTGTCTTGCTTCTACTTTTTTTTTTTTAAAGAGATGTTAATCTCAGTTGCTAATTGTTTGCTTTAAGAAAATGTACTTCCTATTTTGAGGCAAGATTTATGGGGAGAAGTAATGTGGTTTTTTTCTGGTTGTCGGCTGGTTTAAGAACAGGTTCTGAGGAGACAGACTTGAACTCGGTGTCTGAAACCAAAACGACATATATATTATTGCTTAATGTGGTTATTCCTTGTTTTGTGTAACCTGTTCTGAATGGCATTTCAGAACAGCAGAAAGGCTGCTTGTGTGAAAACTCGGTCGATTTTCTGTAATTATATCAGCAAGTCCAATAGCATTTCATGGCTTCCTATGAATTGTGTCTTGCTTTTCTTTGTGTTAATGGTGGTGTGTTCAAACTGTGTTAGTTTTAGTTTGTGTGCTTGAGTGTGTAAGAGTTTTGGCTTGTTACCATCCAGTATCATTAACTGGGAAGTGTTTTTACTCCTTAATTACAGAATCCAGCAGACAGCCTGTGGAGTTTGCTTTGTACCCTTTTCTCAGCGCAGCAGCACGCCTGCTGGAGTACCCAAGTCACTCAGTCACCCAGGACTCTACTCCCCACGTTCCCAGTGTCTTTGTGCAAATTGTTCTACCTCAGCAATATTAGAAATGTCATATGTGAGATGTGGACGCTTACCTACATTTATGGGGGAGTTTGAAATCATTGGAAAAATGTTCCAAGAGAGTGGTGAAGTAACGCACAATAAATGGCTGCTCCCTAAGTGGTTTTAGCTTATCAATATGCATTCTTTTCCTTTATTCAGAAAATATGGTAAGAGGCTTAGATGAAGATGAGACACATTTCCTTGATGAGGTTTCTCGGCAGCAGGAGCTACTAGAAAAGCAACGAAGAGAAGAAGAGCTGAAAGAACTAAACGAATACAGAATATCCTTTGTATTAAAATGGCTGGTGGTTATATAGGAGAGGATAAGAGACTGGGCTGTAGTTTTATTCTGCCATTGACATTCTTTCTATAAAACTGCTTTACAGAACATGTACAATGATAGGCTTTTAAAGTTTAATGTTCTCGTTGTAGCTTGGATCTCCCACTGTAATGTTTGATATTCCACCCCTCAGTCCCCACATGTCTTTAGCATTTTTCTTTCCTCCTCCCTACCCTTGTTTGGGGTTTTGTGGTTTTTTTTTTCTGTTACTGAGGGCATGCAATACCATAGCTAAAAAGAGAAAGAGAACATAAAGAAAAACCAGCCTATTCTAATCATTTGCTTTTGTCTTCTTATGGAAAAGTAAGTGTTGTTGTTTGTTTTTCTGACTTCATATTGGCTGTTTTTAACATGCC
This sequence comes from Strix uralensis, assembly GCF_047716275.1. Lineage (NCBI taxonomy): Eukaryota > Metazoa > Chordata > Aves > Strigiformes > Strigidae > Strix > Strix uralensis. Next base: position 2,095,838 of record NC_133983.1, on the reverse strand, counting down.
TGTTTGAAATAATGTTTGAATTGCTCTCTCTGTTATTCTTCTTGAAGTATTAGTTACTTCCTCCCTTGCTGATGATAGCTGCAGGTTGAGAAATTAAATACATCTGTGCAGGTGCTCTGACTTTCTTTTGGGAAGTCGGTGCCCATGGAGACTCAGCTCTTTTGGGTAATACAGACTTTTAGGCAGTACTAAGGGCAGAAGAGTTTGCCTCTGCTGTTAAATGCCAAATTTTCATGATGTGCTAGAAAATAATATAGGATGCTTTTTCTCTCTGATTAGTGCCAGTCAAGGGAGGTTGGAATGAGTTGAGGATTTCTGTTCTAAGCTAAATGTTGGTTTTTTTGAGGTTTACTGAATCTACGCAGAACCTGGTGGTTTCTTTGCCTCCTAATGAAAACCATTGCTTTTAAGCCATCAGTGAACAAAGCACAAGTTCTCAAGGATGCTTTAGTATAAATGAAAGAGTCTGTGGACACAAGGAGGTAACCAAGACCAGTCAGCAAAAAAAGCTGAATAGCACCAACGCTACAAAGACCTGCATTACCTTGTGTTAGTTAATGATTTACAACTTAGAACGTGTGTTCTGTGGAGAGCATCTAAGTTATCTCAGTAATGCATTTATGAAAAAGCAATACTGGTGCATTGTTTTACTTCAAGAATAGGCTGTAGTTGGTTGATGGATTTGGAATGTTTTCTTGATTTGTTGGATCTAGTAATGGGATGTTCATAGGATATATTTAGTTTCAGTTGCTTGTGGGCCTGGCTCATGCAGGGATTGTGCAGTATGAGGTTGTGCTGTGGAAGCAGCTGACAGCTCTAGTTAGGTCACATACGTCTGGGGTGAACCATACCAGCCCAGAGGGAATCTTAGGTTGTCTGGAATTAGCCACATAACACACTGATCCCTGAGTTTACTGAGCAGGGCCTGTTCAAGATGTACAGGCCATCTAACCTCAGTCTTTGCAGTCTTAATAATATAATCTGGTTCTGTATCTGAAGTCTGGCTGTAAATTAAACTGTGGAACTTATTGCTGATGGGGTGGAGAGAGGGAGAGTATTTTATAGTCACCTCATCTCATGAGAAACTGAGAAATTTTGCCCATTCCATTTCCTTTTTTTAAATTTTATTTTTTTAACCACATTTTTTAACCATAATATTTCAAGCAACCTCAGAGCAAATTGCAAAATGACTCATGTGTGTTTGAAATTTTTGAGGGTATTCTTGTGGTTTTGCATCTGCAGGTTGTTACTAATGGTTTATCACTACAGTGACAAAAAACAGTGGGTATTAGGTAAACGTGCTGGATCTAGAGGTACTGTTCAAGTGCTCTTCCAAACTAATAAGAGGAATGCCAACCCAGTGGGTTTGATTATTTGCTCCTTTTCCTGGTATAACATCCAGTTTAAGCTACCCAGAGGCATTCATTTCATGGTAAAACATGCGTCGATATTCAGGTAGAGCTTTTTTTCTTTGTTTTTTTTCTTCATTTTTTAGGTGAACAATCATGAAATCATATATCTTAAGGATAAACATGCCTTGGAATATTTGAATGTGCCCTTGAGCATAAGAAATTCATATGCATGGATACATAGGAATTTTACTTACTTGTGCATGAACAACTAGGGTTTTTTTGCTTCTTACCCTATCCAGACCCCACTGGTCTGACTGTTTAAAGATTTACAGATATTTTTTTAAGCCAATTCCAAGAAGTGTTTGCGAACAACATCCTCTTGTCTTAAATCCTATGTAAATATAGGAAAAGTCCCCCTCCAAGAAGCAGGCTTTACTGTAGGACAGCTTTTTTTAATGCAGTTGATGTTTGAGGTTGAGAGGTTTATTTCTAATGTAGCCTTCCTGAGAGGAGATGCTTCTTGGCTAGGTATAGTGTTACATTTGCTAATGGCAGCAATATATGTAAAATCTCTGTTAAAAATGTGCTGTGTCTCTGGTAGTTGAAGAGTGTTAGGAGAGTGGCATCCTGGATGGAAGTGAAAAGCCTGTAATTTGGTATCTTTTAAAAGAAAAGTCTTTGGGTTCCTCAGCCAGGCTTTTGTAGTGCAGTATTAGAATATAACAAAGTAATGATCCTAAATGTGGAAGTTGAACACTGCAGCGTGTGGAATTGTGTGTTGCAACATTAAACCAACACACAACAAGCTTTCAGATGGCTTCTGATAGCCACAGGATGGCACTCCTGTGCCATCTTAAAAAATAAATAGAATTTAACAGCCTGGTTTTGACTGAGAAGACTTTGAGTTGAGGTAGAGAGCAGTCTGGGTTACTGCTGTATCCTCAGGTAAATCAAATAAGCAATGGCATCTGAACACTCCTAATTGTCAAGTGATTGGAGACTTTGAGTGTGTCAATTCAAAGGAAGGTGTAAGAGTTTTTGATTTGCAGATGTTCAGTGGGGGAGAAAACCTGTGACTTCAACTGTATGATCCATCAATGTGAAATTCACTATCCCAATATTTATCTGCAATAACTGTGTTATTAAGCTTGTGGTTGTCACCTGAGCAGTGGAATTGTGGTCAGAGAACAAATACCCCTTTAAATTAGATTGATTTGCCTTTGCAGAAGCTTTTGTGACTCCAGTGGCACCTCGTTAGCAAACAGGATCTTTGATGGCCCTTATTTCATCAGATACAGCTGGACATGAACTGTTATCAGGGATGGGACTAGATCCTGCCACAGAAGGAGACAATGTGTGTGCAGAGTGAGTGTGCCTTAATAACAGACCAAGCTCCTCCTCATCCCGTCTGAGAACCTGCTTAAGCTTGTCCACCTCATTTTAGGTATCAGCTGCATTCCACCTTGCTAACGCTGTTTTAAGCTACTTAGCTTTTCTGTGCAGTCTCAGTCTTTTTTGGGTGAATCTTAGACCACATGCACCCTTAATCAGATCTGTCGTCTTCCTCTTGGGGTTGGTGTTCAAACTGGCAGTAACAGCCTTGTGGCCCTTACAAAGAGATGAGCTGAAAAGTTGGAGTGATAAATATCAAAACAGAAAATTGAACTGTTTTGCTTTGGTAGGCTGAAGTCTGCTGGGCTCAGCAAAAGGAGGGTTTGAGGAGTAGAAGTGAGTCCACATATTGCTACTTAGCTTTTTTGGCAAGGATTAGGGGCTGAAGCAGCAAATTTGATTTACAAATGTGTCAATCCCTGTAGAAGGGGGAAGTACTGCATTGCCTTTTAAATTTTTTTTTTTTTTTTTAGTCCAGTCTGACTTTTTTGCTGTTCTAAGACCTTTAGGAAAAGGCAGATGATGGATATGTTTATGGGTGCTGGATGCGTCATGTGTTGTGCCTTTCTGACTTCAGAAAAGCAACTCCTAGTCTGTTGCCTGGACGTCTTTACAGGGAGAGCTGCTATTGATAGTTGAGAGAGCTCTGAACCCAGAGGGTGAAGTCTCTTCTGTCTTGGCCAAAGGTGCCTGCTAAATGTCATTACAAATGAGTTTATTTTGATAGAATATGTGAATGAACTTCGGTCGCTGCTGTCAGCAGAGCTGGCTAAATATATCAGAGAGGAAGTGTCTGTTCTCTCCATTCCTTCTTGGTTGATCCTTAACCCTTAATTCACAGCACTCTCACCAAAGTGGGAGTCAGTATGGACCCAAAGAAGGAAACTGAGAAGAAATTGCCCATGAAGTCAGTGGAAAACAAGAACAAATTCTCTCAGGCAAAGCTGTTGGCAGGAGCTGTGAAACACAGAAGGTTAGTTTCACACCTCTATAAATTCATGAGGAACGGAACCCAGTTTGCAGTGTAAAGGGAGGCAGGCCAAAACTGCCTCCAGAGAGTGAGGTGTGAACCTTAGCCCTAAAGAAAAAAGGGGGGAGGTATAAGAAAAGATCAGCCTTGTTTCTATAGGCTCTCACAAACTGTGGGAAAAACATGAAGCAATTCAAATAGATAAGCGTGTGTAAAACAAGTGGGTAGACTCTTCATTCTAGACTGCCAGGCTTGGGCAATCCTGCTTGGGGATCTAGAGGGAATCTATTTTACATCTATTTGTAGACATCAGTGTCACCTCACACATGTAATTTCATTCAGATTTGCATAATTTATCTATCAGCCAATTTTATCTGTGTCTAAAATAGATTGTTTTAATTGCTGCTGGGGGCAGCATGGGGGAGACATAGGTTACAAGAGAAGAGCTTTGTGTACTAATTTGATCCTGAGGGCATCAGGTAAACTTGCCTCGTTGCTGATTTGCACTGATACATCAACACCCTTTCCATCCCAGGGAGATGGCAGCTGGGTTTGTGTTCTGTTTGCTGTTTTGATCTTGGCCTGCAAACGCAGCTGCTGGTGTGCTACAGGTTATGAAGAAACTAGGCATGTGGGACCAGATTTATTTCCCACAGATGAGTTGTCTAATACTTAAGATGATTACTGACATCTCGAAATTCAGTCGGTGTTTTTGAATCTGTCCCAGAGAACGAGAGATTATTTTAGAAGCTTATCTTGTAGGGTGATGTTTAGCTCCCAGTACAGCAGTAACTGCGTGTCTGAAAACTGAAGTAAGCACTTCAACTACCAATGGGGGGGAGGGGGTTGGGTAGTTGTTTGGGTTTTTGGAAGGCAGAGAAGAAAAACCCTGAACTGATAACAAGCAGCCAACAATGTGTTTTTTTTTTTTTTCTTGTAACTACTTGTACTTAATCCAGTAGGATGTAGAGAAGGAGCTGGCATGTGCTTAATGGCACATCCAAAGTCTGCAGATGGCATCTATTTGAAGAGAGCATCTTAACTGACATGTCAGTGCCATCGCAGACTTGCTTTGCAGTCTTCTATTTTTGCCATCTTATCTTTTATTGCAAACTGGCCAAAACCAAGTGTAGCGTGAGCTCAACATCTGCTCTCTGAGCTTTGTAGTTTCCTGTAAAGGATGTATTACTATTAAAACCTCCCTGCACAGAATAACCTTTCGTCTGTACTGCACGTTCTGACAGGGACAGAAAAGAGTTAATGCATAAAAATGCTCATACTTCATCACTTTAGTTCATCACAGCCGAAGCTGGGAAACATTTGTTTATGTGGATGGCTTAGGATTGGGAACATGGAAGAGGGGGTGGGGGGGGGGGAAGAAACTAGCAGTGACAAGGAAGAGCTGTAGGAGCTCTGAAGAGTCATAAGTCCAGGTAACACTCCTTTCCCCCAAGATCACTTTGGACCCAAAAAGGACCCCTTTCTTTTTTAGGTCAGACAGTGCAGCTGTGTGTGAATTGCTGCAAAGCCCAGTGGCTTCTTACTGGGTGCAAGATTTCTAGATGTTTTAGAACAGGCTCTCAGGGTGCTTGAAGAAGAGGAAGGAAACCCTGGAAGGGAAAAGGATATGGATGTTGCACCAGCAAGCGTGATAATCATCCACATGTGCAAGCCTGTGGTCATGTGGGCTGTCTGAAGCTTAGGTAGTCATTCCTGGTCTCCTGGGGGGTACTTCCAGCTGAATAGGCAGCTCTGGGTTTCTGTGCAAGAGGTCTGACTTGGTCTCCCAGAGGCGTGTTTCCATTTCCCAGGTTAACGGGTGATACTTGCAGTGTAGGTGTTGCCTCTTTCTAGGATCCTGCATGTTCCCCGAGGAGACCCAGTTTACAGCAGTTAGAAGTGGTGATGGTCATCAGAGGATCCTGCTGGCATTTGTGGTAAAAATGTGACTTTAACTTCACAGTAATTAAGTGGTTGCTTCTGAGGAACAAGACACTTTCTTATTTTTTCCACAGTTCAGATGGTGGTAACAGTGTGAAGAGGTTGAAACTAGATACTGATCATGATGAAAAGAATCAAGGTATGTCCTGATTTCTGCATGTAGGAAGCTGTCTGTCTCTCACCTGAACAGCAACTGACTTGGTGTTAAATCTGATAGAGGATTTGCTTTTCTGCTCCTTCATTATGCAAGACAGCAGACTGCGATTGGCATGTTCTCTCTTAAAGCAGCAGAAATGGTAACTGTAGGTGCTGACAGCTTTCATAGGGCTGGAGAGAACCTCTACAGGTCATCAGCCTATCCCCTGCCTAAAGCATTCCTGACAGATGTTTGTCTAAGCTGCTCTTAAATCTCCACAGATAGAGATTGTGCACCCTCCTTAGGCAGTTTATTCTAATGCTTAACTGATTTTACCCTTAAAGAGTTTTACCTGATAAGTATTACGAGTCTCCTTAGCTGCATTTCGAGCCCAGTGCTTGTTCTGTCGACAGGAGACATGGAGAGCAGATCATCCCCTTCCTTTTCACAGCACTATTTGATGTATTTGTATACATCCACTATTAGCTTTTCATGCTATAAAGTGATCTTGTCCGTCCTGAAACCAATTTGTTTCAGAAAATTATGGGAAACTAGGAAAAAAGTTGCATTTCAGTTTCAGCTGTCAGGGCTGCAACTGATTTGCTGTCAAGATGCTCCGACACAAATAGGGTGAGCTGCAATTGTGTAATGACAACCCAAGGTGCCTCCTGAATCTCCTTCTGTTCAACAAACTTTCAAAACACTGGAAATAATTAATTAGCTGTGGAAGATAGGAGATGTTGACTAGAATGATGGAATAAAACTTTTCCTCAACTATGCCATTATATCACAAAAACGTACTCAATTACACAAAGCAGAGCTATTTATTCTTATTTAGTGGGTTTGGTACTTGACAAGCATCAAACTGACAACTTTAGAATGAAAATCTGTAATGCCAGCATAGAGCTGGGCTTAAACTAGTGATGAGGGAAAAAAAAAAATCCCCTGAGGTAACAAGTCCTTCCTGTCAGAATAGCTGTATTGCAGCATAAAGCTGCCTTATGCTTTAATTAAATCCTGCAATCATCCACCACTTCTGTGGCAATAGCAGGTGAGTGACACGCAGCAGTTCCTGGGCTGATTAAAAGCCCTTTCCTGCACTCTGGTTTTTGACTGAGGTACCTGTCTTTCAGAAAAACCATCCTGTGTTCCCTTGGGGAGCAGCTCAGTGGGAGGCTCCACAGTCCACTGTCCCTCAGCAGCCGTGTGCATTGGGATCCTGCCTGGCCTGGGCGCCTACTCGGGGAGCAGCGATTCGGAGTCCAGCTCGGACAGCGAAGGCACTATAAATTCCACTGGAAAGATCGTCTCTTCTGTCTTTCGTAGCAACAGTTTCTTTGATGGTCCATAACAAAATCCCTCCGTGTGTAATGTAGTGCAGAGTATCTTCCAAAGCCCTGATGGATGCTTGATGCATCCTTCTGTCCCAAATATAATCTTTCTAGCTAACCTCTCAACTTTAATACACTCAGATACTCCTAAAATAACTCATTGTATCTTTTTTTTTCTTTTTTTCCCCCCAAACTTTCCATTTCTGGGGTGCATACTGAGCCTGGAAGAAAGGCTGCCATCCTAACCCAGAAGGCACACCTAGTAATGTAATGGAGGTCTGAGGGTAGGGAGGAGAGAGCTTGATCTTTTAAAATTCTTACGGAAGAATGAATTCTGGTAATCTAAGAAGTTTATACAAGACTAACAGGCAAAAAATACTCACTTGAAGCAGTGAAGTCTTGTAGAAACAGCCATGTGTTCTGTTTTAAAATGTCATTTTTATTCTGTATTTGAGAAATGGGGGCAGAACAAAAATCAAACAGATGGTGAAGTGTAGATTGCCATGACACTGTAAAGAAGTTTTAGTGTTACATGATTAAAGACATTCTGAATGCATTTTTTTTTATCTCTGCTTGTGCCATTCATAATTGTTCACATTCCATTAAGCAATTTCTGCTCTACCCAACCAGCCCCTTCCTCAAACCGCCATCCAGGGGAAGACCAAGCCAGCCTCCTACAAATGCAGAGATGGTGATGAAAAACTCTTGTTCTGAGTGAGTTCAGAGGAGCTGCAGTTGGCTGTTCTACTCAAAGGCCATTGCTCCCGCACTGGCACCTGACAAGTCATTCAGCTTTTCTGCAGCAGTGTCCTGAAGAGCATGACTCCAGAGCGGGTGGGATTCCCCGCTTCAGCCAAACCTCTTTGTGCAGAAGCTGGAGAGCTCTGCTGTCCTTGGCAGTCGGTGGGTTTTGAACTTTTACTGGATTTAAGAAACCTTACATGGGCATGTTTATGGACGCTGTGGACCAGGGAGCCAGGCAAGAGCAAGAAGTTGGCTGTAAAAGCCGAGGGCCCGTCCTTTTCACCTCCGTGTGCAACCAGCGCTCGTGGGAGCTCAGAGGATTGGAACAGCTCAGCTGGACTGCTCAGAGGTGGGAATGTCTTTGTGACAGTCTCCTTCCCAGCGGTCCTGCCCTATGGACCTCACTCCAAAGTGTACATGCTTCTGAGAAGACAGCTGGTAGGTGCATACCAAAGGGCCGTTCTCGGAATGTGACACTAAGCGAGCAGCTGCGATAGAAGCAGCGAAACCTGAAGGCCTTTAGTAGGATTCATGCCTTAGCTTGAGTGTGGAGCTTTCCCAAAGGAACAAGGAGAGTTATGCTCACGCTCAATCTATCCTTAGCCAAATACCCTTTCTGTTTGCACAACCCTCTTCCACAGTCAACTCTTTACAAACACACTATAATTCCTCCCCTGTTCTGGGCTGCGTGGCACCTCTTGTGTTTGCTCCAGAGTTGCTCCTGCCTCTTCTACAGCTACTGTAATTATGGTGCTTTCGGGTGGAAAGTAGCTAGAACTCTTGCTGCCTCCTTAATGCTTTGCTTTTGATGACCTTCATCATACTTAGCTACGGAGTGAAATGGAAGCAGTAGGCAAAAAAATTGCCAGTTTTTCTTGAAAGTCGCATTTGCAAGAGCCACGAGCAGTTGGAGCAAGATGTAGGTGTCCTTCCCTGGCATTAAACTAGATCAGTCATTTCTCTCTAGAGTCAGAACAACCTGGCCTGGCTGTGACCATGCTGGGGCCGTTTTCCTGAGTGATACTTTGCACAACTGAAGTCAAAATTAGACAGAAATGCATAGGGGGATTTGGCAGGCAGTTGCGGGCAGACATGGTGATGGTGATTACGTTGGACCATGCAAGGCCAGGAGGAGATGTAGGTCAGTAAAAGCAGGTGTGGGAACGCCCTGCTTTGCCCTTGTTCCCACAAGAGCAGGTATAGGGCGCTTGGGGAATGCCTTTAGCTCACACAAGCCTTTGAGTCTGAGTCACCTCAGCTGTTCTCATGGCCTATGTACAAACTGCAGAGCTGTCCCAGCTCAACACTCCATCCGTTGGTCTCCTTTACCTTTTTCCAGTCAGAAGCCACCTGACGTTAAAATACTTGAAGTGCACTGAGAGACGTGCTGGGACATGAAGAGTGCGAGGGATGGAGGATAAATCAGATCTTCTGGAAACGGCAGCTAACCTTGCCCCGGGGCTGACAGGCTGGAGAAGAAGGGCTGGCTCCAGCAACTGTTGTTCACTGGTGGATTTAGAATTTTTGTTGGTTGGGGTTTTTTTGTTTGTTTAAGACTATTCTCTCTGCCATGACTGCATAGTGTTTGCTTCATCCCCTCCACAGGGACAGCTTCATAAACTGCTGGTTGTCTGTGCTAGTTGTTAAAGCTTCAGAGAGGTGTTAAAAAAAAAAAAGACAAACCCCCACAAACACTCTACTAGCAGAAGAGCTTACTAGCTAGTGCAGCTGCATGTGAGGTTCTCTTATGGAAAGAAAAAAAAAAAATTTTTTTCCAGAGCCAGACTTTGATCTGGAAGCTGAGCTGTATACAGCATTATTTTTAAACGAGCCGCTCTTCAAAGGCTGCTTCTCTGTTTGGAAAGGGTGGTGGTGGTTGGTTTTATTTTCCCCTTCCAGGGGGCTTTGCAAGGCAGATACCTCATGGAGCAGTCCCACCGCTCCCAAGAGATGGGGTCTCACCCAGGGCCCTGCTCGGCGCTGACTTGGGGCCTCACCGTCAGCTTTGGCTCCGTGCTTTGGCCGAGCCGTGGGGCTGCACGGGCAACCTGCCTGCTGGTGACTCAGTGGCAACCACGCAGTTACTAGCAGTAGTTGGTGGCAACAAGCACGGCCAGTAGCACAAGCGTGTGAAAATGGGCTCCAGGCTTTACGTAGAGACACGAACCTCCCACCACAAGCACTTTTGCTAACAGGGAGAAGGGAGGTCAAGTCTACTTGAGTTTGGAGTGTGGCTGGTGAGCCCTGCAGTGTATTCAACTTTCTACCTGCCAGCTTCAAAAGACCTTAATCTAGTTAACAACAGAAGAAAGCAGCAATTACCGCTGAGGATAGCACATTGCTGATGAGCAGCTCAAAGGAGCTGCTGGAGAGCAGGATTTTATTACCCAGCCCATCTTCTCCCAGGCAGCAGGGAGCTTTTGTTACTCAGACTTGGAAAAATTTCTAGAGATGAAGCAGCAGTGAACCATGAAACTCCCTTTGCCAGTTTGTTGTGGGTTCACCAGTGTTTTCCCAAGCATGCACGTGGTGTGCACACGCACCAGGCCCCTGCCCTCGGCTCAGGCAGACACAGAGCTGACAGGGGGGAGTGAGGGGATGCCCCCCTCACCGGGACATCCCTATTCACCTCCAGGGTCAGTAAATCACCCTCTGGCACGCTGCCACTGAGGGCCTGGGGCTGATCCCGGGGCACGGTGAGCAGGAACGCTGAGTGCAGGGTGAGCGGCTGGGGGAGCAGGACAGCCCGTGTCCGGGTGACTCAAACACCCAGCACTGCTGACCACGCTCCCAGACCTTCCCATCTAGGAGACTCTTGTTTTAAATGTCCAAGTTTCTTTATTAACCTGAGTATAACAAATATAACATGTACACAGTATAAAAATGAACATAGAGCATGACATGTACAGGTACAACACAGATACATGAACTATACAATGACCAGTTCATTGAATTATAATAATATATTAAGCATTTCATTGCTTGGAAAAAGCAAGTTTTGATTGTAAAAATTGTATCCTGTTCCACTGAAATTATACAAAGTACATTCAATACTGAAAAATGACTCAACAGAGCAGGACCAGGGCATGGCCTGGCCACTTAGTGTTACTTCAGGCTGGGACTGTACAAAATGAATCCAGATGCTTCTCTGGGATGAGTTTTAAGAACTTAGCAATTAAATTAAGAAGTACAAAGTGTTTCAGGGAGGGTATTCTTCTCTTAAAAGCATGTGGAACATGCACTTTCGGTAGGACCAACAGGCTTCAGCAACATGCAGAGGGCACAGCCTGGCACAGCTCTACGCAGGCTCCGAGTTGATGGGTGGCAGGTTTTGGTGCTTGAAGTACTGCACGACTTGCTGGGGCAGCTCTGCCAGCACAGCTTTGGCCAGGGTCTCCTTGGGGGCCTGTGAGCGAAAGGGACAAAACACCGGTGTAAAAACAGCCATAGGGGACTGACCGAGCAAAGGTGGCTGGGCCATCCCCAGCTCCAGACCGAGGCATTTCATTTAATACACCCTAGAGTCTACTGGCAGCCAGCATTTGATACACCTGAGATTATTATATTCTATGCTACACCTTCCCTCCAGGAGATAATTCACTGGTAGGGAGGAATCAAACATCCTCAGTAGATTAGAAAAAGCAGGTATTGAGTAACAGCAGGTGAAATGGAAAGACACTAGTTGCAAAAAGAGGGGAGATAAGCTGATTTTCTGCATCCTCTGGCAATCCTGTGCCAGCAACAGCGTCCGACCCAGGGCTGACGCCTGGCTGATCAAGATGGGCAGAGAACTGCATCTCATGTGGTCTTTTTTTTTTTTTTTCTTTTTTTTTACTTTTACTTTTTTGGGTTTTTTTAAATTTCTTCCTTCATCAACTTTTTTCCAGCGTGCAATGGTGGGTCAGGCAGTGGGCAGCAGGAAGCCCACGTGTCCACAGAGGGGACACCTGCAGGGCCAGTGCTGGCGTCACCCCTTTCTACAGGCACTGGGAGGGGACTGGGGGGGCTCGGGGGTCACCCCCGGGACCAGGGCAATTCAGCAGATGGCACATCACAGGAGCTGGCTGAGGCCTGAGTGGGAGCCACCGGCATGGGATCGCAGCGAGGGATGTGAGCCCAGTGCCACCCCAACTTGCTGTGGGAACCTGGACGCTGCCTTAATTCCCTGGTTTTTGCTCCCACCTACCTGGCAATGACAGGGGGTGGTGGAGACAGGGGGATGCTCACATGGAGCACATTACAGAGACGCGGAGCACTGTTGCCCCGGCCTGCAGCGCTGATTTACATGGTTCACACTAGAGCATCACTGAGGGATGTGGAGTTTAGGGCCAGGGTAAGGCAGGCAGGTGCCAGCCCTCTACCTCTTGCCTCTCTCTCTATGCCTCTACCGGGGTTGCTCCACTTCCAGGGTCATTTCCAGGCTTGAGACCCCGTTTCTGCCTGTGGTCCCCTCCCCGCTGCCCACACTCACGTTGCGGAAATCCCGGAAGGGCACGAACTGGACGATGTCACGCACGGCCTCCTCGCCGGTGTAGGAGCGCAGGACCCGGCTGTCCCCATCCAGGAACTCCATGGCGGCGAAGTCGGCGTTGCCCACCCCCACGATGATGATGGACATGGGCAGCTTGGACGCCTGCACCACGGCGTGCCTCGTCTCGTCCATGTCACTGATCACGCCATCCGTGATGATGAGGAGGATGAAGTATTGCTGTGGAGGGGAGGGCGGAGGGTCAGACCCAGTGGGATGCGGGGGCACCCTCGCACCGCAGCCGGAGCCTGTGGGGTGGGAGTGGCTGGGATGCTCTGCACTTCGTGGGGAGGGAGGTTCCCCACGGATTTGGGAGCAGGAGGTTCAGTGCTTCCCACGACAGCTGGTATCCCCCCCTGTTTTAGCAGCACCCAGAAATTTCAGGTGCTCCCATTCCTCCTGGTTTTTGAAAAATCATAACCAAGCAACAAACCAACTCCCACCCCAAAATATTTTGTTGATTTACTGATTTACTGTAGTTGATGGAAAAAAAAAACCCAACCTGTGCAGAGCTTCTGTGTCACAGCCAGGAGGAGTTTGGGGCCAGGACACGAGCCCAGCTGGGAGGTGAAATCTGCCCCCCTTCCCGCACACAGCAGGGCGTGTTTCGGGGCGGTCCCCATCTCCTGCATCCCAGCCCTGGGCTCAGAGCTTGTCTGCCTCCTGCACAAAGCCCTGGGGCTCGGCAGCACTGAGCGGGGATGCAGAGGGCACCAGCAACGTGGGGGGGTGCCAGAGCAGCAGCATGGGCACCCGCTCCCCTTCTCATGGGGAAAGGAGGGTGACAGGGTGGATCCATGGAGCTGGGGGAGGATGGACAGACGGACAGTCCTGCTGGACCCAGCTCAGCAAATCTGGGGCATGCAGACCCCAAGAAAACCTTATCTATCTCCTCCGCCTCCAGGGAAAGTAATGGCTCAATCTTGGCACGTTACACAGCCTGCGTGTGCTGGAGAAATGACGAAAACAAGCACTTGAGCACATTAAAGCCCTTTGTTCCTCTCCTCATTCTTTCCATTTCCTCTGAAAACCACTAGCGCAGTCGTCCTGGAAAAGCAAGAGAGGGAATGCTGCCCCAAGCCCATTTTCTTGGTTTTCCTCCAGCTCACATCTCCTGAAACCTTTCCTAAGCGTCATCTTCCCTCGACACTCCCCAGTGCTAAACGCCAAGTACAAACGAGGCTGCAGCGAGCTCAAACACAACCTGAGGACACAGGTGAGGAGCTTTTCCTGAGCCTGGGCAGGCAGCCAGCCCCTTCCCGATCCCAACCCTTTCAAAGTATTAGCCCTATCTGCAGAGCACTGCCCAGCGTTTAGTTTTTCCCTAAATCCAAACTTTTCAGAGCAAATCACGGGGAGATGTAGGTCCAAAGAGCAAGACTCCAACATCTGAGTCTGGAGGGTAAGACTAAACTTCAGGAGAAGACCTGCATGCTCCTATGGGGTGGCCAGCACTGGGCATCGCTGGAAGCAAGACAAGTGCTGGGGCCTGACCCTGTCTGGAAACCAGTACGGGAGGAAGTGTAAAACCTGATAATGTGACCGACTTCAAGCTGCTTCCACCCCTCCTCCCCATCCCGCCGGTATCTGTGAACAAATCAGTGCAAAACTGGCCTCTGTGCACGGTCAAAAAGAAGAAACCCAGAAAGGACTCTCTCCTGTTGTTCCCTTTTTTGTGTGAAATCTGTAACGGGATCAGAGAAAAATGCTGGAAAGTATGCAGGGAAAGAGAGGGGAGCAGAGCTCATCAAATGTTTCTCACAACATATTTCAGAGGCCAAGTGGAATAAGAGCTGATGCTGGGGGTCAGTCTCAAAGCCTGTGGGGCTGCAGCGGGGCGAGCCCGTGGGGAGCACCGTTACTGGCAAGGGAGCAGTAGGCCTTGCATGGGAGCATGGTGGGAGATTCCCCGGGGACCGATGACAATTTTGGTGGTGTCAGTAAATGGCAGCAGGGCAGGGGTGCTGGTGGCACCCCCAGGCTCCAGCCGTGGTACCCAGCCAGGTGCCACCTCTGCCGAGCCGTGACCGGAGCTGCTGGGGCAGGGACTAGGCTGGCCCCAGGTCTCCATTGGCACACCAACCCGGCAGCACCTTCCCCCTTTCTCCAATTTTTGTTGTTAAAATGGCCGATCTCTGAATCCACGGGGACTTTGGGGATGATTCCTGATCGTTTGCTAATGATATCAGCAATTAGGCTCGCGCATGTGAGCAGGGCTTGAAGGGATTAGGCAGCATTAAGCAGCATGCAGTCAGAAAAGGGGAGGTTTGGATGCAGGGACCCTGCTGGAAAGGTGTGGTTTAAATCCCCAAAGCTTATTAATCCTTCCCCAAGAGTCAAAACGTGTCTAATCCCTCTGTCTCTCCCCCAACTCTGACACATTTTAGTCCTCCCATCCCTTAAGAGCTGACGGCACCAGTGTTTGTGATCTGTGTTGCCATGGAAAAACTACGAGTTTTTCTGGTTTTATTTGAAATGTTGGGAGCAAGTGGGAGCAGGAGGAAGAGGAGGGCAGGTCCAGATGGACACCAAAGCCGGGAGCATCAGGGATGGCTTTGCTGCAGGCGTTGAAGATGGGATGGAAGAGGAGAAGACCCCGAGGGAGCGAGATCCCTCATCAATAACGCTTTGTGCTTCCAAATAAAAAGAGCCAAACCCAGGCTTGCCTCTGATGGCACTATTAGTGCCCATTATTTAAAATCTCCCTTGATTAAACTATTAGTGCCAACGGAGGCGTGCAATTTGCATATGATTAGCGCCTCTGCTCAGTGTGGAGCCTGTGGGCTTCTCCCTCCCCCACTGATGCCTAGAGAGAAAACAAAAAAATGAGGAGCGACCTGGATTTGTGCTGAATTAAACCAAATTCAATATTTCCTTGTGCCTGGAGCTGGGAAGAGCAACAGTGTTCAAGGCAAGGCTGAAAGAGGTCCCCTTGGGAGGAGGGTTCAGGTGTGACCCAGCTCCACTCCAGGCAGGAATCAGGAAGGCTTCAAGGCAGCTCCTGCCATGTACGTGCTGATGCCCGAGCTGAGGTGCTTTTGGCCAGCAAAACCCAAGGGCTAGACCTGCCATCCTCTGCAGGCAGCCCATTGCCACAGGGACCCAACAGGCACCCAAGCAAGTTCTATCTTGCAGTCTTTAGAGGCTTTTTTGCACCCCTAAGAGGACACCCCCATCACCACCAGCAAGGCTGGACCCATGGCTGCAGCTCCCGGCACAAGCAGGCACCCTGACATCCCCTCAATCTCCAGCCTCGCCCTCCAAAACCACGCTGGCACTGGCTCCCTTGTGGCCCAGCACAACCCAGTATGGTTGTGCGAGGCCCCTGCGCTAACAAGCAGCTTTTTGACATATGGACGTGAATGGTCTGATGGACTAATTAACGGGGACTTCCAGGCCTGCTGAGCGGCTGAAGCGGCTGCACGGGAACCCAAAGCCTGGCTCTGAGCCCTCTGCTTGTCCAAGTGGCGTGAAAAGCAATGATCAAACTGAGCCATCATGTGGTTTTCTGCAATTCCCCCCTCAAATATAACAAGCTATTCGAAGGGAAATACCAGAAAGGTCTTCTCCTGGCAAAAGGTTCAGATTTGGCCATCAGCCATGTCAGAAACACCACGCTTTACACCACGGCACGGGCTCGCTCTCTCCTGCTGTTTGCAAGGCTGGATGTGCACCCCCCAGATCTCCCTGGGAGATCTTCACAGAGGAGAGGGAGATGCTTCCTCCAGCTGTTTGGTATGTGTTGAAATTAGCTAAAGGTTTGAAGATGCTCAGTCTCTTCCCTGTTGCTCGTGTTTCCCACCCATGCTACAGCAGCAGCATCACCGTCTTAGTGACCCCCAGGGACCCCAGGACAGTCCTGCAGCACGCAGGAGCAGGAGGTTGTTTTGAAAGCAAGAACCATGCTCCTCAGGACTATTGTTCCCCACTTATCCATAAGGACAGAGGTTGCCTTCTCAGAGCAAAGCCCCTTGGAACTCAGCAGAGGATGTTTTAGGAAAAAAATTAGGAGAGAACAAAGTTGTTCTTTCCTGTCTCCTGCCAGCTGTTAGCTGGCACACGTCAGGGACTCCTGAGCCCAAGCTCATGCTGGCATGGTGGTGAATGGCCCTTGATAGTTGGGTCTGCCATGAGCACACCCCCTCCCTCTCCAGACCTTCAGAGTCCTCAGCCCCAAGTACCATCCCAGAGTGGTCTCAGCTCCCTGATTCCACTGCGCACTGGCCTGTTGAATACCCAATGCCCAGCCATTCCTCAGGGGACCTTGCTGGCCTTCCCGTAAGAATGAGGGAGAAATCAACACTTTTCCACCATTCGTGATTTTATGCATCTCTGATATTCCCAGTTGACCTCCTGGGCCAGAAGGTGCCAGCCTTATTGCTTCCCATACAGAAGTTGCTCCACGCTGCTGAGTGTCAACTCTCTCACTACCATTCCCAGGGCTGTTCGATCCTCTTTGAGATAAGACATTTGTATAAATCCAAGGGACACCCACCTCATGGCATCTCCCACCCTCATCTGAGTTCTCTCCCCAATAATTTCTTATTTTCCACAGCTGCAGTTTTGTTGACTGTTGTCAAGTTTCTGAGTTATTTTTTGCTTCCTAAAAAGCATTTGCAATGACTCTGCATTCTCCATCTGAAGTGACGACAGCCAACTGAGAGCCCACAGCTGCAGGGACCCCAGGAATGGTCCTGGTGGGAGGACCCTGCCTCCCTGCCCACAGCAAAGGGAAAGACACGAAACCAAGCTCAGGCTTTGCCCTCCCCTGCCCAAAGCCATGGGGATTGCCATCACATCATGGGATCTTACGGACTTACGGATGCAGCCTCCTGTTGGGTGGCCTGAGCGGCGAAACGGGCCACGTGGTTGACGATGGGGGAGAAGTTGGTGGGTCCATAGAAGCGGATGTGGGGCAGGCAGGCCGAGTACGCTTGGACAATGCCCTCCACCCCTTCAGGGAAAGCAGAGAAGCCAGGCATTACAATGAGCCACGGCCCAGGCCCACCCCAAATCCAATTAAGCATCATTAGCTAATGTTGTCATGGGAGCTGAAGTTAGATCTGTCTTTTTCCTCTCCAAATTCATCCAGCTCCACAAGTTTCATCCACCCCAACTCAAGTTTTCTAATACCAGGGCTTTGTTCTTTAGTCATTTTGTAGTGGGTCCTCAGACCTCCTGGGGTAAGAGAGCCCTTGTAGTGTCCACAGTCAAAGAAGGCTTTCCTTGGGTTTCTGCAGAAATCTCACAATCAGCCAAAGAGGAGGAGCAAAAAGAAAAGCAACTCCTGCTCTCTGAGCATAACCAAAACCACACAGACATGGAGCAGAGGTAACTGAGAGAAGCAAAGCAATCCCAGCAGCACCCTCTGAGCTCCCAAACTGTGTTTGGGACTTGCAGGTCATCGGAGACCCTTCTGCTTCTGCCACACCAGAACAGCTGCTCTCCTGAAAGGATGCGTGTAAATGGCTGCTCTCCTGAAAGGATGCATGGCTGCGTAATTAAAAAATGACCAATTACACAATTAATCAGCTAATAATCAGTTCTTTGTGAAGGACCTGTCACTGATAAGAGCTGCAGGATGGTGCCTCCTGCACCCCGTAACGCCTGCAGTAAATCAGGTCCAGTGAATGCTTTATAGCTACTGGAGAGGGACTGAACGAAGCAAAGGCAGCAGAAAAGCAGATGTTCACAGGCACCTTTCATGAACCAGCGAGCCAGGTTTGGAGGCTGCCCAAGCCACTGTTTTGCAGAGGCCAAACCAGATGACTTTTGGAGACCACAGTAGCTGGTCAAACCAGACGAGTTTTGGAGACCACTTAGATCTGAGCAGTTCTTCAGCCATGCTCTCAGTGACCAGCTCTCAGCTGCTAAATGAAGAATTAAGACTGAATTCCCCATCTGCTAAACAGGCCTAGTGTTTCTTGCAGGCTTGCTGCAGGAGCAGACGGCTGGTAGGACACACCAGACATCAGAGCGAAGGCGGATTTTTCACTGTCTGAATCCAGTTGCATTTTACCCTGGGCCTTCCTACACACCCCCAAATTTTCTCTGCTTTCCTCTGAGTGCACCATTAGCATGTGCTCTGCTTCATCATTAATGTCTGTCTCTGAACAGACCTTGAAAAGTCCCTGAGATGTTACTGGAGAAATGCAGAGGGAAGGAAGGAAGACGCTGAAGGCATCTAAGACCTAGTAGATGCTTACCTGAGCAGAACGGGTTCGTGGGATTGAAGTTAATGGCAAACTCATGGGACACCTGTGGAGAAGAAAAGACCCAAATTAACATGAAGGGCCAGTGCAGAGCAGGTTGCTCACTATCAGTTTAGCTGATGCTGCAATGCTGGTTTGGGTCTGCTGCTCCCCCGGAGAAGGACCCGGCGGTCACAGACGTTAGAGTACATCCTGCTGAGTCAGCAACACTTCCCAGCCCTCTGCTACCCAAACAGCGAGGAGCAGCTGACACCAACGTGGTCAGGGTTGAGCAGCATTTGAGGATGGACTGGCTCATCAATCCCACCATCATGGAGCCACCTGAAATTATCACACCACACATCCTTCTACAGCTATCAAAGTAGGTTTGTCCACACGGCTTCTCAGTGGGTGCCCAGAGGGAAAGCACGCAGAAGGGACGCTCTCAGCCAGCTGGGACATCTCACCAGTCACTAGGAGAAATTACTTCATCTTATTGCGGGTTATAAAGGGAGAAAAGTCAATTAACATCACAGGAAGCCCCAATTCTGGCAGCATCTCGGTTCCCCATCTCTCTGAAAGTGGCACGGCACAGCAGGAGGCAGGGAGGAGGTGATCAGCTACCAGGACAAAGCCAGCAGATGATTAGCTTCACCATCTCGGTCATCATGATGGTGAAAGGCAGCACAGGAGAGGTGACGTGAACGCTTGAGTGTGACAGACAGCAAGTCCCAGCACAGTCTGGGCTGGTTTTCATTGATGGTGAAACCATCCCTCCTCCAAGGCAGGTGCAAGATCCTTTAGGTTTTCCACCACCTCCTTTGAAGCTGAGGGAGCTGCTCTCGTGCAAAGGTCCTGTGGGACACTGGCAACAGCAGATAGCCCTGCACACCCTGATCCCTGGCCTGTTGCACTAGCCCAGCCAGAGAAACCAAACAGCAGTGCTGGCTGTGAATCACAAAACCTTCCTCATCTACTTCCCCAGGGAGAACCTGCAGACAGAAACCACAAAACACTGGGCAACGGTTGCTTTGAACCAGCAAAGGCAGGGCAGCTCAATGGCCTGGGTGCAAGAGAGGGTCAGGACTCCTGGCCTTCAGTATGAACCTTGCCAATGTTGGCGTGGGTCAACAGCTTGCTTGGGGAACAACTATCACATCTGGGGGCTGAGGCATTCCTCACTCTGCTACCTGCAGTTTAGGCAACGTAAGAAGCAAAAGACTCTCAGGAGCACCAAGGGTGTGCAATTGCCTCTTCCAGCACCTCCAAAGGTTGGAGGGGGTGATTAGGGCTTTCAGGCTACCAAATCAAGGGCTCTGAAACAAAAAGCTCCCGCTCTGTTCGTGCCAGAATTACAAAACAAGGATATTTTCTCCCTCTCAGAAGGGTGGAGGTTTGCTGAGCTTCTCAGCCAGGGGATCGCTTCGGGACATGCATATTCATAATGCTGGCAAAACGACTGTCCTCTAAAGCGCCGTGTGAAGCAGAAGTCCTCCTGAGACTGCAAAAGCAACACGCATCTGATTCAGACTTTCCAATTATACTGGGCATTGTGTCGAAAGCAGCAGAAACTATTTTTGCAAGAGGCTGTGGGGTGGGAAATAGCAACCAAACAAAAGTAGGTCAACCAAAAGTCCTCCCCGTGCTGCAAAGCTGACGAGCTGTCGGACCGGTGAACGTCAACAGTCTGCTTGGGTCTCTCCATGCCTGTTGAGCACAACCAGTAACGCTCCCAGCCACCAGTAACCCCAGGGTTAGAGACTCAGTCTGAAATGTATGACTGTGTTTTGCATACGCCCTTTCTTGTAGAAGCCTCAATTTTGGGCAATATATCCAAATTCAAATTTCTTGATTTTCAGTTGTAGAGGCCTCGCTTTTTTTTTTTTTTAGATGTTCAAAATTCTGCCATACGAGTATTTATAGACAAGGCAAGCAAAAATATTTCCATGTTTTGCACTGCAAAAGAGGGGTTTCTCTTTCTTTAAAGCAGCAGCGGAACGGTTTGGAGCTCTGTTCCTCACTGTCTACAGAGCAGACCCCCCGCATGGCAGAAGTGCTGCAAAACCCCCTCTGGAGTTTTTACCGATATTATATATATGTCTCTGCTAGAAAATTCAACAGGAAGGCTTCAAAATAATAATAATTTTAAAAGAAGGATCTTGTTCCCTATTCAGCTCGTACTTTGAAAAACAGTTTCTGTGGAGGCCAATTAAATGTATATGGAGCACCTACAGGTATCACATTCACCAGTAACTGACAGGGGGAAACTCTTTCAAGCCACCCCAAGGGGTAGGACATCTGTCTGCAGCCAGCCTGTGCCCTCTGCCAGTCCTGGATGGAGACAGCTGTAGTTCCATCACTTCCCACAGCCCGGAGCCTGTGCCAGAGAACCGACCCCGCAGAGGGTTCTGTGCCACCTCCCCGAGCGATGCCACCCCTGCTGTGACTCAGTTTCCCTATATATGTTAAAAAAAGGCAAATGGGTGGAAAGCCTTGGGGGAGGTACATTGGCGAAGCTGCCAGCTTCCTTTGGCTGACCCCATCTCCCAAACCCAGGGCGACCGGTGGGGCTCTGATGTTAAGCATCACCCTCTCCGCTGTCGCCTTGCCTTTGCTCATCCCCCAGAAAACGCAACCCATCTGCTTCCCTCTCCTGTTCCCTACTGGGAAACTGCTCGAGGCTCTCTACAGAGCTGTTACACGGCAAGATGTTCTTTGACATTTCCAATGAGACTTTTGTGTGCAAAACATCTCGCTCCGACGGGTGCCTGGGAAGCTTTGGGGGAGCCATGGCAACGGGAGCACAAAGCGTCATTTATACGGCTCTTATCTCTTAATGATCTTCCCCATTTTCACTCCGGTCTGTGGGTACAACAGCCACCCTTCCTCATGTCACCCTGGGAGTATCACTGGCCACACTGCTCCCTGCCGCCTGCCCGCCGTAACACGGGGCACGGGTTTCAATGAAGAACTGCTGCTTTGGCTTTGAAATCACCCAACGAGCCTTGATGGCCAAAAAACCTTTAATGAGTGAGCCGAGACAGTGATGCACAGACGCCGAGGGCCAGACGAGCTGGGGACGGATGAAGCCTGAGGCTGGAGGAGTGCACGGGGGGTGCCCCCACTGCTAACGTGAGACAACCGATGGGTCACTGCAGGCGTGAGGGCTGGTGACCTTTAGGCACGGGTCAAGCACCTGGGGAGGGAGAGCTGCTCTGCACTGGGGTTTACATGGACTTAGACATCATTCTGGGAGAAAATGAGGTGGTTTCTCTGGTCGGGCTTACAGAGCAGCCCTAGGCCCGTGGGAGCAGCAAGAAATATCTCTGTGGCAGGCTGCAGAAGGCAGCCACAATCAGCATCCTCGACCTGGTACCTGCCTCCAGCCTTGCAGGAAAGGTTGCTTCCAGCCCAGCAACACCCTTCCCACCAGCACTGTCCCGTACACATCGGCAGCAGAGCAGGATGATCACCGTGACCCATTCCCCCAGCAGCCTGAGCCACTGTACCCTTTCCATCCTCTCTGCGTTTTCCATTCCAATTCCCTTCCCCAAGTAATAAATCCCCAACGGCAGCTGGCTGTTAGTCCTTGGAAGCTGCCTACCAAGATTTTCCCACCAAAAGTGGTGAAGTGACAGACCAGAGACATTTGCCGGCCAAGGAGGATGAATCAGCTCCAAAGTGCACATGGAGGGATCTTCTCCTGTGGCTGGGAAACGGCGAGAGCTCCCACTTGAGTCACATGAATTTTGGCTGCCAGGAGAGCAGAGAAAAGCGCAAAGCCAGAGAGGGCAAGACGTCCCCAGCCTCGAGGGCTGGCAGCGATCAGCTTCCTGGCCTGATTGATGGCCGCTCATGACTTACGTGCCCTGCTGCGCCCAGCCCAGAGCACAGCTCCGCTTCCAAAGACCACAAAAGGCTCGCCGAGATTCAACCCCAGCCCGAAGCTGGGAACTTCTCAAAACAAGCGAGCAGAAAGAAAACGCACATTAAGGGTGTGAGCAAAGAGCAACTAAAAGACCCAGCCAGTAATGAAAGATGGTGGCGTCCCAGCACATCTCAGCCATGAGAAGATGCTCCCATCAACCAGCGTGGGCTGCAGAGGCAGCCCCAGCCCCTGCCCACCTGATAAGCAGGATGCTCCAGCTCAAGCCCTTGCAGGACCAGGGTGCTTTTAACCCCTAATCCCAACAAAAGATCGCGGTGGCTTTTGGGAAAGCCCCTCTGCTCCAGTCCTTGCAGGCTCTGCCCACGCAACATCACGTCAAGGCTACCCAGCTCCCAGCCCCCTTCCAGACTTTGCCGCTGTCTGACACATTCATCCAGGGGCCTTTTCCCTTGCCCAGAATTGTTCCTGCCTCCTGCCAGGAAAATGAATCAACGCCTGGCTCTGCCCGTTAATGCCAGGGAGCTGCTGCTTTCATGCCAGCTTAGAAGGGAGGAACAGGCTGCCCGTGCCCCATCCCTGCCTCGCCACCCACCCACACTGCCACATCTCATTCTCCACCAGCTGAAATCCTGCATCCGCCCATTCCTCCTCTGCCTGACAGCTTTTCCCCGACTGAGCCAGCTGGGAAGCCCCAGCAGCTCCGCTCCTGCCCAGGCAATATCAGGACAAACCCATCTCAAATGTGCAGATGGCCGCAACACTTCACCTTCCAGTCCGGCGGGAGCTGGGCGCCGAATCCCAGAGCAGGAAACATCTTGTCTCTAAAAGAGAAGAAAAAGGGATGGGTGTATTTACACACACGAAGCAGACTTGCACGGCTCTTGCTACGGCCTCCCTGTGCTACCAGCTGCCCAACGCCCAGCTACAGTGAAAGCGCCAGCTAAAAAAAGTGTCAGCCTTCCCTTCTCCCAAAACAACACAGTGCCTTTAAAAATCATGAGAGCTGAACAGAGAGAGAATAGATGTTCTCCTTTGGCTTTTGATCTTTAGAGAAGAAAGAGTCCAGCTTTGCTTCCTCACCCACAGGGATCAGGAGCATCCTCTTGCCCAAACACCCGAGCCTCTTGCAGATGTGTAACCCTGGAGATTTTAAAAAAATTAACTATCCATTTTGGTCACAAAATCCAGCAAGGCGAGACCAACAGATTTCTGCTTTGTTTTCTCTGTCCGATGTCTGAGATGATATTTTTCTGTGTTGCACACCTCAGGGCGGCTGCGGAACAAGGCAGCCTGGCAGCACAGCTACCAACGGCAAATACCAGCAAGCTGAGGGCATCTGCCTCTGCACCAAGAAAGCACCGAGTGGCTGCTCCTCAGCTGCCCCCAGCAGAGGCTTCTCCATCCCTGCTAACATACCCTTCCTCTCAACAGTGGTGATGGGGGAGAGGAGAAAACCTGTGCTTACCCTCTCCTCCTCCTGCACCCCAATGTGTATGCCAATTTTCCCCCAAGGAGCTTTTCAAAAGCAAGGTATTATTTGGCCCTGACTTTGCAGTCAGGAAATCAAGGTACACGCATGCCAGCAGCCCCTCGGGAAGCCAGGGGAACGTCTGCAGAACAGGGGTGGAAGCAGAAGGGCAGGGTGCTTACGAGTCATAGTCCTGGATGATCTGGCCGACAGCCCAGATAGCCGACAAGTACTCATTTGTCCCCATGGGGTTGATATAGTGCAAAGAGGAGGGGTCTCGTGGGTTCCCATTGGAGGCTGTGAAGTCAATCCCAACCTGGGGGACAAGAGAGAAGCACAGACCCGTCCTCCATTAGCAGACACCACCACAGACCTGGTCACTGAGCCTCCATGGCCTTTGAGGTCCACACAGTCCCATCAACACCCAAACCTCAAACTTTTTATTCACTATTACATCCACATTTTTCACCAGCAAGCATCACATGAGGTGTCCCGAAGCAGCCCCTGTTCCTGCAGCAAGCCACCAGCATCTCCAGCTCAGGACTCTCGCCGCCCATCTCTCAGGCATTAAGCTCAGGAACTGAGCAGCCTCATGGACACCAAAGCAGCCAGGGCAGCATGGGCATTTGGATCTCAAGGTCTTTGACCAAAGAGTCATAATCCTGAGAAGATCTTTCCCTCTCTTCACCAGGCTTCCCTGGGGACCAATATACACTGAGCTCTCAGGGGACTTTGTCAGCAAGGCACTAATTTTTCTCCCTCCTCAATTAGGTTTTCTATTTAAAGACATTTGTGGAAATGCCTATCTCAGACCCAGTTAAATCTGGTCAGAAGAGGCGAGACGCTGAGCCACCTGATTTGAAATGACTGGGAAGGAAGAGTTGGGAAGAGGCGAGCAGGAGGCGTGACTGCGCTTGCCTTGTTTGCTTAGCAAATAGGCAAAACCCAAAATAACTCTGTCTGCTAAATTGAGCTCAGGGGATTCGCGAGGGATTTTGCTCCGTATCCATAATGGGAGAGGATGAACTGCGATTTGGCTGAGAAGGGACCTTGGCCTGGCTGGGGCAAGAAGACGTCACAGCCCAGGACGTGCCACCACCCTGGCTGGTAAAACAGGCTTGACAGGGGACATGGTTTTAAATTGGAAGAGGGTAGGTTTAGATTGGAGGGAGAAATGTCGTACGATGAAGGTGGTGAGACACTGGCACAGGTTGCCCAGAGAAGTTGTGGATGCCCCATCCCTAGAAGTGTACAAGGTCAGCTTGGATGGAGCTTTGAGCAATCTGGTCTGGTGCAAAGTGTCCCTGCCTATGGCAGGTGGGTTGGATTGATGGTCTTCAAAAGTCCCTTCCAACCCAAACTATCCCATGGTTCTGTGAAAACACAGCTTCTTTGTCAAGCGACCTTACAGCCTTACCAACCTGTGGTTCACTGCTGTAACACCCACACCCGTGCACCCAGCTCCTGCCGAGCCACCATGGGGACACTCAGAGAGCAAGAGGGAAACTGAGGCACGGGGAGGGGGCTCAGTGGAGGCAGACAGGCGCAGGCCCCACTCCTGCAAGCATTCCACCAAGAGCAGCACTTAGGCAACATATTTCAGAGGGATGCAGCTGGTCTGCCTCCAGCATGAGGCAAGCAGTCGGGCACAGTGCCCCCCTCTTCTCTGTGGCTTCAGCCCTTCTCTCCCCACCGTATCCCGTGGCAGGGAGGACACCAGTGACCTTTCCAAATTGCAGGGGTGTCCATGGCAGTGTCCTCCAACCCGCTCAGGCATTTCTGCAGTGTTGCACCCATTGCAAAACCCACCCAGGTTTTTGGAAATGCCTCAGGAGGGGGAGAAACCCTCCAGTAACCAGCAGATGTTTAGATGGGGGATGGAGGGGAGATTTCTGCATTCGAGCCTAATTCACACAAGAGCTCCGTGCTACCAATAAATTTAATGATTTTCTCTTCTATCTGCTCTCCAGCACCAAGACCTTCCTTAGCACATAGAACAGCACACAAAAAGCTCTCCCAATCGCTCCTGTTCCTATGGCAACTCTTCCTCCTCCTCCTACTCTCCCCCCATCATGTTTTTAGATGAAACAACAAAATACAAACTGAAATACTGTGAGTGCCCGCAGCTCTCCGGATACTGCACCAGAAAAGTTTGCAGAAATTGAAAATTCTGCTTCTGTATTGTGGCAGTTTCACTCGGGGTTGTAATGCCCTTGATTAGTTACTCCTGACAAGCTGTAGTCCAGCTTGAAAGAAGGCGGAAACGCCAGTAAAAATGCAGAAAACCATCTCATTAACAGCCCAAAGCCTCTCAGCTGGCTTCAAAATAAGGAGAGCTTCCTTAAAAAACTGGAGGGTGGTTAAACCCTGCAACGGGGAGAGAAGTTGGTAACATTTTGTGACGGGTCAGAAGGTCTTTGTGCAAGTCTGATTTTCAGCCAAAGCCTAGCCAGCTCCCTCCATGCTACTGGACGCACCTGAGAATCACAGTAACAACCCCCCAAAACCCCCCAAACCATGTGGTTTAACAGGGCAGTTCCTCATTGCCACGAAAAGCCACCCAAGCTGGTGCCGAATCTCACACAGAACCTCCCTCCCGTTTTGACCACTGCATATGTGTGACTATTATTGGGCAAAGAGGAGCAAAAGTCCTTACAGTAAACATCAGCTGGCAGCCTCCCAGGATGTAGTCCAGGAAGGAGAAATCTCTGGTGATCTGAAAGAAAAACAGTTAAAAAGTGTTTCAGCAATTTTCACAATTTTATTTGCACAATTTCAGCAATTTTGTTGAAGAACAAAAGAAAAATAAATACACGGAAAGTGCCCAAGCCCCTGGTCACTGTGAGTTTGAGCCTTCAGGGACCTTCAGCCACGTGGCAAAGCAATAGGAGGAATCGCTTGGGTCTCCCACAGCCACGTTTTGGTGCTTCATGAGTCACATGGGGCCAAACAGGGCCACGTGTTGGTCCAAAGCTGGTGTGGGAAGCCTGGATCCTTGAGAGCTGGAAGTGTTCATCATGGTGAATTGAATGAAAGATCCTCTCCCCATGGCCAAAACAGTCTCACACCACCCACAGATCTGGTGCAGGAAGAGCCATGTTGGTGCTTTCCTTGCTCTGCTGCTGCCATATGATGGGAGGACTTCACCAACACCCCAGCTCAGAAGAAAGACCTCTCCCACCCGCACCCAAACCTTGCTCCCAAGGAGACACCGAGCAGTTGGTAGGTGCCTGCAGCCTGGGCTTCACGCAGATGCTGCCCATGTTGAACACCACCTCCTCCTTGGTCTGCAGCCACCCAGGCACGAGGTGGCACCAGCAACATGGTACCTCAGATGCTCCAAGTGGAGAGAAACCCAATCAGAAGGGAAATCACACTTTTATTCATGCTTCACCAGTGCTGTGCTTGGAAACACAAGGGTTCTGGAGGCAGAAGAAGGGATGGGTGGAGCTCAGGAAGGCCCGAGCTTGGTCAGGAGCAGAAGGAAACATCCCAACAGTGTACTCACTTTGCAGGACTTGACAATGATGATCCCAGAGTTCTTGTAATTCTTTTTCTTCTTTTGCTTTTTGGGGTTAATGCACTCTAGCTCGAGCTGTAACACATGAGACAGACACCGGTGTGAGAGCAGTGCTGGGCTGCAGATGCCACCGCTGGCCACATCCTGCAAGCGCCCTCCCTCCATGTGTTTCACAGTGCTGAAGAGACATAGATGAATCACAGCGAGCTACTAGTATTTAATGATGGAAACGGAGGCACAGGACCTGTTTGGGAATGGGTTGCTTATTTTTTCCAGGGTCTCTCACCATGCCCAGGACCTGGTGCGTGGCGGCTGAGACATCCCAGTGAGGCTACAGGGGTCTGCAGGATGGGATGGAGGCGAACGGGACGGCACTGTCAAACACATGAATAATTAGGGCAGGCCACCACCTTTCCTCAGAAGCACTGGGAAAGCAAAATGGCTCTTGAATATTCAGAAAATTGCTGCGACATTTCTTTTTTTTTTTTTTTAATTTAAAACTGAATAAAAACTCTTGTCAAAGAAGAAAGTTTACATGTGGGTTGGTCTGGGTGAGAGGGCAGGACTGGGCAGGGGGAGCACGGAGAGAAAGCTGTGTCCATTCTTCTAGCTGCAGAAAAATGGGAAAATTTTAAATACTAAAATCCTTAAGCTTCCTGAACGTGAATGTTGCATTTCTCTGACTGAACAAAATCAAAAATACGAGATCTATTGACAAAATCCCCTAACTCTGAATAAACCCAAACAGATGGTTCAGCCCAGACCCACCAGCGGGTAGCTCACACATGGGCCCCACATGGGATGGTGGTGGCCAGTCTGTGCCTCCTCCCCCAGCATCCTGCTCAGACCAGCCTGGTGATGGCCCCAGACCTGCTCAGAGCAGCCCAGTCATGGTCCTGGACCTGCTCAGATCATTTGGTGACAGCCCTGGACCTGCTCAGGGCAGCCCAGTGATGGCCCTGGAGATGGCAATGAGCCAGGCTGCTCCCAACCTGCAAGCGTGCCAGTGTGTGGTGCCACCTCTGTCCTCACTTCTGTACCCCCTCATCAGTGTGGCCACACGAAAGGATGACACAGGTCATGAGGAGCCACCCCAGGGAGAAGGGATGCTGAAGGGCGATGCGCAGCAGTGGCGAACAGTGGCCGCTTGATTTCGGAGCCACCTTCCTCTGCCTGGAGCTCACAGCAGCTCCACTCAGAGTGGCATCAGCTGGGGAACAGCTTTACCAGGGAATGGAGGGCACCCGACCTTTCATGATAAGCCAAGCAAGGGGAAGAGGCAGAGAGAGCCCGTCCCCAGGTGGACCCATGTTACACACAGGGGCACAGCAGCACAGGCATGCAGCAAGGTGAGTTTTACTCTCTTCTAACCAGCAGCAATCAGAGCCCAATGGAGAGATGATTTTATTGCTAGGCTGTAGGCTGCAGTTCCAGTAGAAAAACAAGCGCAACGCCTGCCTCTGGCACCATCAGCTTGCGCAGTCCTAGATAGGACACTTCATGCCTTTGTGCCTCAGTTTCCCCAGCCAGAAAACTTTTGTCATTGCACCACACACGGTGTTTTACACACCTCTATGTCTCAACCACGACCTCCTCTTGGTTTCATAATCCTAGCGATGACAGCAGTGAAAAGCCCTGCTTATCCAGGAGTCTTCACAACATGCCTTCAATCAGGTGGCATTTGCTAAGGCTTTTGGCCAGCACTTTGTGGGGAAGACGGGGACACCTTTGGCCACAAAACCTCTGTGGAGTCGCACGGGACCTGGCATTCCTGGGGACCAGGCTGTCCCGGTTGCAGATGCAGCCCAGCAGCATGTCACACCTCCCCTTCTGGCCCCCAAAACCACAAGGCACCCCCCAAATCATGGGTGCTGCTCAGACATCTCATCAGAGCCTGATTTTCAGCCAAGACTGCCTTAGCCCTCTCTCTAGCTCAGATGCTTTAGCTACAACCGTGGCCTGGATCACTCACGGTGTGGGTAGAAGGAGAAAGGAAGTTGGACTTGGCTTCTTCTCAGCACAGGTTGAGGATCTCAGTGCAAGTACCAAAACCACCACCAGCCCCGAGAAGCCCCTCCCTCATTCTTCCCCAAAAGCATGTTGGCACTTACTGGAAAGGCATCTTGGGCTTCGCACATCCTGGCCACCGAGGTCTGAAACTCCCCAATGAAGTCATGTCCCCCATCGCTGTCGTAGTCGTAACACATCACCTATGGTGGAAGAAGCACAACCAGCCTCAGATGCAGTAACTATCTTCTGCGAGGACACCCGCTGAAGTTCCCAACCTCTCCTGTTGGAGACCCCAAACAAGTTTGTTTTTTTCTTTTGGGGGTGGTTCTGATTTGGTCTGGTTGGTTGGTCTTTTATAATAAACCAGCATGGGGTTTTAGATGTTTAATGATCAATCCCAGAGCTTGACCACCACACTACAAGCCAAGGGCTCCTGGTTACCTTTATCATCTTCTCCACGTCTCCATCGCACAGTGACACCAAAGGCACAGTGAATGGCTTCCAGACGGGGTCCAGAGTGTACTTGATCACCTGGGGGGTTGGAACAGAGGGATGCCCTTACAATGGGCACATCTGCAGGGGGAGATTGGCACAAAGTGGGGACACGTTGCCGAAAGCGACTCTGTACCAGGTTCTCAGCGGGGCAGGCCAGGCAAGCTGCAGAAACCCCCATCTCAGCCTTGTTCTGCCTCTTTAACTTAGTCACAGTGGCTCTCCCTTCTCAGGCAGTAGTACATGTGAGTTACAGTAGCTTCGTTTGCATTACGTTGGGTGATCTATCCACCTCTGGGGGCAAGTCAGCACGCCTGCTTGAGAAAACAGCCGCAGCAGACTGGGCAGCACGGGCACAACCATGCCCGGAGTGTGGGCACAACCACTTACCCCATCACTTCAAGTCCAGCAGCTAATATTTATGCCCTCTGCATCCCACTGCTTGAACCCTACTCATTATTTACTCCCCCCCAGCACTGCCTACACCCATCTGGGGTCTGACCACTGAGAAGACGGAGCAGTGGGATGCCACAACCAGCCGGGAAAACCAAACAGCCCAGGACACGTCCAGCATTCTTGCCTCATCTGCGTAACATCTGCTGCCTGAGCTGGAGAAATAATTGATGCTTTTTGACATTTCCTGAGAGAATGCAATCGCTTGGTGGAAACCTAATCAAAGGCTAGCGGGCTGCAGGCACATGCTGCATATGTCAGAGATGCCTTCAGGGCAGGTGAAGACCCTCCTTCACCAAGGTGTGCTCACAAAGAGAGATTCATGTGAATATTAGGAAAGTCAGACACGGGCAGCAGATTAACCCTTCTCTGTGCAAGGCAAACACAGGGGATATGTGGCATGGAGGACCCTGGACTTCTGCAGCTGGAGCAGCAACCGCAGAGCCCAGCGAGGAAGATGCCCGTGGCTGCTGCCATGGGCAAACAGCCACACAGGACCTGCAACAGGCATCTTGTTTTACAGACAGGCTCTTGCGTGAGACCAGGGGAAACCCTGACACTGCGAGCACAGTTTAGTCAAGAATTTGTAAACACCTCCTCCGGGAGGCTGGGAAGAGCAGGGGGAGCCCACGCACCCCGAGATGGTGCCCGCACGCTGCTAGCTGCCGGGTCCCCAGGGTGGGCGGGGGAAGGATGCGGCACCTCCATCACACAGTGCCCAGCTGGGCGTTCACAGGCTGTAATGAGCGCACTAATCCT
Source organism: Strix uralensis (assembly GCF_047716275.1). Lineage (NCBI taxonomy): Eukaryota > Metazoa > Chordata > Aves > Strigiformes > Strigidae > Strix > Strix uralensis. Next base: position 2,064,662 of record NC_133983.1, on the reverse strand, counting down.
TCCCTGCCAGACACCTCTGTGGTGCCATGAGAAGTGCCAGCACCAGACTGAGCACTGGCTATATTCCCACACCAAAAATTGCAAGAACGGGGAACCGTATTTCTTCATATCAGGCCTCAAATAACAAAGATGGTCACCTGGTATGGGATTCCTCTGAGGGCAGAGGGATACGTTCAGGGCTGGTAAGGAGGAGGCTGTTGGAGCACACATTACTTGGAAGAAAACCTTGCTAGACCCTTATCCAGTGAGACAGGACAGTGGAGGAACCAGGCAGCAAATCAGAGGAAAAATCAATATTAACATCTGCTCCCCATAAACCTGATCTGCTTATAGAGATCCCAGCAACGGCTGGTGCACAGCCACACCCCCAATTCCCACGCTTCTTCCAGGAGGAAGGGCTGCAGGTCACTCAAAATCCCCACGTCTGAGAAATACGTCTCGGTGAGTCAAAGCCCAGCTACCCACACGAAACGAGGAGGAAACAACCAAACAAGGTCCCAGCCTGCTCCCGCAGAAGAGAAATACTAAGGTTGGTATGAATTAAATATGCACAGAAACGTGTGTGGGAAAGCACCAAAAAATAAACAGCAGAGCTAGGGTTAAAAGGACGGCCCGTACGGGTACCACAGGACACAGGGTGTTACACACATCCCTGGTGCTCATGTGCACGTGGGTGTGCGAGTGAAGGAAATCCTCACGGACTTTTCACAGCAGTGGTAACAACCAACGTATGGGGAGACTTTGTAAATAAATACCACCCTCTTCTGCGTGAGTTCACACTGTATTTTGTCAAGCAATTTGCTGCGGTGGGACAATGAGGTCCTTAACCAAGCCTTGAGGGGACAAGACAAAGACGGGGGTGAGATGGAGATGGGAAAAGGAGGGGTGGGAGATGAGGTGTGATGGCACTCTCCTCCTCCAACACAGGGGTTGCTGTGAGCCCCTCCTGCAGCTATTGCCCCCTCCTCTTTCTGCCAGCTGCCAGGAGCTACATGCAAAAAAAAAAAATAAAGCCATGAAACAAGCTTTGAAGAGGGGGAAAAAAAGCTGTTGAAAAGTAATTATTAGCCTGGTTTTAAATCAGAAGCCAGCCTTTTGCCTCTCCCAGCAAACACCCCTGCAGGCGTGCTTCTCCCTGACCGTGCTGTGCCTCTTATTCATTGCTTTAGCAGCTTGACAACATAACTAGAAGGGAGCTCAGATCGAAATATCACAGCGGGTATAAACGAGGGACAGGGGAGGGTCAGTTGCCCCTGACTGTACCCACTGGGACGCTGGTACAGGTCTCTGCCTTCTCAGCCAGGGCTCCAGCTCTGTTGGACACAAGTCCAAGTGCTGTGCAGGGAAGCTGGAGATGCCTGAGCATCCTCCCAGGTTAGCTGAGGATCTGGCAAAAGCTCGTTTTAACCTTTCCCCACTACTGTTCCCTGGGCTGCCTCTCACCACCTGTCTCCACCATCTCCCCAGGTCACAGCTCATCCTGCTGCTCCTGCAAGTGGAGGGAAAACGGTCCAGGGCTCAGCCCAAGCTCAGACTGAGCTTAGAGGTTACCACAGGTTAGAAGACAGAATCACAGAACCGTCTAGGTTGGAAAAGACCTTGAAGCTCCTCCAGTCCAACCATTGACCTAACACTGACTGTTCCCAACTCTACCAGATCCCTCAGCGCTGAGTCAACCTGACTCTTCAACCCCTCCAGGGATGGGGACTCCCCCCCTGCCCTGGGCAGCCCATTCCAACACCTGACTACCCGTTCCGTGAAGAAATGCTTCCTAATATCCAGTCTAAACTTTCCCTGGAGCAATTTGAGGCCATTACCTCTTGTCCTATCGCTTATTACTTGGTTAAAGAGACTCATCCCCCCTCTCTGCACCCTCCTTTCAGGTAGCTGTAGAGGGCGATGAGGTCTCCCCTCAGCCTCCTCCATCTCTGCTTGGTAGATACAGTACTGTGTAATACTGAAAATATCTCAAGACCTTGCTGGCCTCAGTAAATCTTCATCTGCTGGAGTCCAGCAGCCTCAGCTGGACACTAGGAAGGCAGCTGTAAAGTTCTGAAATCCCTGGATCCCACCCTGCTTTATGGGTGATTGATGAGATAATGCCATGAAGAGCAAGAGGACCTGATGTAAGGATGGTGGTGTCTCAGCAGCTCGGGTTAGAGCCATGCTCACCTCTGTTCTGTGGACCAGCATCCATTTCCCATCGTCACCTGGTTTATAAAACTCCAAGAATGGGTCTGACTTTCCAAACAGGTCCTGGGGGAGAAGAACAGGGCGGGTTACACAGTGCTCTGCAAGCAGCGACAGCCGGTCCAAGAGAAACCTCCTTTCCCCAGCAGTGCCAACCCTGCAGACCCCCTCATGTCCTCAGGAGACCATCTCAAGCACGCTGGCAAACAGGCAGCCCCCACGGGCCACACCTCTGTGGCCTGGGCGCACGAATCCCCTTGATGTTCGCACCGCATTTCGGCACTGATACGGCGGGCGAGTCGGCACCCCGGCACGCACCCGTGGGATTTGCGGGCGGGTGCCTGCCACCCAGTGAGCTCTCTGGACGCAGATGTCACGGAAAACAACCCCAGCTGGGAGGCAGCTGCTTTTGGGCTTGGAAAAACATCCAAAGCTTCAAAGGAAAAACAGGATTATGAAGTGCACGAGTGTCTTGGGGGAAAAAGGAAAAAAAACACCCTCCTACACACAGCCATAAAGCATGAGCAGAGGAAATCTTTAAGGAGCAAACTGCCCTGGTGTTGACAGAGATCATGCAACACCCTCCGAGATACGCAGCCCTGAGTCAGTGTGTGCTGCCTTTCCTGCCAGCGTCTCCTCAGATATTCCCCCGATAAAGGGCTGCTGGTGTATGAGAAATATGTACACAGACACAAGCATCCTTGCTGGTTATTGCACGGGGGCTACTTTGGGGCACCCATAGCCCAGAGAGGAGGGTGACACTTGTGGCACCGACACAAGGGAACTCCAACATTTCTAAGCAGAACTTCATTCCCGTTCAGAAAAACTAAGAAGTGGCTAACAAGAAATCAAGCCCAAAATATTCCAAATGATTAACTGAGAACTCAAGCCATTTCAGCTGGGTTTTTCTCCCAGAGGGAGGTGGGTGCCTAAGTCCTGCAAAGAGCTGGAGGAACGTCTTACAGGTTTGAACAGGAGCTTTTTGGGCTTCCAACTGATGGGGTGGGGATGCAGGGGGCTTCTCGTGGAGGAGGAGGAAGCATGGACACCCCAGGAGTCCCTGTCCACAGCCAGCCTGGGAGGTGGTGGCATGGACGGACACGGGCTCTAGTGATGTCCCAGCAGAAAACGCCTTAACATTTCTGTTCAAATCCTGTTTCCAAGGCCAGCCAGAAAAGTAAATCACTGCAAAGTGTTTTGGCTTGGAGCAACTATAACCTGCTTCAGTCAAAATTCTTCTGCCAGAAGAGCAGACCATAAAGGCTCACAGGGATGCTCTCTGGTGAGATAAGGCTATTTTTCTCCTGCCCTTTTTCACGTGTTTCTAGGGGAGAAAACCAAGCCATTCTTTCTGCAGGGTTACAGTTATGGCACAGCTCTGATCCTGCTCACCCACAGCCTGGACTTGGCACTTTCAAGCCTCATTGATGGATCAAAGAACCAGCGGTGGGTACCTGACCCTGCCTATGCCGGCTTAACCTGCAACCCAACGTGGTTTCATCAGTGCCAGCCCAGCGTGGGCTGGTGGCGGCAGCGGCTCAGAGGAGAGCAGGGAGCTTTGAAGGATGTCTGCTGCCAACCCACGCAGAGCAGCCTGGTTTGCCAGTCTGGTCAGCCTTGCTCCATTCAGAGCAGGGTGGGAGATGCCTCCAGGCCACAGGATTGTGGGCTGCTATTTTAAAATGTCAAAACCACAAACATCTCACCCCTGCAAGCCTGGTGGGAGACGGAGACAGAGCAACCAAAGGAGCTCAGCAGAGCAGATCAATCTGCAAACTGGTCCAAGAATCTAAATCATCCAAACTGATCCTTGCACATCATGGACAAGGAGGGCGGAGGTGGCACTTTCACCAGAGGCAGCTCCCCAAAGCACAGCTTCCAGCACCAATCCTGGCTCGCTGTGCTTGCTCTCCCCCAGCCGTGTCGAAGCATCGCTGCCCTCCTGCCGTCCCCACAGCTGTGGTGGCACACACGGCTCTGGGGCCAAGTTCACCAGGGCTGGTCCCAGGTGAAAACACCTCCTCTTCTGCAAGATGTTTTTTCTTAAAACAACTCTCCTAAGAGCTGATCTGACATGAGGTACAAGAGCCTCAGGCTGGTTCTGCTGCTGACATGCTCCCTCTGCGTAGCTTCAGCATTTAAAGCAAGGTAGTGAGCTGCGGGTGGAGAAACCATGGACATGTGATGGGGAGAAGGACCTGCCCACAGCCTGAGAGAGGTCCCAGCCTCAGGGTGGTCATGGCAGAAGAGCTGCCTGGGGCTGAACATGGCTCCAGGTTGGGTTTGTGGCACAGCTGCTGGTAAGGGATGCTCACCGCTTCGGCTCGGCATGTGCAGCAAGATGATCCCATGGCCCCACCATGAAATCCAGTGAGATCTGATCCCTTCACATGATGTCCAAGCCTCTGGCTGTGCTCCCCAGATACATGCTGCATGGTGCAGGAGGGTGTCAGCCCCCCAGGCTGCAGCGTTACCCCTGTGGTTTTCTGCTTAGCCACTTCTCCACTGTCTTTCCTAAGCTTAAACAAGTTTTACCCAGCTCCCATGGTTGCATTTCACCCATGACTAATAATGGCCCCAAAATATTGTGTTTCATCCAATTTCCTTGTTCAGAGACCGTTTTAATTTGTGTGAAGTGACCTGAACATCCTCTGCCCATGAGCAGGACTTTGAGCACTGCAACGCTGCGCTGTGTTATGGGAATCAGCAAAGAAACCTCATCAGCTCTTGGTGATGGCAGGCGGTCACTGAGGAAGGCACTTTCTGCTGACACATATTGAGGGTGACCCAGAAAGAATGGGATTATTCACAGTCCTTATCCCAGTGTAACCAGGTAGATGCTGAATTTCCGTACCTTGACCGTGGGTCTGAAGGGCAGCAGACCCACAGGTATCATGGCCTAGTTGAAGAATATCAAAAGATGTCACCTTTGCATAACCTGGTAGAGGAACTTGGTTGCAAACCAGATTAGAAAGGCAACTCGTGCCCATGGAGCAAGTGATGCCACCAGTGAAGTTGCTGACACAACAAGTGGATGTATGCCTGAGGTACCAGCGCTGCAAGGAGCACCCAGGTCCTTGGCCCTGCTCTTCACAATGGCCACAGCTGCAAAAGGGATGCTGAAGCACAAAGGACGGACACCAAGACTGCTGTGAAATCCCATCCCTTGCTTTGCAAGGCTTTTTCTTGGGGCGCTGGAAGAAAACTGTTGTATTAGGGATGTCCTCATTGACAGGCATGGGGTTGACCCTTGGCCATGTCTCAGAGGAAGCCACCAGCTCAAGGACATCTTCCAGCCCATTTATGAAGTGGAGTTATTTGGGGATTTCTTAACAGAGGCATTTGGCTCCTTGCACTAGGCAGGGCAAGCAGGAAGGCGAGAAAACAACCATTCCCAACAGGTGGGAAAAACACTTGGATAAACCAGGCATGCATCCAGTTTGGACAACGGGACTGGAGAAACCACATCTTCTGCCTCAGCAAATACCCTTCTGCCTGGATGCTTGCTTTACCCTGGTTTGAAAACTGAGGGCCATCCTGCCAATAACACAAGCTCTGGAGAGACTAGGAAGAAGGAAAAAATAATATTCCCATCAATCGCTTAGCAACAGCACTGGTTTAAGAGAAATAGCGCTGGTTGCCAGGTAAATAAGGTCAAATGGCTTTGCTCAGAAAGGCTCATGGTTTCCTACGTATCATACCCAAAGCAAAACTCATTCATTACCTGCCTCCGTGAGGTCAGCCCTTCTTCCTTGGAAAAGACGGGCCCTATTGTTTAATACACAAGCAGATGTTCACTCCATTTCCAGAGGCAACAAGCCAGAAGGTCTCAGCGCTTCTGAGACACAGGTTCAAGGGGCATCAAAACTCCATCAGGAGACACTTCCAAACACTGAAGTAGTAAATCTGCTGCCTTTAAGATGTGATAGCACACAGACCCTGTGCCACACATAATCCTTCCATCTCAACACGTGTGATGAAGAAAGCAATACCATGACAACAGGGAAACTGAGGCACGGGCATACCCAGCAGCCAGTGGCATGGCCAGAACTTGAACCCCTCCAGTCTCATCCTAATGCTTTCTCCAGTAGGACTATTTTCTGTCCCTGCTATATGCACAAGCAGAGATTTCTTTAGACCCTTTAGCCTAGGAAGGACAGTTTAACACTGCATCCCCAGACACAACCCCACTCACCTTTTTATCCAGTTTTCTTCCAGCCATGCTCAGAGTAATCACCCTGTTATCCGAGAGCTCTTGGGCAGCTATCTGAAAGACAAGGGAAGGCTGCATTCATTTTCAGCACAAAAAGAAAGTGAACACCAAGCCAGAGGAGAATCCAGACCCTGAGGACACACACTCTGAAGATACCTGCACAACTTCTGCAAAGCTGCATCTCCCAGCTAAGACATAATGCACACAGTATTTCACTACTGAGGAATTAAACTGATTTTACCTTTGCAGATCAATTTGGGACCAAAGCCTACCTCCCAGCTTCTCCCTGGAATGGAGAAGGAAGGAGAAAAAGCCCAAACTTCTCCTGGATGGGTACTGTCATTTTTCCTGCACAGAGGCAGTGACACACCAGCTTTAAACCAAAACAGGATACGTTTTTTTAGGAGGCTACCATCTACGATGCTGGTGCTGCAGCCCCATGATATCCACCGAGCTCCACAGCCTCATTGTTGGGGCTGAGTCCACATGAAACACATTCATTTGCAGGACTGGGAGTCAACAGGTATGATTAAGCCTCCTGAATGGACAACCTGAAGGGAGAACAAGTGCCAGGACACCCCGAGCAGCCTCCTTTCCCCATGCCATCAGATCTACAATGAAGCTTCTGGGAACAAACTCATCCCCTTTCTTGGGTGTCACATCTGAGCTGGTCTCACGTGGCTTTTCTGCACCAGGGCTCATTCAGGACCTGGAAAAGCCTCCAAGGACCAAGCCAAGAGGAAGGAGAAGCCATAAAACTCCTTGCCAGCAAGATGTGACACCTCATCCTCCATGTCCCAGGGTGGGCACAGCAAAAAGCAGCTGGACCATCCCTTCAGGGAGATGCCAGTGGCACCAAGGACTCGAGCCACGTCTCTGCACAATCACCTGATGAGATGGCCCCAAGGATGAAAACTCCACTGTTGCTGCTGAGGAGCAACAGCAGGTCGGAGTGCAGTCCAGATCACTTAGTTTAAGACTTTATTCACATATGCTCCAGAAGGGCTTCGGTTGCCAACCACCAGTGGGCTGGTTTTGTCTGGAACATGGTCTAATGAGTCTCTTGGTATTTTAAGAAAGGGAATGTTTACAACAAAAAAACACATTTATTCACTTCTGTTACCAGCCGTTTTCTGAATCACTTGTCTTTTTTTCCTCAAGGCTGTGTCCTTCCCAAGCATCTGCTCCCCACCTCCCCCTCCTCCGCTCCCTGGGGCCGGCTGAGCCATCCCCCAGCACCCCCCGCCGCAGCATCCTCCCCGGGCGGGAGCGGGCACCAGCGAGGCCGGGAGCGTGGCGTGAACATTTTCCCTGCGCACGGTGCTCCCAAGCACTGGCTCTCACAAGGAGGCTATCCCTCACTGGAGATACACAGCATAATTACAGCAAGGCTTTTAGAAAAACTTGCAGAAATCAAGGGGACAATTTTCTGCAGAATGAGCAATCAGAGGGTTATTGGCACTTAGGAGAGCCGGGGAGGTTGCAGAGACAAGGAGGCAGAGATGCAGCTTTTGAATCTGCCTGGGCAGCTGGGTGAGGGGACGAGCCGCAGCTCCCCAACAACCTCCCAGCCTTTCCTTGGAGGACACTGCTCTTTGGTCCACAGAGCGATGTGGCCACTCCGTGCAAAACCAAATTCTCCCCTCTGCCCCGCATCGCCGTGAAGTCAGAAGTTCCCTATTGCAAAGCCACGGCATCAGTCTTCTCTCCCACCTGGTCCTCGGTGGGCATGCATGGTCACCAAAACCAGCATGAGGAAGAGGAGCTGTAGGGAAGTGGATGAAATTTGCCCTTTGCTGATCCCCCCAGTTGGTGTCTAGCATTTTAGAGCTCACTGGAGGCTACGTAAAAGCCAGACTGTGCAGACAAGGCAGGTACATCCTTGTGCCACGCTGCCGCAGGCTGCTCGTAGCATCTTCTCTTGGCCACCACGGACAATAAAATCTCCACTGCTGTGTCCGGCAGAGGCATGTGGAAAATCAGGATTGATTTCTACAAACAGTGGCTCACTTTGAGATTTTCCCCGTCTCTTCAAACCTAGGGACCCCCACATGATCCCATCCAGCCTTACTTCTGTTGCGTTCCCTGCTCTGGCATCTCAGTTAAGAAAAAGGATCCTTTGACAAAATGGAAGGGGATGGGAGTGAGGAAGGCAGGGTTTGGCTCCAAGCTCCATGTTTTATCTGAGTGAGTCCAAAGCAAAAGCCTGCTCCTTTCTTGGTGTCCACGCTCCAGCACTGCGCCAAGCAGCGAGGAAAGGCGCCCACCACACGTGATCCTCTTGTCAGCACCAAGCCACGGCAAAAAACCAAATAGATCAGAAAATTGTATCAATGATACCAAATGAAGCAGACATCTCGGATTCTTTCATTTTTAATGACACATTAGTGACAGATCAGGACCTTCTTCTTTTTAAAGCATGTAACTTTCTAACTTGACTGGAAATTTTTCATCTGGTTCCCACCCAAGCGTCGGATGGGGTGTTGAGAGCCCACTCCTCAGGGTCAGCACACAGCATCAGGCACCGCTTGTGAACTCCACTGCAGCTCTTCCTCTGGCATTTAAAGACTAACGGCAGCAATTAAGAGAGAAAGCTGGCAGCACCTTTCCAGCCTCTAGAGCAAACAGCAATGGAGATGCCCTTGCAGCAGGCAGGTCCTCCACTTTTAAACTGCTTTTAAACCCTTCCAGTGCTTTTAAATCTGGTGGAGGTTTAACTCCTCGTTGGCCTTTTCTTCCACACGTTTGTGGCCCATCTGCGCACCTCACAAAACCCGTAATACAGACGAGATCCAAAAAAAGATGGGAGATGTGGCAGGAGGGAAACATACCTAAATTTAGTCTTTTCTTTTTAAAAAAATCCATCACTAAATAGATCCACAGCAGGAAGGCCACTGCCCAAAGGGGTCTGCATCGGGAGCAGCAGCTGTTGCTATGAGAGTTGTTGCTATGGCATAGCTCCCATCCTCTTCCTACAAACAAAACCACCCAACGCCAGCAAAGGAATCAGACCTCTTACCTTCCGCTGCTCCAGGGAGGGCTGAGCAGGCATGTTGTACCAGATAACAAACAACAGCAGCATAGATTTACTTCGTACTTCTCTAGACTGAGGTTTTTCTTATTTCCGAGACCAAAGTTGAGGTTGAAGACTCACACCTCTGGACACAAGGCAGACAGAGGGCAAGATGGTCCCTGCCCCAAATAAACTGTCCTCCAAACAGACCAAAGTGGGCAGGAAAATGGGAGGTAAAGGCAAAAATGTTCATGAGTTAAACCCCAGTCTCCTGGACCCCAGGTGAGTGCCCTGCATCGCCCCTGGGTTATTATCTGCCTTTACACACTCAGTAGAGAACGTAAAGGAATAACCATACCGTTATCATCCCTTTCCCAGCTGGCTTGCCGTTCCCCAGAAGAAGGGTCCTTGTTATTTTCTTGCTGGAGACGATCTAGAGAAGCCAAAGAAAATAAAGTCATGATTGTACAAGTGATCAAAAGCAGACTCATAAGCAACTGATCATTGCTCATGTTAGTTAATTCAGATTAAGCATTCACAACAGTAGAAGAAAGACATCATATTCAGGGATGACCGTGATACCATGAACACAACCACTGTCACCCGAGTCTGTGGGGTGCAGGGCAGCAGCTGAACAGTGAAGAGCAGCGGCAGCACAAGAGGCTGAAGCATCACCTCCCGTTGAACCCAGGGACCAGCTCTGTGTGTGGAGGAGGTCCGTGGGACCTCACACAGCCGGTGCTACGTGATTTGTTTGCGGCGAAATCACAGCTGAACCTTTCGAACCCCATTTTAAATACTTCTAACATGAACCCTGCCAGCAACTTGCTTTCAGGCCACGTTCCCACGGGTGAATCCTGATTACAAGCTGGGTGCTCTGCCCCAGCATCGTTCTGGACCCCCTGCACAGGGGTCAGAACCCCCAAAGCCATGCCCTCCCCTTCAATTCATGCTTGTAAGAGGCCAGACAGGATGATCTGGGAGCTAAATTAAACCTGTTGAGATTTTTCCCAGATCACTGAGTTTCGGTCACCTTCAGACCTGAGGATCCTGTAAGTTTTCCCCACGAGGCGCAGACCCCCACAGGGGGGTCCAGCAACCTGCTGGAACTATCTGTGCTCTGCTCCCGCACCTACTGGGCACTCCTTCAAGACCTAGGGATTGCGGTTTAAAAAGTGCAGTCCCATCCATCCTTCTGCTTCCACCCTTGGTCCTACATCACATGGTCAGAAAATAATAACGTTAATTAAAAAAAAAAACACATAATGAAATGGCTTAACTTGTTGCTCCTGCCATCCAGGTGATCCAGTCACACCTGGATTTCTCCCATCGCTCCCCAGAAATGTTCTTCTCCCTCTTCTTGCAATTTCAAGGCAAAAACCTTTTCCCAGTGTGGCTAGCTAGCCATGTGCTGGTGCTTTTGATCCATAAATGCATAGGAATCACCAGTCAGAGTAATTAGATGTTTGTGCCACACTCTGTACAGGTGAAATCTCAACCCTAGTGAGCAGAAACCACGGACACCCTCCAGCCTGCAACTTGATCCCTGTTACATTTCATTTGGCTGCAGAGGTCATTACAGGCCTGTGAATGATCCAACCATCCTCTTAAATCTTACCACAGACCTAATTAGCTGCAATAAAGCAATCTGGCTAATCTGACAGAGCTCCAATGCAAACTCATAATTGAAAAGTCAGATGCTCGCTGTGTGGTTGTTGCTTGCCCACAGCTGCTCCCCTTCCCTTTTAAGAGCTGCTCATGCCTCAAAACAGGGCAGGCTTGTGAAAACATATCACCAGACCAGATCCAGCCATCAGAAAACCCACAGCAGGGTGGCTGAACCCACAAGCACCCGTCCACCCTGTTTCACCCCTCTCCTCACCAGGCACCCTTGCGCATGTGCTACCCCTCCAGTCCACCTCTGCCCCATGACTGGGCTGTGCTGCAAGACCACACTGGCCACAGGGAGAGGAGGCTAACAGAGAATTTCAGGAAAAGAGGGAAAATGAGAAGGTCCTTCCATTCCAAGCTGGTGTCTTGTGGACTAAAGATCACCAAGAAGCTCACATGGGAACTGCTACAAGAAACTCCTGAAGAACTGGGCACACACATAAGCCAAATTCTCTTGCAGAGTGTAAATACTTGCATGACATTACAGAAGTTCAGAGCTCTCATTTCTTTCTGATGGACTAAGACCACCAGCTGTGCCTAAAGGCACAGTAGACAGTTTAGTCATGCCCATCAGCCACCATGGCTAAACCATCAACTGTTCTGAGCAAGCACCTTGGATGTGAGACCTGCCAACAGTTGCCTATCCCCACTATTACCACAACCACAGGATGGCCTGTCCAGTCTCATGCTCTGAGCTAATCACCTTTCAAAGCACCAGAAAGGGTTGAGCTGGTCTGGGTGACCCAACAAGCAGGAGAAAATAGGTCAGACTCTTCCACTTTGGTCCCCAGCACATACAGATAATGTTCCTCTCTGTCATGAGCCTGCAGAGCCGTGGACTTCTGCAGAGCCACCTTTAGGAATAGCAAGGTTTCAGCTCTGTTTCTTCATGTCCATAAATTCTCTGCTTGCAGCTTCCACCAAGACCATGACCCTCACAACAAGCATTGCTGAACTGTCCCGCACCAGAGGTGGCAACAGGAGAACTAGCAGAAAAGGACAGGTTTGGTCTAAATCACTAACCACCAGCCTGGACTGTTGCCTGCACTGTCTCTTAACTTCTGCAGGAGCAGAATTAGGTCATCACAGAGCACTTCCAAAAATCCAGACATTAAACCTCAAATGCTGTAAATGTCAGTGCTCTTCTAACACATCAAGCTCTTGAGTTGGCAATGGTAAGGTCACTCAGCCCCCCGTGCCATACTGCAGTCTGTGTAATAAAGCAATCACGTTCATGATCCTCCCTGAACACCCTGGGTTGGCTGTCCACACCGACCCACCGATTACGTGTCTCCTTCCTCCCGGTTCCCAGCACCAAGCACAACAGAGACAGTTTCTCCCAGCCTCTGCACTTGTGCCAGGTAACACACCAGCCCCAAGTTGCTGGATGCTGCAAAAGGACAGAAAAAATTCCCCCTCATTCCCTGCCTCTGAGTCAGAGCAAGCTCAGACAACAAAGACATTTGGAGAATGTAGCTGCCAGCTTCTAACAGGGTCTGGACTCATGAATGCAAAACCTTCCAAAGGCTTATAAATTGCATTGTGTCCTGAAAGCTTTTCCACAGGAAGAGCAGAAGACACATTCTTGCACCAGCACGCTAAAGCAGAAGAGATGATTTGCTACGCAACGGCAGTGGACAAAGGTTTGCAAAAAAAATCCCCCCCAAAAAACCCAAACTTTGATAGAAAGGTAGACCACAATGCATCTTAACTTTAAACATCTGGAAGTTTCCCAAGTCCAAATCCAAGCTGGTCATCAGGGCTCTTACTATAACCCATGGTGAGATACAGGTACCTCCAAAAGCTTCCAGTTAATGCCTCTCTGCAGGCACCAGCAGAAGACCACACTATGACTACCTAGACTTGAGCAAGTAGCCAACAGCCCTAATGTGGAACAGTTCAACCTCAACAGTTGAAGCATGACAAGCAAATCCAATTAGCTTTGCCAGGAAGGACCCAGCAAACTTTACAGTAGCAGCTCTAATCCCCTCATGTCCCTGTGGCTGATGTGATTTGGGGACCCTTTGCTGGAGGACGGAGAGCTGCAGGGATCTCAGACTCACCATGCCCAGCGTGCAGGAGAATTCGCCCAGGAAGTCATGCTCATACAGCTGCATGCTTGACTTGTCCTGGTCAAACAAGGCGAACTTGAGCTTCTGCACTTCTTCAAAGTGGTAGTCGATGATGAACTTCTTGGCGAAAGCTGGGTTGAGGTTGTTCACGGCTGTCTCTGTCCTGTCAAGCTGCAAAGGAAAAAAAAAAAAAAAAAGGCATTTAGGCATGTGGATCTTGCATCTTTGTCACTGCCACGTCTCCTCTCTGACTTCAGCCAGAATCCCTGCAGTGACCATCAGAGAATGAGTGCACCAGGCATTCAGAAGAGCTACCCCTAAATGCAGACCATAATACCCAGCATACACAAGGTGGGATCTGTCTAAACAAGTAACAGCACTTCATGCAGAGAGCTGCATCCCCAAGGACAGTGTGCATGGGGCTGTACAAGCCCACCCCAGCCAACAGCCAGGACCGGAGTGCCCACCCAGCCGAGGCTCGGCGCGGACTCAAGGCTCACTGAAGCCAGAGCCATTTCTTCTCCTTCTAAGCCCTGTCGTCCCAGGAACCGAAGCTCTCACACAGATCCTCAACCAGAACCTCACGGCTATAATGCCAAACTTGCTTCTTTCAGGCTGTGCAGCTAACAGCAAGGACAAGCAAAACAAGAAGTGTCACAAGCCAGAACAGCCAAAACATTCATGTGGTTTATTCTTGGCCTTCCATAGAAAAAAAGAGGGGGGAAAAAAATGACTGCAGGCCATTTTTCATAGATTTCATCAAGCATTAGGAGAAATAAGAGGCTAGAAGGACCCAGAAGACAAGACTTAATAGACTTTGTCATCCTGAGCTATTGCGAGCAGGCTGGAAGAAATGACGTCTCTGACGGCTTGGAAGGGCAAGCGCACAGAGGATGATGGCAACTGGAAGGTGCGTGGGGAACCCGCCGTTGGAAGGGAAGCACCACAGCGGTCTGCAGCATCCCACAGCCAAGAGCAGCGATAAGAGCAGAGGAAACTTGGCAGGCAGCCGGTGGAAGTGTGGGTTTACAACGCAGCATGGCACAGGCGGACAGAAAGCCTTGTGTGAGCCAGAAAAAAAAAACCAGGGACAGCCACACTGGAGAGCCCAGGATGCTGCCCTCCGGTAATGACCCCATATCTCATCGCACAAGAGGAGGATTGCAGCACCAGGTGGGCTCGCACAGAGACAGCAGCCCACAATTTTAGCCAAAGTGGCAGAAACTGGGAAAACTGGGAAACTGAGGTTGAGAAAAGCTGGTGTATTTACTTCTGGAAGTCAGTGGCCAAGGAGGGTCTGAACTCTAATATCAGGATCCAGCATCCCCACCAGCCCATCATCCATCCCAAGACACACCAGGAAAGGGCAAGTTTGGAGCCCAACATGTAACATACCCTTATGAAGCTAAAACGGGCAGAAAGGATGCTGGGGGCACAGCCTGAGCGCTAAACAAGAACCGAACACCCACAGCCTGGGGTAAAACCCTTCAGTAAGCAAACCAAGCAGGAGCTTTGTCAGAAGAGCAGCTATTGATATCGTATCGATATCGTAAGAGGTGGCAGCCAGTTTGGCATGGGAACCACCAGTGGCTCCAAGCATCCAAGCTGGAACAGCCATGTGCCCACCAGAGCTGGCAGAGGAGCTGGCAGTGTTGGCCTTTTGCCACATTGCCCTCTTATCCCAGGATATGATAACAGGGGCTATTAAAAGAGAAAGAAAGGCACATACTTGCCAGCATGATTTTATCAAAAGCTACTGCCTTTGGTGCCTGGAAAGACCATCCCATCTGCCTGCGGGACAGCATGGAGTCACCAGCCATCCCATGGCCCTGGCCAGCATCCCACCTCGTCTTGCAGCCAGGACTCCTGGCCCTGGGCAAGGCCGAGCCGCCTGCACATCCCAGGTCCCTTTCTGCAGGACCTCTGCAGAAAGCAACCACCATGCTGGCATCCCTGGGCAGCGCCGGGCTGTGGGATGGTGAGATGTCTGCCAGAGCTGTGGAGCCAAGGATAAGTATGGCAGAGCAGAAAAAAGCCCCCCCAAACCAGCAAAAAAACCCCAACCCAACAAACACATACCTTAGTCCCAAAGAAACTCATTCAGCATAGGAGGCAGGTTTTGGAGGGACTGAGTGAAAATGTGGTGAGTTTGCTATATATACCAACTATCGCAGTGTTTTCTGAAGTTGGTCGCTTAGTCTGTCTTAATTGCCAAGAAACGACTAAAGTAAATGCTGTGTTCCCAGAATAGCCACCTGCTGCGCTCCGGGGAATCAAACACATCAACACCAGTGGGCTGTAAGCTGGCCAGGGCCACGCAGCTTCACACAGATTCTTCCCTCTCTGCTGCCATCTCGTACCGAAGGACACCAGACGTCTGCTCAGAGATGCAGTGGACCAGGAGCAGTCAGCATCCACAAGCTCTACCTTATTTCAGCAGCACAACACACGTCAATCCCCTTTCAAGCCTAGGAGATGAGACAGTGCAGGCAACAAAGATGGATTTTAGCTCCTTCCATGTTCTCTGAACTACTGGGAAGTCAGGGACCAGGGGTAACCAGACCCCTCGCTCCCAGGCACCAGTTCAGAGGAGATAACTTGAGGTCCCAACTCCAGCTTTGCTCTGGAAAGGGTGGCCCAGGGAAGGGGAAGAAAAACCCAGCCAACGTGTCTTGAGCTAACCCTTTGGAGTGATGGGGCTTCCTTCAACACCCAGATTAAACTGAGTGTTTAATCTCCTGCCTGTTGTCAGTGTGAAGCACAACAAAATCACAAGCCCCAGCCGATTGCTGCACATGGTTTGGTCCTTGGTTTGATGGGCACCAGTCACCTTGCCCGTGACCATCATGTATGAGGCTTCTTCACACCACCTCCACCAGGAGACAAGCATGCCATCAGCTCCTGCCTTCCTCTTCGCCCCCAAAGCTTACAGGTCTGTGTTCCCTGGAAAGAGCAGAGGTGGCTTTGCCACCCAAGAGCAGAAAAGCAGAAGGGTTTTTAAGATGCAACTGGGCTAATTAAGGACATGTATTTGGATAAGAGTCTGGATTCTACAAATCAACCACGAAACCAGGAAATCATCTCCAGCGACAGCCCTTGTGTTCAACGAAGGCAGAGAGTCCTCCAGCATCCAAAGGGAGGTTGGCTAAAGACCTTCAAGCATTTCCAGCACGTGGAGATGCTTGATGCTCCAACACTGGGAAGTGCTCTCCCAAGTGCCAAGGAAAGCTCATGCTGAAGGTGCGGGGCTGGCCGGATGACTCAGGGCAGCACAAAGGCAGCAGCACGACTGAATCATGTGTCCCTGCTCCCGGCATCACAGGCCAGGTCTTTCACGGCTCCTGCGAGATGACGTCATCTGGCAGAACATTTAAACATCACCCATCTTCATGTCACTTCTCGGCCTGTGTGGTTTATTGTCCCTCCCTCCCCCACCCCCTCCGACGCTGATTCACAAAGATTTTTTAATTCCTATTAAGCTCAGCGAGACAAAATAATTGTATTTGGGAACAAATGTGACAGCTAGAAAGAACAGAGAGCAGAAATCTTTCTGTCAGCGTGAGCCAGTGCCGCAGCCCCACCACCCAGCTCAGACGCAGGCACCGCCATGGCTGGGGCTGGTCCTGGAGGAGGAGACCCACCTCCTAAACCAGGTCCGACAGTTGGGACGTGTCGCTAACCCGGTGCAGAGGACACAGAGGCAGTGTGGTGGGATGGCTTCACGCCACTGAGCTGCTGCTGTCCCCATCCGTCCCCTACACTGCAGCTATGTTATTAAGGCCACCGCTTTCAGATGGGAAAGAGGTTTATCGTAGGGCAAGGGGCACGTCTGTGTGGCCAAAATCCATGCAGGACAATGCAGGCACCCCTGGGCAGCTCATGAGCTGCCAAGGGTCCATCAAGTGTCCCATCCAGCCAGGCTCTTGTGGGAGATCCCACCTCTCCTGGCCCTCCCCAGTGCCCAGCCACAGCCCAAACCCACACACCACTACTGCCACGTGTGGGTGCGGGAGCACCTCTGTCCCAGCTGTGCCCTTGGCGTGCCGGCTGACCGGGGCCAGCTCCATGGCATGCAAGCACACCACACCACGTGCTGGCTCGTGCAACACGCTAACCTCCGCTGAAACCACAGCAGCAGAGCGCTGAGCAAATCTGCCACTCAAGGCTGACATCCAGTGCCTATCGTGCCAGTTAAAAAGAAGCTAAAAATAGCAGAGAAAAAGAAAAAAAAAACAAACCATCATACATTTGTATTGTAGGAGAAGCTTTGGAATCAAAACTGCTGGACTGAGACATTACTGACAGAAAGATAAATTCCTGAAAAGTACAATCAGGTCAAAGAGATGACACCTATCAAGGCTGGAAAGCTCATTAAGTCTCATCCAGGCTGCTGAGCAAAGTTAACTGCAGACCATGGTAAGGTGAGGTTTGTCCCCACACCCTCTCCACTAACAGCGAGGAGATCAGATGCAGGACACCTTAGGCAATGCCCATTGATTCACCAGCTCCTTGGCCAAGTGCTCAAAGGCTGCCCATGTACCTGGAAAATGAGACCACCTAATTTCCCAGGCACTGGGACAATTTTCGTTTGGCGTACATGATTTAATGTAACCCTTCGGCTCCTCATTTTGTGCTGCATCCAGCACTGGTGCCTGTATCCATCCATCACACCCCCATGCTCTGCTTACTTGCTCCCTTCCAGACCAACTGGAAAGAGGTCTTACACTGTCTACAACTGCAGTTATAAAATGAAGTCCACACTTTTTTCTCCAGTCATTTGAGCCCAGAGTCTTTCCCCCTGTAGCCACAAGATTTTTCTTAGGCATGGAGCTAAATGCTCTTGCACAGACTCTGGAGTTCGGATTCACACCAATTTTACCACAGACAGCACGTTGCCCAACTCGGACTACCACAGAAGGAGACAACAACTATAGCTTCTCCACGTGAGATGCTGAACAGTCAACAAAGAACCATGAAAACCATCCTTAGGAGTTCCTGGTCCACTCTGTGCACACCCTGACTGCAAAACCAGCAGCAGATGCATCTGCCTGGGGGACCCACCCAAGTGAGACCGCTTGCTGTTGCAGCAGCACTGCTAGTGATGACCAAGGTCATGCTGCTCAAAGCCCGTTCAGGCACCTCTGGATGAACCATGGCACCGGCAGCATACACACACCCGGTCCCCCGACACAGCATACCCCTGTGTCCCTTTCCAGCAGGAGGGGGATTTTCAAAGGAATACACATCCAGTTGGTGGGTATGCTGGGAAGCAAGCTTTTGGGATCAAGCCAACATTTTACTTATGCTACAAAATAATTCAGACAGCTGCTGAGGGCTCATTTCCTCGTGCTCTGTTAGCCTGGTTAGCAGCAGCCTCGTCCCGCTGAAGTGGAGGGCTGGGAACAACACACAAGGGCTCTTTGTGTGCTGCCTGCATCTCGGAAAGGATGGATTTATCGTGTTCACCTACCGCCAGGGATGGCACAGCCATGGAACGTCCTCCTGTCCTTAAAGAGCCTTTTATCAGCAGAGTCTTGCCCTGGAGTAAGCTTGTGTTGGAGTGTGTGGGGAAGCAGAGGAAATGAATGTGGCTCTCAGCTCCTTAGGCATACAAGGAAAATAAAAATACGTGTCCCCAGCCATGGGAGCATGCCAGTGTGCTCCTCTGTGCACAGTCTCAGTGCCCACAGCCCACAGGCACACACAGCTGCTGGGCGGGGGGTCCTGGTGTAGCAGGGACACCCAAAGCTGGCAAGAAGGATAGTCATAGGATCACAGTCTGGTTTGGGCTGAAAGGGAAGATCATCTAGTCCAACCCCCTGCCATGGGCAGGGACATCTGTCACTAGCCCAGGTTGCTCAAAGCCCCATCCAACCTGGCCTTGAGCCCTTCCAGGGAGGGGGCAGCCACAGCTTCTCTGGGCAACCTGTTCCAGTGTCTCACCACCCTCATCATACAACATTTCTTCCATATGTCCAGTCTAAACCTGCCCTCTTTCAGTTTAAAACCGTTGCCCCTCGTTCTGTCACTGCAGGCCTTGGTAAAAAGTCTCTCTCCATCTTTCTTAGAAATCTCTCTTATGTATAGGAAGGCCACAGTGAGGTCTCCCCAGAGCCTTCCTTTCTCCAGGCTGAACCCCCCCAACTCTCTCAGCCTGTCCTCACAGGGGAGCTGCTCCAGCCCCCTGATCATCTTCATGGCCTCCTCTGGACCCACTCGAGCAGGTCCATGTCTTTCTTATGTTGGGGGCCCCAGAGCTGGACCCAGCACTGCAGGGGGGTCTCATAAGAACGGAGCAGAGGGGGAGAATCGCCCTGCTGGCCACACTTCCCTTGATGCAGCCCAGGTTGGCTTTCTGGGCTGCGAGCGCACATTGCTGGGTCATGTCTATTTTGTCACCCACCAGTATCCCAAGTCATTCTCCACAGGGCTGCTCTCCATCCATCCGTCCACCCCCCAGTCCATACAGGTACTGGGGATTGCCCTGACCCAGGTGCAGGACCGTGCACTTGGCCTTGTTGAACTTCATGAGATTTGCACGGGCCCACTCCCTGCCGGTCATGGTCCCTGTGGATGGCACATTCCTTCCTCAAGCGAACCAACTGCACCACTCAGCTTGGTGTCATCTGCAAACTTCCTGAGGGTTCACTTAATCCCACTGTCTATGTCATGATCCCTCCTCTCCTCTCTTCCCGTAGGAATCACTTTTCTCATTTGTAAGGAGACGGCTTCTGAAACCAAGCAAATAACAAGATCATCTGCAGTTTCTTCTTAGGGCCTCCCAGTAACAAATACGGCAGTTGAAGCACGTATTTATGAGATTTCTGGTAAGGAGGAAAGACCAATGTCTGCAAAGAGTTCACTGGAGATTTGCCAGCTGGTTGCTGTCTGTCTGCAGCTGAACTGATCCAACCCCCCGTGCACCCAGCTCCCAGCAGTCTCCTTCCCCATCCCATGGTCCTGCCCTCTCCACAACCAGCCCATGAAATGCCCAGTTTAAGGACTGCTGACCTTGATATACCTCTTGAAGGAGGTGTTCAGAGCACGAGCTGCCCTGGATAGCGTTCTTCCACTGGACTGGCCTGCCAGACCCTCATCCAGGCCCCCAGGAAGAGCCACTCTTCAAGCAAAACCCAAAGACCAGTTTCCTATGTAACTCGGGATCCAAGAACAAGCTTATCTTGACTCACCTAGAAACATGCCCTGTTGCAAGTGGGACCTCACAACATCTAACTGTCACATGGGATCAGCACTTCAGGCACCCAAATCCGAAGCACCCCCAGCTTACAGCAGACTGAGAAAGGGCTGGGACCACTTTGAAGGTGGCAAGATCCTTTCACATGCCACGTGCCTTGCCAGGGGTTGGCATTTTGAGATGTGTGGTTACATCTAACGCCCAGCGCAAAGCAGGAAGCACTGACAGGGGAAGGACCCGTTGCAAAACACACCAGCACCACGCACACAGCCTTGGGAGGACTACAAGAGCTTTCACCTCTGATCAGGGAGGAACAAGGACCAGCCTTGTAGTGGAGCACAGAGGGAGGAGACACCAGCACGGGCAAACCACAGGAGGAGGAAATCCACACAACTTCAGGACTTACCTCCACCCACTTCCCGTTGACTTCCATGAAGAGGACGCAGAAGGGGTCAGATTTGGAAGTGACATCCCTGTCCAGAAGGTTTTGGCCGCAGACGGACAACTCAACTTTGCAGACGCAGTACTGGGAGCCGACGGGCCCCGCCGGTGTGGGAGTCACGGTGTACGCCATGGACTCCAGCAGCAGCAGCTCCAGGCAGTCTGTGGGACACGAGAATGGAGAGAAACCTCAGTGCAAGTGGAAAGACAGAAAATGTTCTGTCAGCACCGGTGGGTTGGGCACAGACAGGGCGGCCACATGCTCTAAGTTACACTCAATAAGTTACAAGGCTTTCCTGGCTCCAAAGCATCTGCCCTGGCCAGTCACCATCCCCATGTGGCCACCACACCAGGCAGATCTCCTGAGTGGAAGCCCAGCAGAGCACCTACAACCTGCCTTGGTTTTGCTCCATAAATAACAGATTTTCAAGGACAGGTAATATCTTCTGCTTATCCCCCTGAGGGAGTGGGGGGTCCCCAACCTCTTCTTCCAGCATGCTGGGGGTTTTTGTGAGGAGGAGCTACACTTCTACACCATCTTTCAGCATGAAAACTTATTGTTGTCTGGCTGGTCCCAAGCCATGGACCGTGGACCTAAGCTATGAGGGCCAAACTTGAGCTCTGTCCCCCAAATTGTCATAGGGAAAGGGGCGAGACCGTGAGGAAGAGAGGAGGGGAAGGGCAGCCCAGACCTGGTTCAGCCCTATCTCCACCCAATTCACCAGGCCAGCTGACTGGCAGCAATTAAAAAGCAACAATAGTTGGTTCACAGAAGAGCAAGGCAAATGTGACAACCACTGCGTGACCTGGTGCACAGGATGATTTACAGGGCCCTGATAAAAACCCCTTTGTCATAAAATCAGCTTACCAAAAGTCCACCTCCAAAGCCATTTTGCAGAGATAAATGTGTTTTATATCATTATTAGTGCAAAACCCCATTCCACATGACAGTTTTGCCTTCTGATGTACAGTTTACTCAGCAAAAACCACCAAAGGTCTTCAACAGAGAAGAGGAAAAGGGGGAAAAAAGAGAAAAAAAAGCATTTTCAGATTAATTTACACTAATAAACTTTTGCGGCCGGGGTTGCCAGTGGAGAGAGCCCTCTTTTCATCAGCTGCTTCAATACCTTTCTCCCTCTTTTTCAAGAGTGGCTCCTGGCTCACCCACTTTATCTGAAAAGCACTTTATCTGAAAGGCACAAGCATTTACAAGCACTCACTCTGCTGGGAGCTGGCCTGCTGCCCTCTTCCCTTGCAGCTCAGCCTCTAAGCTGGGATAGGAATGGGGGACAGGGATGGGGTGACCCCAGCAAGGCTGGGGGAGAGGGAGCTCCGGGCTCACCACCAGCCACCCTGAGCACTCGGCCCAGCTGCAATGAATACTGAGTGGAAAAGAGTTCCTGCTTCCAAAGCTCTGAGCCCTCCTCTCATACCTGCCAACATCTCTGCTTGGCACTAATTCACCAGAAACAAGCCTGATTTTAACCCCCAACAGTAAATGCAAAGTCTTCATCACAGTCCGCTGCTCAGGGCAAGAGTGGTGTAATGATTTCAGCCCCATAGGAACCCAAAAACACCTCCAGAAGAAGAAAATCCCCATCCTTGGCTGCACACAGATGTGTACATCACCGAAACAGCACCCACATCCCTTCCCCAAGCACGGTTTCCCCTTGCCTACACCGAGCACATCTCATGCCGTCACTCCCGTCCACAGCAGCGCAACACCAAAATGGTGGCAGTGTGACACCAAAATGGTGGCACGTGTGGGCAACCATCCATCTACCGTGACTTCAAGGAGAAACCCATGCAGAAGCAAAAGTCCTCATCCATCGTGACACCCCTGTGGCCACTGGGGTGATGGCTCCAAAACACCCATCCCCACTGGAGCTGCCTCTGCTCCTCTCAAGCCCATGTTGACAGTTGCAGCTAAAACAAAGATTTTATTTATTTTTTTTCCTTAACGCGCAGATCATGTAATCGATGTCTTAAAATAGCCGGGCCTGTTCTATTTATGCTGCTGTCTGTCTGCTGCTCCCTCTGAAAAGCAAACACGGGGCAGCTGTGCTGGCGTGGACCTGGTCCTGCCGGAGCAGGGAGATCTGGGCTGGGTTTTTCCATCTCCCCTTCCCCCAAATCTCGGCACCGTCTCACAAAAAGAAGAGGCAGCAAATGACTCAGTGGAAAAAGCTTTTTCCCAGGGCTGGCAGGCACCAAAACATCCTCTCGGCGTGCTGCGCATCGCCCATGCTCCAGCCCCTGGGCTCAGCCTTCCATGCTCCCCGAGGAGCACATGGTCAAAATGGGAAGATGCCACCACCCCCTTCCCCATCATCCCAGTGAAGATGATTTTTCCACTGAAGAGCTGCTGGTCCAGCCAGCCACCAGCAATGGAGACGCCAAAGAGATGGGCAGCTCTCCCGAATCATGGCTTGGGCTACTCCTCCCCACCAGCTCCAGTCCTGCTGTAAAACCCCGAGGAGCTCAACCATCCTGATTCAGCCAAAAAATAATTAGTTTAAATGAAGAAGTCATTTTCCCAGCCAGGTTGGCTTCCAAACAACCCCACAGAAAAGACAATGCTCAGAGAGGTGACAGGAGCAGAAGGTGGTGATGCCACCAGGACACCGCCATGTCTGTAGGTGCCACCGTCTCTCATCCACACGCACTGTCCTGCCCCAGGAAACAGCCGGGGGAGCCACCTCCTCCCCACCAGAAAGTCACAGCTGCCCCTGCTCCCACTGCGCCAGCACGGCCCAGCACCTTCCCCCGGGCCAGGCAGGGACTTGGTCCCTGCAGCCGCCACAGGTCCCCTGGCTCAGAGGCTTCACATCTGAGGCACCACCAGGCTTCAGCAAGCCAGCGGCATTTTAACCCCCCAGCAAATGCTTTAAATTCAGGGGGAGATTTGAGCTGGCACCAAAAGAGCCAGCTCGCCATCATCTGTATTCCAGTCTCTCCTTGTTTTTTTGTTCTCCTCTCCCCGCATTCGCCGCCCTGAACACCGCCCTGCGACTCGCTCAGCATCCGTGGCCAAATATTCTCCTGATGTACAATC
The DNA here is from genome assembly GCF_047716275.1 of Strix uralensis. NCBI lineage: Eukaryota > Metazoa > Chordata > Aves > Strigiformes > Strigidae > Strix > Strix uralensis. The sequence goes on along the minus strand of NC_133983.1, from coordinate 2,040,812 downwards.
CCAGCTGCCGGCTTCGTGCCGATCACGTGGACACGTGTTCTCCTGCCGAAACTCGGCCAGGCTACCAATGAGAGGTCTCGGGGACAAGCATGAGGGTCCAATTGCCCCACGGTCCCAACGGCCATCGGCCACAGCAGATGCCTGAAGAGGCATCACAAGAGCAGGATCAGGATGGAGGGACACAGTCCCCAAATCTTTTCTGGGCTCCAGCTTCCAGGACCTCCTGAGCCAGACGCATCTTTGCACTTTGGAACCTTCAAGTGCTTTTGCCTCCATGACTTGGTCACCTCTGAGCCACTCTGCATCCACAACATCCCACAGTGAGGGGTTTTGCTGGCTGGGGGGTTCGCACAAGCCTCGGGGCCAACCAGAATATCTGAGATGAGCATCTGGGAGCCCCAGAGCAACGCACACAGATGTTCTCGTCCTCCTCCTCCTCCTTCTCACCCCATGGACCCCACAATTTCTACAGGATATCCCCAAAGCACAGTGCAGAAGGGCCAGCTGGAAGCCCTGGGATCTTTTATTCTCTCTTATCTGAAAGAGGAGGAGGAGAAGGCATTATCTGTTTTGCAAACTAACTTCTGCCCTGGGAGGTTCCCCTTTCCTCCACAGAAGAGAAGCCCCATGAGAAGCAGTCGCCTGGGACATGCTAAGGCCCCATTTTAAGCATTAACAGGAAAAAAAGAGAGGGAAAAAATAAGCCATGTCACTGAGCTTTAAGTGAAACATTTTGAGGGCTTTTTAAAATATTAATAGTGTTGTCAAACTTCAGAGATCTCCTCTCCCTAAAGAAATCAGATGTATTTTCACAGGGAATACCAGGCATATTTGAAACAGCCCCATATCAATATCCACCAGTGACTGGTGCAAAGTTCCTCTGGGTCCCTCCTGGGGATGTCCCTCCCCTTCTTTGGGATGAACCATGATTTCTGTAATACCCCACAGAAGTCACCCGTGACTCCGTTTACTCACTTGGGCTGCCCCACTGCAGCCTACTGCAATTGTAGAAGCAAATTTCCTTTCTGGAAGGGGAAAATGAGAGAGATGAGTATCAAACAGGTAAATTTGGGTTCCTATAAAGCAGATTTCTGAGCTTACAAGCAGCAGAGACACAGCGGGAGAGCAGCAGTACCCAAAGGAGGGTGAAGAGCAGGTGAAAACGGGTTTTCAGAAGATTGAAGCAAAGGAGAGGAGCGGGAGGACATAGAAACCGGTTGCCCGGAGCAGCAGAAAAGCTGAAAGGCAGCACACATGGAGCTGGATACACCAGGAAAAGGCAGGATGCGCCGTGATGGATGCCCGACATGGCTCCCCACACTGTCAAAACCCGCGCTGGCCGCTTTGCTCTCTCCTGTCAACACATACAGTAATCTCCAGAATTATTTTGCAAAGCAAAAATGTTTGCCTTTCAGTCTCGCCTAGGCAACACGGTGGATTCACCAGCCTGCACCTGGTCTTAATAACAGCCTCGTTACCTTCTGAATGCACGTGCAATTAGTCATGTACACAGCACCCTGCTGCTGGTCCCCTCCTCAGCAAATGCCTCTGCCACTGGCGAGCAGGCTGGGGGAGGTGGAAAGGGGATGCTTCCACATGAAAACTCCCTGCAAGGATGTACCTTGGGTACCCGCTACCATCAGAGGACCTTCAGCTCTCCTGTGAGGCAGGGAAAGGCTGAAAACTGCCTCTGAGCAGCCCAGCGTGGGTGGCAGGGCTGGGACTGATCTCAAATTCTCCCAAATTCCCGGAGATTTTGGGGTAGACCCGGCAGAGGGGAATGCCCAGGCTGAGCTCTGGGTTCGAGGCTGGCACACTGTGAGCGAGTCCCACTGCCCTGCCCAACGATAGGAGCCAAGGGGACTGTACTGAGATATTTTGGGGGCCTGATACAGCAGGAAAGAGGGTTTCAGGACAACATCATTAAGTAATTTCCCCAGTGAACTCTTCCTGATGGAAACCGTGCCTAATGATGCTTCAACGGGTAATGCTGCTCATGCTGACAGCTAGTTTTCTCACACTGGTGTTGTGCAATCCCGTCCCAAGCGAGGTGTGACGGTGTGACAACAGCTGGTGGCCACCTTGGACTGACAGCAGCTGCTTCTTCGTTTTGTCACCCGCAATGCCCATCTCCTCTCAGACTTCTGCTGTCCCCAGAAAAGTCCCCAAACCTTGGCCATGGTTTGGTGCTGGCATAGGCAGTGCCCTCCTTGCCAAAACCTCAAGCCAACCAGTACGTGAGCAGCACCCAGGCAAGCTTCTCTGGCAGGTGATGATCAGCACAGTCACTCGGGGTGACCTGGGAGTCACAAATCGCAGGAAAACCTCAAGACAAACCCCGCGGCACCAGAGCTGGCCCCCACCAAAGTGGCTTCACGTTTCAGCCCCTCCAGAAAGGTTGTGTCCCCACTTCCCAGCCAGCAAGAGAAGATGCTACACAAAGAGGGCTGCCATACCCAGCTGTGTCAGAGACCACGACGTCCCAGCAGGACAGGCAAGGGAGTTTTCCCAAGTCCTGCAGCTCATGCAGGGAACAGGGACAAAAGCCCAAGGGAGAAACTGAGGCAGAAAGGGAGGATGAGCTGGAGTCCCAGACCAAGGCACTGACAAGTCCATCCCAGCGGCTCTCCTTGTGTTCAGGCACTTTTAAGGGAAAGAGGTCTTTGCTTGAAAGAGGTCTTTGGTGGGTTGAAATGTCCCATCATTTGCTGTCTCACTGCGATCTCCGCTTTGCTTTAATATGGTGCAAAGCCATTTGGCGATAGCTAAATGAATTTATCATGGGGAGAGAGTGAAAAGCAGCTTTAAATGGTCTGGGAAAGGGTTCAAACACCTTTTTTGTGGGTGGATAGCTCTAAGCCAATTTGAATTTGAATGGTTGGCTTTGGCAGGTACAGGGTATGCAAGGAGCTGGGGCAGTCTAGTGGGGAGTAACCCAGAGTCCCCAAAACCCTTTCTAAAGGCACGTGGTCAAAGTGAGAAGTGTAGGGCAGCTGCCACTCAGCCCCTGGCTCAGCACATCCCCCCAGCCAGCAGCACCACCAACTCCTTGGGGTACCCGGGGGAGCCGAATCGCACTTCTTAGCAAGATCAGGTCTGGCTAAGAAAGCAGGACTGATCCTGTGCCCTCCCCTGACCCAGGCAGCCTCATCCTCCTGCGGGCCTGCCCCGGAGGGTATCGCTCGGCAAAGGGCAGCCCAATATCTGTCCCATGCCCTTGATGCTTAGATGTCCCTCAAAGAGCAGGTCCCACCCCAGGAAGATCTTCCCAAACCACAGCCAGTCTCATGGGGTGTGTCACAGTTGGGGGATGGGGAAAGTCCCTCTGTCCCCAACACCACAGAGAGGCCACCACCAGCCAAGAAACAGCGCCGGCCCTTCTTTGCTCCTCGGTGCAAATACAGGCTACTCCAGGAACCGAGGACAAGGGACGCGGTAGAGCCCCAGGACGGGGCAGGTGGGTGCCAGCAGGGCTGGACATGGAGCCACTTGCCTGTCACCCAGCCAAAGTGGCTCCAAAAAGCTTTTGGCAGTGAGGATGAGCCCATCCTGCTGCATCCCACAGCACCTCTCCAGGGTCGGTGGAGATGCAAGTGTCGCAGCACCGCCATCATGACACCAATAGAGGGATCTGGGATTTGGGGCCAGACAGACAAACTGCAAAATGCTCTCCAAAACAGAAACCAGGAAGCTCTGGGGACTGTAAAACCATCACGCTTCTGTTGGCACGTGAAACTTTTCTTGAAGCTCAGGCCTTCACCAAGACCCCACACCGGTTTCCAAGGACTGCTTTAAATCAGCCCAAAGCTACATTCCCATGAAGTTCCCACCTCAAACCATTGCTCATCCCTGGAAGGGATGGAGACAAGCAGGCCAGGGACTGCCTGTAGCACCCAGGACGGATGGGGCCAGGGCAGTGAAGGAGAAGAGAAGGGAGAGAGCCAGGATTTGCAGCAGAACTGGGCAGGGAGCGGGATGGACAACAGAGATCCCAGCTGAAAAATGAAGCAGAAAATGCCCCACAGCTCCCTTGGCAGTCCCTGGTGAGAGACTGGCATCTTCAGGGGTACCTGTACCCCACGCAGGATTTCAAACAGGCTGCACCATCCTCTCCCCCAGCTCCCAGAAAACACATGGCAATCAGCCTTGCAGCAATTAAGTGTTAAGTCAGATTGATCCCAGCATCCCAGGCCCAGCATGGGGCAGGCGGGGACACCAGGATCCCACCCTGATCATGCAGGGAGAGTTTCACCCAGAAGGAGATCCACCTCCAGAAAGCAACCAGAGGGATAACAGGGACATGACCCACATCCAAGCATTGATATATCTGGGGTCATAACTTTGAAGAAAGAAGCACTTTCCATGCAGAAGGACCTGCCCATGGACTTGCCAGTCAGAGAGGGACCTGGGGGGGTTGATTGACAGCCGGCTGAACAGGAGCCAGCAGTGTGCCCAGGTGGCCAAGAAGGCCAATGGCATCCTGGCTTGTGTCAGAAATAGAATGGCCAGCAGGGACAGGGAAGGGATCTTGCCCCTGTACTCGGCACTGGTGAGGCCGCCCCTCGATGACTGTGTTCAGTTTTGGGCCCCTCACTCCAAAAAGGCCATTGAATGACTCGAGCGTGTCCAGAGAAGGGCAACGGAGCTGGTGCAGGGTCTGGAGCACAGGTCTGATGGGGAGCGGCTGAGGGAACTGGGGGGGTTTAGTCTGGAGAAGAGGAGGCTGAGGGGAGACCTCATGGCCCTCTACAACTCCCTGAAAGGAGGGTGCAGAGAGGGGGGATGAGTCTCTTGAGCCAAGGAACAAGCGCCAGGACAAGAGGGAATGGCCTCAAGCTGCGCCAGGGCAGGGTCAGACTGGCTCTTAGGAAGGATTTCTGTCCAGAAGGGGCTGTTGGGTGTTGGAATGGGCTGCCCAGGGCAGGGGGGGAGTCCCCATCCCTGGAGGGGTTGAAGAGTCGGGTTGACCCAGCGCTGAGGGATCTGCTGGAGTTGGGAACGGTCAGTGTGAGGTTCATGGTTGGACTGGAGGAGCTTCAAGGGCTTTTCCAACCGAGATGATTCTGTGAAATGTTTGTCGCTCCCTCTGCAGCCTCGGGACACACACCTCCAACCTGGGGATTCGGGAGCCCCATCCAGCTTCTCCAGCTTGATGCAGGAGGAAAGATCACTGCTTCCCTGCCTGGGAAGAGCGACGGGTGAAAGGGAACGCACAGCAGCCATAAAAACTCCCGGGGACCTCACAGCAGTCCCTGTCCCGGGTAGCCCCTGGGTGAAGCTGCCTTTACTCCCTGCTCAGGGGCAGAGGGGACGTGGCAGCCCTGCCTCCGGACCGCTAGCTCGCAAAGGAGCTCCACGGTGCAAGGAGAGGAGCCACAATGCCACCTGTCCCACCCATGGGTGCTGCTGCCAGTTGGCCCGGGGACACCCTTTCGAAGCCACAGGACTGGAGCATCCCTTGCTCAACTGCCATTTCCCAGGGCATCCCGTGGGATGTGCAGGGACACGTCTCCATCCATACGAAGGTGCTGGAACATCGGCTTCCCTGGTGCCCCGTGGAGCTGGGACACTGGCAGGTACCGTAACAGCATAATATATCACACCCTAATACCAATGTAATCGCATTAACAGGTCCGGCACATAAGACCCTCAAGGGGATCAGAAGACATCATTATTTATGGTCCACCACGCTGGCAGAGCTCCTCTGCTGCTTGTACATCACCACCAACAGCACTCAGCACCTGTGGGCACTGCAGCCCCACCTCGGCTGTGGCACAGGGGCCTCCCTGTGCTGCCTGTAAAGCCCAGGGGTTGTCAGCACCATCCACTGCTCTCAATTCAAAAACATCACCACCTGAAACGCAACTCCAAAGCACCTCCCCTGCCCAGCCCAGAGCTGAGGCAGCCGCTTCAGAAGCCAAGCACAAACCCACCACCTCCAGCTGCTCCTCTGCCATCCCCACGTGCGGCACAGCGGCTGCTGGACTCTCGGAGGGAGTGGCACCAGTGAAGAAGCTGGTTCATGACGAAGGACCCGCAGAGTGAAAGCGAGACTCCTCCACGCAGTCCCACCCTGCCCTGCACCCCCCTCTCCTACCACAGCCCTGCTCCCTGTACCACCACGCAGCCGCAGCAAGAGTCCCCGAGGGTCCCCCCGCATCCCCCCGTGGTACCTCCCAAACCTGCTTCCCCCATTCAAGCAGAAACTGGAGGGACCTGGGGCTGCTCTGCCCCAAGAAGCTGCCCTGTAGCTGTCCCCAGGGACGAGGGCATTGGGAAAGGCGAGTGGTGCCGTACCTGTGTCCCTCCGGGCTGGAGGCCAGCCCAGTCACTGCTCCACGACCGGAGAACGGGACCTACATCCTTGCAGAGGGACTCACACCCGCAGAGAGACCGAAACTGGGAATCTTAGTAAATCAGGGATGTGAGAGTAAAACCAAACACGCTCCAGCGTGCAGGCAGCCTCGGTCGCCAGCTGGCTGGCACTGACCTCGGGCACAGCCTGCCCGGGCACCGGGGCAGCAAAGGGCAACGGGATTCCTTCTCAAACCCTCTCCCGGTGAAGTCTGAAAATGTCATTACACTCTCCCCAAAGTATCTAAAACGACTTACCGGCAAGAAATCACAAGCCCCAAAGAGCCGGAGAGCCGAATGCTCCGGAGAGGGCAGGGCCCATGGGCTCCCAGCAGCAAAAGTGTTTCCGCAATTCTCACCCGGCGGAAAGCCAAGGGCTCCAGCCTGGCAAACGAAAGCAAAACTCACTCCTCCACACCCAGCAGTGACGTGCGGAGGGACGCAGCACCATTGCTGGTGGGGTCTGGAGGCGCTGCAGAGACTGGGCGTTTCGGGGCAGCGCTCAGAAAATCAGAAAGTGGGGGAAAAAAAAAAACAACAAACAACAAAAAGAGTATTTCCTCTAAACCTGAGAGAAAATAGAGAGGCTCTGATGGCTGCCAGCAGACAACCGCACCACGGGTGACTCTGCAGGAGGCAGAGCCCAGCCTTGCTGCATGCCCTGTGCTCACTGCATGCCCTGCACTCACTGCATGCCCTGCGCTCACTGTATGTCCTGTGCTCGCTGCATGCCCTGTACTCGCTGCATGCCCTGTGCCCGCTGCATGCCCTGTGCCCGCTGCATGCCCTGCGCTCACTGCATGCCCTGTGCTCACTGCATGCCCTGTGCCCGCTGCATGCCCTGTGCTCACTGCATGCCCTGTACTCGCTGCATGCCCTGTGCCCGCTCATGCCCTGCCCTCACTGCATGCCCTGCGCTCACTGTATGTCCTGTGCTCACTGCATGTCCTGTGCCCGCTGCCTGCCCTGTGCCCGCTGCCTGCCCTGCACTCGCTGCATGCTCTGTACTCGCTGCATGCCCTGTGCCCACTGCATGCTCTGTGCTCACTGCATGCCCTGTACTCACTGCATGCCCTGTGCCCGCTGCATGCCCTGTGCTCACTGCATGCCCTGTGCCCGCTGCATGCCCTGCACTCGCTGCATGCCCTGTGCTCACTGCATGCCCTGTGCCCGCTGCATGCCCTGTGCTCACTGCATGCCCTGTGCCTGCTGCATGCCCTGCACTCGCTGCATGCCCTGTGCTCACTGCATGCCCTGTGCCCGCTCATGCCCTGCCCTCACTGCATACCCTGCGCTCACCGCACGTCCTGCGCCCATGGCATGCCCTGCTCGCCAATCCCGGTGTGATCTCCAGAGCAGCAGCAGCAGCACTGCACTTGCTGCTCAGCAATGTGGGGCGAGGGGCAGGGCAGGACGAGAGCGGGGCAGCCTCCCCCATTCAGCAATGGCCGCGCCACACCGCCCGACCCCATTCCAGTCTCCACTGGCAGCACATCTTTGGCTCAGATTTGCTGGGAAGACTGCACATTTTCACTTGACTACAGGCTTCCTCTGGGGCTCAATTTAGGGAAATCTGTGATTTAGGGCAGAAAACATCACGATGTCACCGTGAATCCTGGCGATCACATCAAGCCCTTTACACAACCGCCCTACAAAGCAGACCCAAGGAAAGGGTTTAGGCGCCAGCTCTGCCCCCGCGGCATCCACACGCTGCCAGGGCAGCTGCTTCCCTTCCCCACGCCGCATCAGAACACGACGTTGCCCGTTGACCGCAGGCAAGCGGGAGGCTGGGTCCTGCGGGCAGCAGCTTGGCTGCAGGCAGCACCCGCGGGAGGCCCTGTCCAGGACAGGCAGATGCCAAACATAAATCTTTTCCCTCCCCGTGGCAGCGATGCTGATGTTGGACACGTGCTCCGCGTGGGACAAACGAGCAAACCAGGAGGCGCAAGGACTTTGGGCAGATTTGAACTTCCAGGCACTGCATTAAAACTTTCCCACCCCGATCCTACAGCAGCCATACAAGAGCTGGGCCTGATGAGGTGGGGTGTATCTGTTTCAACAAGCAGATTTGGAGGAAAAAGTTGACTTAATTAAAGCCCCAGGAGGAAAGTCCCCATCCCTGGAGTCCCCATCCCTGGAGGGGTTTAAGAGTAAAGTTGACTTAGCGCTGAGGGATCTGGTGGAGTTGGGAACTGTCAGTGTGAGGTCAATGGTTGGACTGGAGGAGCTTCAAGGTCTTTTCCAACCTTGATGATTCTGTGATTCTGTGATTCTGTGAAAGCGGCTGGGCTGTAACGGACACGCAGCGAGCCGGGTCCCCTTGCAGGTGCAGAGGGAACCTCCTGCATTTTAAGTATATTTAATGTGTGCTGGGTGTTTAACTTATTACAGGCTTTTCTAAGTTACTCAAAACAAAAATGCTGGCTTTCTGAATTTTAATTAAATTCCTATTTCCAGCCAACACCATATATCACACGTGAGAGGGGAAGAAAAAAATCATCACTTAAGTGATGAGAAATGTCTTTAACCGCTTTCTAACAGAACCACATGCCAAAACAACAAGCACGCCAGCCAGAAAGGCCCAACAGTGGACAGGCATGCAGGTCCCTCCATCCCGTGCACCATCTCATTGCCATAGCAGCCAGAGCCCTTCCCCTGATAAGATAAATATTAATTAATGGGCAGTTATGTGCAATGCTCATTCACACTGGCACGCCGACACCAAGGCACAAAGAGCACCGCTGATGTCCCCGTGGGCCGGAGCCCACCATCACCCTGCAGGCAGGTGAGTCTCTTTGCTACGACCCAAGCTTTTCTAAAGAATTTTATTTTATTGGGCTGCTTTGCAGCAGCGAGGTGCTGCCACTTGATGTGTGGAGCCTCACCCCGAGTCGGATTTGTATGCCAGTGATACAAAAAATGCGGCGGTTTATAATGAGAATTATGTCTGATAAATTCTCAACCCTTTCCCAACAGCTTTAGACACCGCTCGAGGGAATATAAAACTCGGTTTAAATGGTTGCACAGCACTGGACTTGCTGTTGAATGGCAAAACTTGCGTTTCCAGCTCGTCTCATTTTTAAAATCAGCTTCACGTCGGCTGATGTTTCTTCCTAAATCCTCAGCTTCTGGAATCACGTGATGATGGAAAATCCAGGGCTGGGGGAAAGGTGACTATTTTAGATGTGAGCTTTTTCCTGCTGGCTGACAGGTCCCAAACCCAAAGCCTCAGCAAAAGCAGCAGACAAATAAGAAGTGGAGTTTTTCTTGCTGAATACTACACTTGTTTGTTTTTCTGATATTTTAACAAATTGTTATGATCTCCAAATCCACCTGAGTTCCCAGGAATTACTTTTTTCCCTGCTTCTGTGATCCAAACAAGTAACCTCGCAAAGCCAGCAGCCAGGAAACCAAGTCAAAACAGCAAAAAGTGATGACTCAGGTCCCTCAACAAATATGTTACAGAGGTTTAAAAGACAAACTTTAAGATTTTGGGGAGGAAAAGTGTTCAATTCTTTTTTTTTCATGCTGTTTTGTGGTTTTGCATCCTGCCAGAACCACCATTTCAAATGCCTGGCTACTCCACCGCTCCAGAAAATTTACCTTTTCTTCTCCTTTCCCCCCACCCCGCCTCTGAACACAAGCCAAGGCTCTCACATAAAGAGTTCCTTATAAGAGCTGGCAACCCTGAACCAGGACAGGAGACTGCAAGCGTTGATTTTTCATCAATTAACCAGGTATTACGTTCTCCGCACACCGACGGCTCCCGGAGAACAATCCCTGATTTATGGTGGTGCAAGCAACTCTGGCCAGCTTTCCTGGGCAGAGGTTTCCACTGAAGTCAGTGGGAAACTCTTTCCACCGGGTGTAACGGGAGCAAAAGTTATTCCTCCCAGACTCTTCACACACCACGCTGAGACTGCTCAAACAAAGCCAATGCAAGTCCAGTATACAACTGGGCAGACTGGTAAATCATGGGGTAGCTGGCGCCTGCTCCAGGACCGCGTAACCCCACTGTTTCGTGGTGAGGGAGGAGGAAGATGAGCAGACATGAGGACTGCTGGGGGCTGCACGGCTGATATAGCCCCCTCAGGGCAGAGAGCATCTTCACCCACAGCTCAGCTCTGGCAGCTGAATCTTAAGAGGATTTTTCTGCACTGGAAACCCCAGCGCACAGGGCCCGTGCCCCCGTCCTCCAGCACAGACTGGCCAGGCACCGGGGTCCCCTGTTCCCCGCAAGCAAGAGCTTTACAAACAACTGGCACAGGGTCCCTTGGTGTCCACCAGCGCAGACCCCAGGAGCAAGGATGTCCCCAGGGCAAGACGCGCTGATGCAGCTCTGGATTATCTCATTTCTCTTTAGATCGAGCTCAGAAAGGCGGCGTGGAGGGAGAAGCATCACAGCCAGCATCTCGAATACTAGCAGTTGTACCACCCTGCCCACCCCAACGCCGCTACAGCGCGATGTCTGCAACCCATTCGAGAGATGTAAACCACGGCCCCGACTGAGCAGGGCTGGGAACAGGGGGGCACACGCCGATGGTGCCAGTGGAGGGGGGCTCCTGGCAAACCCTGGCCCCGGAGTGGTGAGAGCAGCTCCAGGACTGCTTGTCTACCCAAGGCAAATGCTTGGGGCTGCCTACACCGCAGGTAGGTGCAATTCTGGGGACACCTGGAAGCCTCACCGGGTGTTTTTCCTCCACATTATCCCAGCCGGGATGCTCCAGAGGCAACAGCAGAGAAACAAAAATGAACATCACCAGATAACGTATGTCCCAGGCTATCAGACAGCTGTAACCAAAGCACACGCAGCGCTTCCCCAAGGCCACTCCAGGAAAACATCCTCCAACTGATTCAGTTCTTCAAAACAAATCCTTTCCACATGCCCTGAGCTTTTGTTCCCAGCCTTCCTCCTCCCATTGCTCTGCTCCCTGCCCCTGACGGGCTATAATTGGATGCAATTTCTGGCCCATAATAAAACATTATCTGACCCCAGAAATGCACAGTATCACACGCTGGCATGAAAGCCCCCAATACCTGGCTGGCAGGAGGAGGCTGATGCCGGCAGCAGGGAGCAGTATCAGAACTGAGCACCCTTGGGCTGTGCTTGCACCGGCCTGATCCTGACTCCAGCTTCTCCAGCAAGGTTCAAGTGCATCTCCAGGAGGCTTCAAACCTGGGGCTTGAGGTTCACGGGGATCCTCCCAGTTCCTTCCCGCGAAGCAGCTCAGGCTCTCAGGGAGTCAGCAGCAGGGACCCAGCCCTTTGGAGATGTTTCTGCCACTGAAGCTCTGCTCTCAACTCACCTCTCTATCTCCTGTTCCACCCTCCTTGCGGTGACCAGCTCCGAAGGGTGTGTTTGCCCACCACATCCTCCAGCCCCACTGGCTTTAATCCAGCTGCTCGCCTAAATTAGGGTTACTCACCGGGAGACTTATTGCATCAGGTCCTTCGGCTGGCGGAGCTGACGGGAAAACACCTCCCTGCCTGCCATTCTCCAAGCACCCTCACGCTGCCGAGCGAAACACTCCGCTCGCAGCTATCCCGGAGGACGAGGCGTCTCGCTGGGCGCAGGGGGGAGAGGGGCAGACCATCCGCAAGCCTAAACCCTCTTGGTCCCCCCCTAAATGCCCTGCGTGATGGATAGCATCACCAGCCAGAGCAGCGTCGGGCTGCACACAGCTCCCAAAGAAAGACTTCTGCACTTGCTCAGCCTTCAGGTCGCCAGACTCGACATCCCCCCCCCCGCGACTCGATGCTGGAGGAGAAGGAGAGGCGCTTGCGGCAGCTGCTAGAAATATCCCCCACCAAACGTCCCCAGCCTTGGGGAGCGAAGCCACCAGGCCCTGGCGTTCCCTTGGGGGGGTCGCGCGTCCGGTTTGGCATCTTTAGGAGAGGATGCAGATGCAGGGAGAGTGGGGACGGGCGGGAGAACTTTTACACCGTGGAGGAACGGAGGGGGCTGGGCTGGGGGAGTGTAAAGTGATGGGGGGGGTCAGTCCCCGGGGATGGAGGGTCTGTCCCAGGGAGCGGGGCTCAGTCCCAGGGAAAGGAGGGGCTGTTCAAGGGGAAGGAGGGTCTCTCCGGGCGGATGGAGGGGCTGTCCCTGGGGATGGAGGGCAGAAGGGACACCACCATTAACACCCCCCCCCGCGGGACACCGGGGGCTGACACCGGGGTTATGCCAGTGCGACCCTCCCGCCGGGATATCCAAGGCCACCGCCGGTACCTCCCCCACGGCTCCCACCACCCACCCGACCCCCGGGGGGCGATCCCGCCCTGGGACTGGCTCAGCCACCCTTGCCAAGCCGGATGGCCCCGCTCCTCGCCCCCTTGCCCGCCCCGCGCGCCTCCGCTAGCCCCAGGGCTGCCGGGGGGGGGGGGTGAGGGGACGGACACCCCGGTACTCACCGCCGCGGGCCGGGCCGCGCCGGGCCGGGCCGAGCAGGTCCCGCGGGGCCGCGGGCTCAGCGCCTCCCCACGGCCACGGCCACGGCCGCGCCCGCCCGGCCGGGGGGTGGGCGGGGATGGCGGGGGGCGGGCGGCGGGCGCGGCCAGGCCTGGACGAGCATCATGCGTTTCGGATTAAAAAAAAAAAAAAAAAAAAAGAAAAAGGATCCACCCCAAAACTTCTCATCTGGCTTCTTTCGCTTCGCTCTTTGCAAAAAAAAAAGCTTTAAAAAGGACAATTACAACGCGTGGAAAGGGTGAAAGATGATTTTCCATGTTATCCGGCCAGCTACAATGAAAACATAACTTTGTTAGACCAACACCCCTCGCTTTGAACCAAAAAACGGTGATTTTGTGCTGCCTGGATGCCAGCAGGGATCACCCAGCCTGGCTGGTGTGGGTGCTGAAATCAATACGGGGTCCGGGTCAGGACCCTGTGCCCCACGGGGTCTTGCTGATGCCGCTTCCCATGGGGAAGAGCTGGTTAAACGAGGAAAACAGGTGAGCCTTGAATTCTGAACCCCAGAAGCAGGGGGGAGCCCAAGCCCCCAGGCCGGCCAGCATCGCACCCACCTGTCACCCTGCCCGACCCCAGGAGTGCTCTTCCCCGTCCAGCCCGGTACCACCCAACTCCCATCAGCAACCCCACCTGACGCTTGGTGGACACGTCATCAGGCGTCAGGGATATTTATATAGATATTTTTGATATGGAGATAGGGTAATAAGACTGGGAGCCTCCCTCTGAGGCTTTGGATTAAATAAACTGTCACGGCCTTTGTTCACACATTTAAAGACCACGGGCAAAATAAGCAAGTCCCATATTCCCCCCGGCCAGCTTTCCCCTCTCCTGCAGCTTGAGCTGTAAAAGGTGGAAGAGTTTCAAGGTACCAAGTCAGTTTTTGGTGTCAATGGGGTCCCCCCTCCACCAGCCCCGCTCCCTTCCCAGTCCTCCAGCAGTGGGGCAGGGGACGCACGATGGGCTCACAAGTCACAAATTCTCCTCCTCAGAGCAGGCAGCACAAGAGGCAACATCCAACTAAAAGCTAAGCCTAGTTTTTAGGAGCAAACCCCTTCTTTCTGTGTAAACCCTGCAAGAAACCATCACAGGAAGGGGCAGGGTTGTGCCTGAAAGAGGAATTCAGTGGGAGAAGCGGGGTCTGTGCCAGACCTGCCCTCCTGCCTCTGTGCCTGTGGCTTAAAATGTTGCTTTGAGGGAAATAGGGAGAGGCAGCCAGTATTTCATGAGTGCCAGTGTGCCTGTTTTCTTCAAAATCAGTTTTTCCTGTGTTTTCTCTCCAGCCCAGCATGATGCCTCCAAGTCACAGCAGGTTCAGTGCTACCTGGAACTGGTTTTAGCAGAGGGGAAAGGGCAGCTGCATTTCCAGCCCTACGAAACAGCAGCCAGCGCCTGCAAAAGCGGGGCCCAGCCTGGCTCGGGCTGTTCCCTAGCACAAAATCCAGGCTCCTCACCACCCTCCAGCAGTGTGTTTATTTACAGCAATGTATTTCTTTCTAAAGATCTGGTCTCAGGGGGCAAAATCCCCTCTGTGTATAAAACCAGTACTGACTAGCTCAGGCATTGTCTTCCGGAGACTGCAGGCAGCCTGAAACAATAGGGGTGTGCGGAGCGTCCTGATACATTTCCATTTTTGGACCACGATAAATCTGAAACCTAATAGTAACAGCTCTAAAAATGGCCCACGTTGATTAGCTGTTTGGGAATCGGTTTGGTATTCAGCCATCACGCACAATCCCCAACGGCCTCACGTCTTCCTGCATACCAGAAGATTCATTTAACCCCTCAAAATTGGACAAAGGCTCCCCTCAGAAACTTTCAGACACAACCACAAGCTGGAATACGGACGTGAGGAAAATGGGAAGCCCGTTGGGGAAGGGCAGCCCAAAAGTCCCTGGCATCCGGCGTAAGAAACAAGCTAAGGATCAATTGTGGTGGTGTGTTTCACGTACAACTCAAACCAAATCTCAATTTTTTAAAAATGCAACCCACGCACTCAAAACACAGCACAGAGCCCGGTTTTAGCTGAAATCGCTGGACTACAGACAACCGCTTCCCATTTTTGGGGTTTTGCTGACACCTGGTGTTCTGGAGAAGATGCTGTGATGTCCTGCAGGTCCCTTCCCTGGCTTGCTGGGATGGCCGTGCTCTCAGGTCAGACCCATGTGTGTCTGGGAGCTAATCCTGAATTTGGGGAAGAACCTGAGAAATGCAGGTGTGCGTCTAGAATTCCGAGGCACTGTTTAACACCTCAAGCGAAGAGCAGTGCTGCAGCAGCATGCCTTGTTATGGCACCGCAAACCTCATGGTGTAGATGTACGCCTCCTGACTTTGGGAGTCGGGGGAAAGCACAGGTCTCATTATTTTTAAATAGTGCATTTCATTGCAAGGGAAACAATCCAGTGATGTGATCCAAACCCAAGAGATCTCTCTAGAGTGGCTGCTCTACCCATAGGGTTAGCGCCCAAGACCCAGAAAACAAAATTGACTTCAACAGTCAAGCACTCCTCAAAGCAGCGTTCTTATTTATTCAGTTAAAGCACACTTTTTCCCCAACAAAAAAGGATGAAAAACAATAAACAGGAAGGCAAGTTTCACACCAGTAAAAGAGGAATAAATACTGCAACACCTGAACAAATTCAAATGCATCAGGAGACAATACAATGGAGCTGACCAAAGCTTGATCAAGATTTGTCAAACAAAGGTTGACAGTGATACGTCTGCTTTTCCCCAGTACATGGGCCTGTGGTAACAGCCAAAGGCTCTGGCTGTGGTTGCTATCGAAGATGACAAAACGGCCATCACAAAGTGCATTAAAAAGTCCAATCCCAGTACTTTCCTTCTTCACAGAATCACAGACTCATCTCGGTTGGAAAAGCCCTTGAAGCTCCTCCAGCCCAACCATGAACCTCACCCTGACCGTTCTCAACTCCACCAGATTCCTCAGCGCTGGGTCAACCCGACTCTTCAACCCCTCCAGGGATGGGGACTACTCTTCCTCTGTTATTTATCACACGTGGTGCTTAGTCCTACTAAAATGACGTTTCAAATGCAGGAAAAAATGAACTTTCAGCACACAGCCTGGACCGAAATGGACTGTTAATGCAAACTCTGTCCAACCCCTTGTATTTCCCAAAGAAGCCCTGGGAGCCTGGGGTCTGAGCAGAGCCCACCTGACAAGCACACTCATCTTGAAAGCTGGGAAGAGCTAACAGCACCGAGACACCCTTCAGTACGTGATCACGCTGCCTTCTGTGCCACACTCCTCTGATGGGCGCTGGGGAGATTTGCATCTGCAAACTAGATCTGAAAATACAGGATGAAAAAGCCACATTTGGTGAAGCTTTTCCTAAATTCCAGTGTTTGAATCTCAGGTATTTGATTATTTCATTGAATTATGGCCTGATAAGCAATTTCACTGCCTTTTTTTCTTTGTTCTTGTTTTTAAACCCTTTTCAGAGTACAGTCTCTGCAAAACGTGTCCCACCTCTACGCAGTGTCAGTATCTCACAGAGTCTAATGATGCTCTTTAAATAAGGGCAGTGGCTCCTCCAGGAATAACAGGCACCAGCTGTTCACGTCCCCCCCCGAAGGTTTGCTGGACCAGCATTTCCATCTCATTACAAATGCCTGCCCTGCCCAAATCAGATCAGTTACATCTCCCCAGGCAAACACTGCTGTAAACAAAATTCCATAAATAAATCCACCACACGGATTAAATATTAACAGCACGAACACATAAGGAAAACATTCTAACACAAGTTAATAAATAACGAGAACAACGTGGCCACACTCCTGCAGCTCAAGCTGTCGCTCCACACGTGCAAGGGGCAGCTGTAGTCCGTCTCCTCTGCTAAGCAGCAAACTCGGTGTTTGGGATCTTCTCTCTCCAGTTCCCACAGGTCCAACCATGCAGCGACATGGAGGCTTTGGCATTCAGGGGATAGTACAGGCTTGAAGGATCCATCACGTGCTCAACGTTTCAAGCTAACTGACCCTTCCCTTCACCTTGAATTAGTGCAATCGAGTCTTCTAAAAGCCCCACAAAGGTCTACAAAACCCCACGTGAAAATAGTCAGTAGTGCACATCCTCTCACACAGAATAGTCACAGTTTTCATAAATATTTTTTACATGTTTTACAACCTCAGTAAGGTTTGCCACTGAAATTTATGGTGATATCAGCCTTTCCATGTTATCATAGTATAAATACTGATCATTTTGGGGCAACGATTTGAAATTTCAAAAGTCCTGAAGTTTCTACTAGGAAACTGAGGCAATTCTATATGAAAATGGGCCTGCTATGAAGCAAACAAAACCACATATTACCATTTTTTGCATAAAAATCATAGAGGCATTTCACACACAGTTATACACAATTTTCAAACAGCCTGCTTGAGTGCATTTATAACAGGGTCAAGAGATTACAATTTTGTAAATAATTTTACATCCTCTCCTGGAGGATGTACATTCTTTTATTAGAACACCCTGTAGGTGTTGTAATCTTGATTAGAGATAATTAAATACTCTGTTGGCTTTCTGAATGCCTGAGCAGATGCATCTCATGCTCTTGCAGAATTTCAATCTTTTTACACCCACAACACTGCCTGCTCAGCAGCAATTCTTTACAGTCTTCTGCTTTTCTGTACAATAAAAGTTCACAAGAAACAAAACACCACTAAGTTCAGTGCACACTTGGTTCAGTGCAACAAAGGAAGACCTAATATTTACAGTTTTTAATTGTAGGAACTTTGCTCTTCTGGGTTTTTCAGTGCAATTTTTGCGGGCAGTGGGAGACGAAGAGCAATTCCTAGTGAGGCAAGGGCTCTTCTTTGCTAGTAGAAGGAGAAACAGAGTCTTGGGTCTTGGCTTGTCAAATTCTCAGCGAGGCCCTTGGGCACTGGATTGTCCCACAGCCTACAACGACAGCAAACGTGTTACTGTGGGACTAAGTACGGCGAGCGAGGAGGTGGCATGCCGAAGACAGTAGAAGAGGCAGCTTTGTGTTTTCATCAAAGCAGGCTGGGCAGCAAGACAGCAGCAACCCAGCAGCTGCCTGCTGGCTGAGATGGACTCACTTATCTAGCTTGGAAGAGGGATTAAGGCTTTGGAAAGTCCTCAGGCCCTCAGGCCACTAGGATCTCAGAAAGCGGAGGAAGAATTGAGTTACACACAAGCAACCTGATTTATGTGAGCTGCCCTTCTTCATCTACCTCATTTGGTGGAGTCTACCCCAAAGCTGCCCATGCTGGGCTTCTACCATGCAAAGCAGAATGCCCCGAGGAGTCAAAGGGACTGTGTGCTGTGCTGTGCCCACCAATCTGAGCAAGCACACAGGGGCCCCAAGCTCCAGCCAGGACCAGAAACACTCCCCAGTGGTTGCTCTTGGGATGCTCTCACTATTGGGGAAGGCAGAGCCTGTTTTGGGCCAAAGAGACAGCTCAGGTAGGAGCATATGCTTGGCTCTGGGACCTGTATTAACAGAAAGTTATCAGAGAGGCTCTCAGAAGTGTGACTTTTCAAATGAGTGGGTCTCTGCTACAAGAGGTTTCTAGTGGAGTTTGATACACAGGGTTTGGAGAAGCAATGACAAACAGTGGGAAAAATCAGGTGTCCAAGTATCTGCAAGATACAGATCCCAGGACAGAGTGGGACAGGGCAGGAATGTATCTCAGAAGTTAAATCAGATGTAATGGGAGAAAGAAAACTTACAGGAAAAAATGCAGCAAACTTCCTGATGGGGACATTGCACAACTGGCTCTTCATTTTTACCTTATTGAAAGCCAGTAAGCTTTTCAGTCCATTTTTCCCAGGACTTTCCAAGGGGGTGGAGCTGCCTAGAAAACCCTCAGCTTACTTGGCTTGCATCTGCATCCCCTGCAATACCCTATTGCATGCCAGCTAACCCAGGGCAGCAGGCTGGTCACCCTGACTTCCCCTTGCTGAGCCGACACCCAGCTCTGTGGTACCTGCTCACCTTATGAATTGAATTTCCAGGCACTTGGCAAGTTCCTCTGCAAGCCTTGTGGCTCCACAGGCACCAATGTGATTTTTCTCCAGACTGTTTTAGAAATAAAAAGAGAATTTTAAAATCCCAAAATGAATCAAGAGTGGAAAACAGCTGAATAATCACTGGCTCCTCCTGTCCCAGAAGAGCTACACTTTTGCACAAGCACAGCAATGCCACACAACTTACATCAGCCTCATCTTTAACACTGTGGCCCTGTTTTATGCAAGAAGTGTGTGTGCACTGCTCCTTACGAAGTCCTTCTAGCAACAGGACTTTTAAGCAGATCTTTTGCCCTTGGAGCACTCCAACAGATCTCACTGCAAACGTGGTGCCAAAAAATGCTAGTAACAACTCCTCCTGCCTCAGACACAACCTTCCTGCTTGTACCTGTAAAACAGCCGGGCTCTACTATGTAGTTTCCCTGCCCAAGACAAACAAAACTCAGTTCCTGACTCTATTACCCAAAGACTAATATTTTCATACAGCTGAGAGATGGAAGACACACACCATGTATTCCAAAGGACTAAAGGGAGGAAAGCTCCATGAGCAGTTCTTGAGCAGCTGACAGTCCCTCCCATGGAATAGCGCTGGGTTGTGATGCCACCAGGCCAGCACATAAACTGGTGACATCGACCCCAGCTGATGGTTGTGCTGCAGTTCCAGCACAGGAGCTGCACTGGAGCTTCCAGTGAGCTCCTGTGGCCCAGCACCCCTTGCTGCAGGCTTCCACAAAGGAAAGCGCTCTGAGCACAGCACCCATCTAGACCGTCCCAGGCACTGAAGAGAAGTAAAAGCATGCAGTAAGCAGCTCACCTGAGGTCATTAGGTGATATGACTCATGGCCTAGAAACACCAGTTTGTCTTCCCTAACTCAAACAGGAGGCCTGCACAGACCAGCTTCTGCTTAGATACCTACACTGCGAACACCTTAAATCAAAAATGCCTCTCTGTGCTGTGTATCACCCAAGCAAGGCTGGCCCTCAGCGCATGCAGCAAGAATGCTAAGCAAGAATTTGAACTGCAAAAGCCTGTCGTTCCTAATGTCCATTCCCCTTCTGGAAGTGCTGTGGTTGAAGGCTCAACAACAGAAAAACAAGTCTTCTTCCTGGGGTTGCTCTCAGGGCTGTACTCACTCTAACATCTTCAGCTTTTCCATTCCCGGGAGAGCACTGGCCAACTCTTGGGCTCCTCCGTCACCAAGGGCATTCCAAGACAGTCTAAGACAGACAAGAAATCCCAGCTGTGAGTCAGTCGATGAACACAAGGGGAACAGCAGCAGTGCTGTGATACAACCCCCTCAGCCTGTTCACAAGAGCTTATCACCCTCTTATCATGGCAGGTAAACATTCCCCTGATTTACACACTTAATTTTGAGGCATTTCCTCAGTTTCACCACATAGTTTCATGTACAGTAAGACACCAGGAAGTGTCACCACAGAGCCTGAGGACCATGGTTATCTCCAGAGTCCTGCAGGCCCAGGGAATGAGAGGCAAAAGATGGAAACAACTGCTGAGCATACACAGCTTTACCCCAGGACAACTTCTCCTTGTGTTGATGGCGTTAAACTATTGCAGCAGCTAAGGCACCTCTCAGACCTGCTCTTAAAGCTGCCTTTTGATTTTGAGCTCTTTCAAAGGATAGCTCACAGGGCTCTTGAAAGGCTAGGTTTTTCACTTTCCGATGCGTTAGCAGTGAGAAAATTTTTCAGATCCTTTATTTGTCACTGGCTGAACAGCCTGGCCACTTCCCTCTCACCTGGAACACAGAAATCTAGCATGGCACCAGCCAGTCCTTCACTCAGCTGAATGATCCTGGGGCCACCCCACAGAGCCATTCCTCTACCCAAGTCTGGGGAACTCCAGAATTTCTGTATGGCATGTAAGAGTCAAAAAAAGAAATGCAGGATAGGATCCAGCTCAAGAATTGGGACCTTCCAGCAAACAGGTTCATGGCCTGTTCTGGGATATCATGGGTATCAGCGTATTGCTGTCCATGTCACTCAGATTTCCCAATGACAGAACTCACATGTGCCTCCACTGACAAGACCCTGCCTAACACTAGTATTAAAGAAGAATTTGCCTGCCTGTTAGTAATGCAGGAGTAGTAACTAACCACATGGTCAGCTAGTCTTAGTGCCATGCTGCAAGCGACACACCTATGCACTGAATATTGCTTTAGCCATCCCACTACTCCACTGGATCATTACCAGACCTCTCCTGGGTCTGACAATAAAATCCTGGCTTTGACCTAATGCTCCGAGTCCAAAGATATCAGTTATCTCCACCCAAATACCTTCTGTGTGAGAGAGAGGAAAGCCTGGTGGACTTATGACCCATGCATCATTTTACTCAAACCACCCATTTTGCAGAACTGAAGCACATAAGAGTGGCATGATGATCAAGTGTCACCACAGCAGAGATGATAGAGAGCCTAGGTCTTGCAGCTCTGTATCCTGATCGAGGAATGATCTCAGCCAGGGAGGTCTGTACCCTGCCAGCACCCCAAGCAGTGTTAGTCTTCATTAAAGCTACAGGTAGTTCAGGATTGGTGAGACTGCTGCTGACCCCATGGGATCCTGTGTACTAGAATTAAATTTAAGGTCCCTCTAGTGCAAGGGGGCAAATTGCTTTTAAAAAGACCTAAGCTGGAGCAGGTTGCCAGCAGGCTCCTCGCTGAGGTTCTTTTGGGCAGGTGAACACAACAGAATGTAGTCAGCCCACCTATGCTGTTTATTGAAAACATGTTAAACATCCACACGTCAGAGCAACCCCTATTTTTCCAGTGTGGAGAGCGAGACTGCAGCTGGTGGTACACCCTGTTCATCTACAGGCTGAATTCACTGTGCTTCGAGCTCTCAATTCAGCCTCTGCAATTGTACAGAGAAGCTCCTGCTTCTGCTCTGAGAAACAACTGTGGCCATCTTGTAAAAAAATGGAGGAAACACTTGGCCCATGGAGAACAAGATGGGGAATGTGTCCTGCCTCACAAAGCAGATGACCAGGGATAATGGGCAGAGTTTGAAGATGAGTGTTTCCCTTCATATTCTGCTCAGCTCTTCACATTCGGCTTCCTATAAGTTGCTAGTTATACCAGGAAATTTTTAGCAGTGAATTTAGCCAATTAGTAAATTACTAGCAAATTTATCACTAAAAAGTACTTAGTGGTAAGTACCAATAAGTATTTAGCAGGATCAGAAGTGCACTGCAGTTGAAAATAGGAGAAGACATTAAAATGAGAGTGACCTGTATGTTGAAGGATCTCTCCACCCATTCTCACCACACTCACATTATCTCCTCCATGGAAGGGCATTGTCGGAAGCCGTGAGAAAGTGCTTTTGAAGCATCATCAGTGATTCCACAGAGTTTCAAGCTGAAGCAGTGGGGAGAGAAAAAACAGAGGGCACTGTGTTGGCATCAGCCAGCCACACTCTGCCCTGGCAGCCTTCAGTGCCCTGGTACTCACTCGATCTTCCGGAGGCGTTCAAAGCACGGCAGCCCCTCAGATAGGGCATGGATACTTCCTTCCCCAAGATCATTTTCTGATAAACTGTAAGAGTAATGAAGAAGCTTTGAGTGGCTGCAGAAAAAGCAGGTAGTCAGAGAAAAGCCACCACCAACTGTGTGAATCAGCAAGTCAATAACTAGTACCCAGACTGAGTAAGGGCTCTAGACAGCAGGGACAAGCCAGATTGGCACAGGGCAACTCAGGGTTTGGTAAAATGGGAATGACAGCCCTGCTCTAACTCACAACATAAGTCCACTCAGCAGCGAATTGCTTGCAGGCAACTTGGGGTTATACCAATGGCAAAGATGGACAGACCTGCAGCACATCATGTGTTGTATGTGAAACTGGAAATAAGAAGTTATACTGGAGTTAATGACTGGTGTGACTTGAGAGGAAGTGACAGTAAGGGAGAGTGGGAAGAAGATGTGGCACTCAAAGACCTTGAGGGCAGCAGTCACTGCCTTCCAGTCTTTACCAGGGTGTGCTGCTCTGTTCTCATCTACCAGCCATAGCAACACCTCCCCTGCTCTAACGTATCACACCTAAAATTACCTAATTCAGCTTGTTATTTAACAGTATGCACCTAACAAAGAATGGTGACATCAAGGATGCAGCAGGAGGAGTTAACTCGCATCACCTCCATTCTTTCAGTTCTTTATTTAGAAATTCTACTGCTCCCCAGGTTACTGCATACAGTAGTTCAAAGGCATGTGGCTACACAAAGCCTGGCAAACAGCACTGGCAGACAAGGTTTAACACCTAAAGTGATCTAAGCTGCCCCGCACGCAGTGCACTGCAGTGACCTCCAGAGAGTGCCTCCTCTCATCCTGAGAAAAGGTCTAGAATGGAATGGGTGGAAAGATTGCCCTCTGCGGAGTCACCCCGAGCATGGGAAGAGCTACGTGACAGCCTCAGGCCTTCAAGCTAAATGATTCCCACCCGCAGAGTGAAACTAGTCCATACATTTGGCGCCATCCCAAGTGCACCTGCCATGGCCTACCTTATCTCTTCTAGCAGCCCACACACCACCAGGGCTCTGGCCAGCTTCATCCCTCCTGCTGGCCCAATGTTATTGTTCTGCAAGCTAACAAAAGAAACATAAGCATTGGAAGATTATTTTAGAATAAAGCTGTAACAAAAGTTCATATTTAACTTGCCAAGAAGGTAACTGCTACATCTTTTGAACCAGCACCCAGAGCTGGTAATAACCTGGGATCCTTTAGATTAGTCTTAACAAAGGGGCCTGGAAAACAGGGAGGCAATAGTGTGAGGCAGCGATGTGGCTAGCATGTCATGTGGCTCCTGCTGCTGTCAGTGACACCTGAGCTGAGGACATGCAGGTTCAGTGGATTTGCCCGTGCTCACGACAAAGGAGCACAGTCAGCCGGTCACTGCAAAAGCAAAAGCTGCCTAGTACCACCAGGAGTCTGTCTCCAGCTCTGTGCACATGGGATCAGTTTGAGATGAGTCAGGAATGGTCTTAAGAACAAAGAGTGGACGGGACCTCGTGTCTGCAGATTTCCCACCACCTTTCCAGTGAAGACAAGAACCTAGGCAGAAGACTGAAGTCTCCCACCACTGGGATTCCTCTTCTAAGATATCTTTTGAGGATACCTTAGACACAGGGTAAAAAGCACATCACTACACTAAATGAGCCCCATGAGCTCTTCTAGATCACCAATTTCTTGCTTTGCTACTGTAAAACAGTACAAGAAAGTCCTACATGTTAGAGGTCTGGAAAGACTCCCATAAAAGGTTTAAAAATATAACATCATTAAGTTCAGGGGGAAAAACCACTCAGAGGTGCCTGCACAAAACAGTGAGGGACCACAAAAGGTCCATTACATCAGAACAAGAGGGCAGCCAGAGGCATTAAAAGATAACATACTCAAAACCAATTTTAAGGGTTATTTTACTGTATATACAATGCCTGGTTCATCTCTAAAGTTAACACTGCAAGAGATTTTGCAAGAATAGCTGATGTGACTTGATGCAGCAAGGTAATTGTGGAGGGTTTTTCAACCCTGAGACACTTAAAATATCGTCTAAACAAGAGATCAGTGCACCACTGCAGTCTCTGCCTTTTCCCATGCCTTCTTTCAACCATCCCACATATTCCCAGGATATCCAGCTCTCCTGGGGCAGAGGCTGACACTTACCACAGGATCTTCAGGCTGGTCATGTGGGGCAGACAGAGGGCAAGTTTCACTGCTGTCCTGTCTCCAAAACCATTCCTCGATAGTCTGGAAGAAGCAGAAATGAAATGTAACTGACAGTGAACTACAGAGCCTCATTCCTCACCTGTGTGTCACCCACACGTGTCTGTGACCCTCATTCCTCACCCACATGTGCATGGGACTATGCTGAAAGGAGCTAATGTCCGTGATTCAAAGGACACTGGGAGTGGGAGGAAAGAACAACGATGTTTTGTAACCCTGCAGCAGGAGTTTAAAAGGAACTAAAATTGACTTGCACTTCTCAGAAGCACAGTGATCTCCCTTCCCAACTAGGTTGTCCTGAGCTGGAATTACATCAAAATTGCACTTTAATACGTACCCTTAGCCCAGTATGCTGTAAGCTGAAGGTTAATATGAATAACTCCAGCATTTTAACTGTAACAGAAATAACTTTTTCTGATTTGGTTTTTTTTTTATTATTTCTTTAACATGTCAGGGGCACATTTGTTCTATAAACTGGTCTGCAGTGGAATGACAGATAATACATCTGAGTAAAGCCTCTATCTGTCATCTTCCCTCCATTTTTGCAGCCATATAGATTCATGCTGATTTCTTAGGCAACACAGACTCTGCACAGCCCATATGCCTGTGACACTGGCTATTAAACCACAGGCTCATCTCTTCCCCACTGATGCAGTCTGTATGGTTCTTGGGAATCTCCAAGAGATTGCAGTGAACAAGTAATCCCCAAACCTCCCACACCCAGCACCACACATTCCTATCCCGTGTAGCTATGAGTTTTTACCCTGCTCTGATAAGAATCGGTGGTAAAAATTATTTTGGCTTTACTGGAGACAGATTACAGTTCATTTCTTTGCCTTGATTTTTGCCCAGCTTCGTGAAGGGACATTGGAAATGACACACTTACAGTAACTCCTCAATGCACTTGCAATAGGCAAGAGCTTCCATCAGCTTTTCCCATCCAGCAGGACTAGGACTGTTCCCTGAAAGGCTAAAATAAGCATGAAATACTCTCAGTGACCGAACAAGAACCGGAATGTACCAGCTTAAGATATTGCACTGTTTGCCTGGTGTGATGGGAGACTTGGGTCACTGCAACAATGGGCTATGCGGGGCTACAGCGCTGTGTTCAGAGACACAGATCTCTGGAAAATGGCCTGGGGATTTGTAGTGTGTTTTTGTCAAGTACCGAGTCACTACTGCCCCTGCAGGTACTGGGGGGGAAAGAGCAGTTTTGACTCTCCCAGACAGAACTGGGAATTTCCTTTTCTTGTTCAAGTCATTTCCAGGTTTTTAATTTCAAAAAATTACAAGGCATACCCCAGATCTGGGCCTAACAAACAGCCTGGATGCTCTAATTTCTGTTCCCTTGGAGGAGGGACAGTTTGAATCCATGACTCTGGGAGAGAGCCTTGTCTAGAGACTGTGACCTCGCTTTGACAAATTCTCAATTTCACCTCGACATCCACTAGCAAAAGAAAGCAGTATAACAACAATGGGGGCCACCACACTGGGAACCCCACATAGCCCAAGGAAAGGTGCTGCGTGGATATATGAGATTTGTATGATTCCCCACAAGCTTGCAGATTTACTTTCCAGGACACACCGAGCCAGGGATCTCTCTGTTCAAACAGCTAGCAAAGGCTGGCAAGTGCCCACCACGGTCTCTGGGGGTGATGCACGAGGACATGGCCGTAACCTTCACCCTCAGAGAGTCTCTGCACTGGCAGAAAAAGTTACTGCCAGACCCAGCTGTACATGGGGAGGGCAGGAGAGAGAATGCTTTCCTTTGGTTTGGTAGATTTTGTATCAGGTCTTCAATGACATTGAAAACGCTGCCAAGTGGAACACTGTATAAATGAAGGTGGCACGGGGCCTCCCACACAGGCTTCCCCACCAACTGTGGCCATAACCAAAATGACTGCAAACAAAAAAAGGGGACTCACTCAATTCTCTTCAGGTTTTGCATTTTCAGCAGGACAGCAGCTAGATTTATCAGGCCTGGATCTCCGATCTTGTTGTGGCTTAAACTTTAAAGAAGACAAGACAGGCTGTGTTGTAAAGGAAAATGCTAAGCGCCAGGCAAAGTATGAGATCTTATTTAATGTCTCCCATCTGCTGCATGACACCTCTGACCTTGGCAGCAGCATCAAAGAGCTGCTTGTGTCAACTATCTCATGAAAGACTAATAGCTGTTAATGAGGCATTAAAAAAAATTGCAAAGAACAACTAAAATCACTGGATCTTGTTAGTGGGTGGGAAATCACTTCAGCCAGAATAGGAAGACAGCCAACAGGTGGTTATTATTTTCCAAACTACTACAGTGGAGAATGGACAGCATCTGGCTAGAGAGAGAGGGAAAAAACAGAGCAAGCCTGGGGTTGGCTCTAGGTTCAGATCTTTTCAAAGCAGGGAGAGTCCAAGGCTCTCCCAGGAGAGAAGGGGGCCTCTGGCTCTGTCCTGGATCCCAGGGATTCCAGAGAAGATTTAAATCCAGAGGCTCTTTAATCCATTTTCTACGTGACTGCAGCAAAGTGGGGTTAGACCAAATTCTCCTCTTCTGAACACCAAGCTCTGATTTCCTCTAGCCCAAGGTACCTCATACATGAGCATTTTGCAACCTCCCTGCTTTTGTTACAACATCGTACATAAGCACATCTGGGTCTCTCCAAATGTTGGCACTAGTGGTCACCTCTCTGCTGATAAGAGACTGCAAGAAAGGATAAACTTACTCGATTTCCTCCATGTAGTGCATATTCTTCAAGGCTTCTGCCAGTGTGGAGCAGCCATCATTACCAATACTGTTATGGTTCAAGCTGGAAACAACATGCCCAGGAAAATGGACATTAAGCTCGTTATTCAGTATCAGAAGCTGGGCTAGAGGCAAGCTGCAGTCACACACTTACATAAGCCTTTTCAGAGATGGCATTTCACGAAGTCCCAGCACAAGTTTAGGAATGGCAGCACTGCTGAGTTTCATGGAGCCCAGGCTGAAAGATGAAGTAACGCAGGAACAACTAAGTACCCACAGGCAGTCATGTGAGCACTCAGAGCAGAGGAGAGCACAAAAAGGGTGGAAGAGAAGTGGGAGGGTATTCTAGTCACTGTGAATAGTTTTCAATTTTGTTCTCTAATGCCATTCTACTGGACATGTTTGGATTCTAATAAAATACCAAGAGAAACCCAAATGTCTGGAGCAAGAACCCAGCCCCTCATGGAGCAACGTGCCACTGTGACCACAAGATGGCAAAGTTCTCACAACAGCAACATACACGGCCCAGTGGCACTTTGTAACTGAAGGATGTCTGACATGTAGGTGCCTAGAAACCACCTCTGTGTGCAGGACACCAGATCAATCCTCCAGGAGTGAAATGCTGGCTCTGGGATTGCTGCACAGGAAACACTGCCCGCCCAGTGGGACATGATCCATGCAAAAACCAGCTACCAAAACACTTGATTTCTTCACTGGACATTCCCTGCCGCAGAGTACTGATCTCTGTCTCTCTCACTCATTGTTCATGGCAAATAGAAAGGAATTGTTCTTCTTCCCTGTCTGAAGTCCTCCAGCCATCAGGAAAACTACATCTGTCTACAGTACAGACAGAAAAGAGGCTGCAGTTTAACTAAAGCTTCTAGAAAGACCTGGTAGGCTCTGGATAGCCTGGATAGATATCCAGATATCTATCTGGATAGATAACAACACACTCACTTGAGCTCTTCAATGGCCTGGCAGTTCTGTAAGCCTGTGATCAAGTAATCAATTCCACTTGGCATAATACTGCTGGAGGTCAGCCTGCAAAACAGCAAGGATCAAATAAGAAGGTCAGGTCTCAGCACACTGAGAAAGAGGAATTTACTTCTTCACCAACAGGCAAACTGCCCCATCCCAAACTCCAGCCAGCACAGACATCAGGGACCAGGGAGTTCATAGGGATGTCCACACCTCCCGTGTACAGGACTACAAGGACTAGGTAGTTCAGAGATGTTCACATGATGTACATGTACCAAACAGCACAGTCTCAACCCTCAGCATTTCACTGGGCAGAGATGCCCTTTATAAGCCTACCTCTCACCTACAGGCAGCTGAAGAAGGCTGTGAAAAGGACTGAATGCTACTCATACCAGAAAAAGCTCTTTTACACAGTAAGGTGGTATAAACTTATCAAGCCAAGGTCTCACTCTCAAACTGATTTCACTTCAAAAAAGGTGAGAGGAAAGAACCTCAAGAGATGCACATGGTGCCCCTTATAACCACCTTTAGCACAAACTGTAGAGAGCTGTTCAGTTTGCAGTCAAGACACAGCTCAGGAGAGATCACATAGATCATGGCCATATTCCAGACAAAGCATTTTAGAGAGGATCAGGGCAAGGCACAAGGTTGAGCAAACGATAAAGATGTGGAAAAGACCATAGCTGGGGACATACCCGAACTTCTTCAGCTCTGGAAGAAGTAGGAAAATCCTGACTAGTGTTTCTGCTTCATCATTGTGGAGCTCAACATGAGACCATCTGCAAGAACAGAACAATAGATCTGGGCTATGTCTACTGATGATGGAAGGTCTGTGCCAAGTCCACACAACTAAAGCACAGTGGTGCTGGGACACTGAAGAAGCATCACGACATCAATACTTGGCAAGGTCCCATGGGAACTCCCAGCCACGATAAGCGAGTACAGGTTAACTGGGCAGAGGGTCTCCGTTATTTTATGATTTAGATGCCTTCAAAGGATACCCCAGGAAGCCACTAGGTCTGTGGGTCTTTCTTATTTTCCATCCAAACACTCTTAAGCAGGGAACCCAGAGGGCAGGGACTAGGACCTTGCACTGGCCTCTCCCCTGCCCTGCTGTGTGCTCTCCTGCACACACAAGGACAATCTACTCCCTTCCCAAAAAAATCCTCTACAATGCCTGGCAACTCACCTCAGTTCCTGAAGCTGAGCACATTTTTCAAGAACCCTTTGGTAGAAGCAAGTATGTTTGATTTCTGGCTTGTCCAGGTTCAATCTGCAGGATACAAACACACAACGCAACTGTCAGTAACAATCAGCAGACGCCCACTGCAGCATCAGGTGGCCCTTAGGGCCAGGCTTAGGAACAGATCAGAGCTTTGCAAGTGCCCTCCCTGAGCTCTCCTGCTATGTCCCATCTACACCACAGTCCAGTGTAGAGAAACACAGCCCCTCCCCAGCTGCCACCTTCTTCAGCTACACAAAGGGGAGAAGACACTAATGCTGTTCTCTCCCTATACATTCGTGCAGAAGCCAGCATATCTTAAGTCTTCAAAGTTTCCTGAGTGCTCCTGGTCCTGTGGGAAATGTAGGTAGACTTTTTTTACCTCGTGCAGGTCCAGCATGGGCCTGAAGGAGGGTGGCCTAAAAGACACATGCACGTGATTACAGTTTCTTTCACATGTTGGCACAGAGGCCCGCTGAGACTGAACCCACGGAGACCAGAGTCTCAGACACTCTGAAAATATTTTTCATCTCATGGTGAGTTACAGAACGAGCAGAAAATAATGACAAATAGTCACTTTCTCACCTGCTAACGACTGATTCCACCTTCTCCAGGCAGTGTGGGAAACTTACACCTAATTGGAAGAGGGTTTTGTCTTTACATATTCTGGAAAGATAGACATTGGAGAACATAAGCCTGTGAACTCTTGAGGGAGAGCAAATGCTATTTTCCAGAAGAAAAATCAGGAGGACTAGATGGGACAGGACAATGCTGGTGCATTAATGCTAACACCCATCTCTGAAGAGTTTTTCAGTGTTTAAACTAGTTTCAAAGCTAGCCTAATCTGGGCACCCTCTCTCCCAAGGGAGACCAGGAACACAGTCTCCTTTCCACTAAACCTTCTAAGCTGTGTGACCACAAACGTTGTAAGCACTTCTACCTGCCAGACATTTGGGCCAAACTGGCTTCAAGTTGGCTAATGGTTTACAAATGCACTAGAGACAGAGAATAAAGAAAAGAAGAGCAAGTTAAAGTGCTGGCTTCAATCCCATTTCCTTAAAAGTATCAGGATAAAAGAAATTATCTAATAGATACCAGAACTTGAGGTGTTACTTACGTGATCTCAGTAACGTTTCCGCAGGCCTGGACAGCCAGCTCAAGAAGGTTCATGACACTTTCTTTAAATACCCATGGCTCTTCTATGCTGCAAAGCAGAATATAGGCCACTCTGCTTTATTCACATGCACAGATCCACCTCTGCCTCTGTCAGCTGAGTGCTCAGCACTCTAATATACACAAAAGGCTGCTTTGCTCATCAGAGTAATGTCTAGATAGGAAACAGGATGCAAACTGGGAACAAACAGAGAAGTAACCCAGCTCCCCTGCAGAGGAGGACACAGACATCAACTTCCTGCCTGCCTACCACTGACAGCAATGAGAGGGAGCCTGGCCCTTGTGCTCTAACACAGGGGGGAAGTGAAGAATTCGTTACCCAGGTGAACTGTGAGATGCTCTGGTGAGACCTCTGGTGAGAACACAGTAGGAATGTGTTCACCAGAATTAACAACCTTCTTTGTAAGGCAGGTAGAGGTCTAGAGACAGCACAGTTTTACCTGATGCTTAGTATGAATCAAGGAGATAAAGCCAAAATACTTAGAGTATATTGAACTTAAGAGTCACCCATGGGAATTTCTCTACCTATCTAGGTACCTACGCTACCTATCTTTGGAATAAGCACAGTTCACTTCTGGTTTTGATCAGAGAAGACCTTAGATGATCAGACCAGCCTCAGATCAATATCTAAAACAGCACAGTACCTGATTTTCAGAGGACCCAGATTTTTCCTCAGTGAACGCAAAAGTCTTTCTGCAGCTTGGACTGTCATGTTGTTATTTGAGGATCTAGAACCAAAGGCTATTGTAATGAAAAGCTTACAAACGAGCCCACCCAAATGGGTCCGAGCAGCCATTAACTCACATGTACTCTGTCAGACCAGCGCACTTTTCCAGGAGCAAGCACAACTTTTCCAAGTGCTCTGGCTGAAAGTTGCACTCTGTGAGTCTGAAAGGAAGCAAAAGAGAGCAGTCTTAGTTCCTTACAAACAGTTCAGGCTTTCTGACTCAGAAATCTCAGGTATCACACAGAGAAAGGATGGCACCAAAACCTTAAATGCCTTCCAGGGCTTCCAAAAGAGATTGTGGCAACACTTTAAAAGCATCTGTTGCAATGTTCTGATACAGCGTACATGTATGCCAACAGGGCAGCTTTTTGTAGCACCCTGCCCTGTAACAGGGACTGTAGGCACACCTACACGTTCCTAGGTGAGGAACAGTCAATGAGGGAGCAGTGATAGAAAGGGATGTGTGATCCTCAGTGACGTGAGAAAGCTCTTCTCAGAAGGTGAAACAAAGGAAATGTATCACCTCTTAGTGTAAAATATCACCAAACCAGAAGCTAGGGGCTACAGGAGGTTTTGTCTGCCTTGTCCCTAGAAAAAGAACACCACCTTTGTCAAAGAAATCACCAAAAATAAATCTGCACTATTACCTCAAAATCTTTCTCGGGTCATCTCTGCTTGTCAACTTGATGATTAAAGTTGCTTTGGAGCACAAACTGCACAGAAAAGATACGTGAGTGTAAGATTTGGAGGGAAAATAACTTTTTTTTCTCAGTGATGAGAATTTAACAGTACATCAAACTGCACAAAGCAACGCAGCACAACAGTGACAGAGGTACCTGGCCCAGCTCACCTCTCCCTACAGTAAACCAGCGCAGGGAAATGCTTCAGAAAGGTTTCACTAGCACTAAATTGGCATAAGGCAGCACTGGTGGTTGGAGAAGCAATCCTGATCTGACCTGCTTTTCTCTGCCTCCTCCTGTCCCTGCACTCTCTGCCAAGCTCTGGAGAGAGCTAAAACAGGAGACTGATCTGCTTTAAAATAGCCCAGTCAAAAAATTCAGCACCCACACTGAACTGCAGGAATGAATTCAAGTGACCCTGGTTAAATTTGGTTCATGACAGACCAACTGGTCTGCATGAACATAAACACTGATGAGGGCAGATATGCAGCATGGCCCAGCCTTGTGGCTTCAAGCCGTGAGAAAAAGCAGTTCATGCCAGTGCAACAAGCCCAGATACACGGGCTATTTTTGCCAGAGAGGAAAGGAGACAAAGATGCAAATCCAAGTGAAGAACATTGGAAAGTGCTTTCAACAGACTCATGCTGAAATCTCAACATACTGAAGTGAATTAGGGACCACATTTTTACAGAGCAAATGCTGACTCCTGCCCTGAAGAGGTTGATTTACAGACAGATACATACATGACAACAATTAGTACAGCTGAATACTTGTGTCTTTATACACAAAAATTAGTTGGCCCTGTGGAGTAACAGTTCTGCTAGCTTCCTCCTTGGCAGCTATGTTTGGCCAGTAGAAACGGACATAAACAAAAGCTTTGCATGCACTTGTACATAAAGGTAGTTGAAAACATGGTTCTTGTCATTATTACCTGAAGGTCACAAACTTTTGATAATTAAGGGGAAAACATGCAGGGAAGAATCAGAAATTAGTGAGGAGAAACACATACCTGATTTCAACTTCAGCAGTATTTCCAGATGTGGCAAACACACTTATGAGATGCAGAACTCCATCCTGAGAAATCCTATTATGGCTGAGACTGCCCAGAAGAGAAGGAAGGTGTTAAGAGTTGGGGTCTTCCCGAGGCTCCTCAGCCACAGAGGCGAAATTCAAGTTGGCACCGAAGGTAGAACAGTTTGTGGGGTGCTAGACCCCTTCAGCTGTGCTAAATGCACCAAACCCCTCTAAGACACGGCACTGATGATTTGGGTGATACAGCCGATTTCCAGCTTGCCTCTGCTGAAGCAGCTGGAGGGGGAGAGGCTGGTGTAGAGCACAGCTAAGCTCACAGCACCTACGGGCCGTGAGTTATTCAAAGAGGACAATGTCCACGGAAAACTGATGAACTGAAAACTCAGGGGACTGGGTCAACTTCTGTCACACTAGCCCACTCTGGGCCTCGTTATCTGCTGCTGATGCTAATAGAAAGACTTTTACTTACTTCAGCAGGTTTTGGATCAGACCCTGAGCTGCCCTGGCCTGGAGGTCTTGAGCTGTGCTCATGGCTCACTCAGACCTGACCTCCTAAGGCAGGAGTGGGCAAGAAGCATGACAAACAGCTTCAGGAGGGATCGCATGAACACCTTTCTGCTGGGGCCCCTCATATTCACACTGTGTTTTCTTACTTGAGGGAACAGGTAACAGGCGCTTGGTGCAAGTGGTCCAAGAGGCACTTCAGGCCTTCATCTCCCAGCTGATTCCTGGAGAGACTGAAAGGCAAAAGAACAAGATGGACAACCAAGACTCCGCCTTTACAGCAGCAATGCTCCTCTGAAAAGCTTTGAAGGAAAAAGCCAAGCTTCCTGGGCTTAAATCCCAGCTCAGCCGTTAAAGGTCTGTCTAAAACAAACTGCTGCCCTACAAAGCTACCTCGTGCATAAATAAACTCCAGAGCAAGCTCAAATGAAGAGCTCTGAACACAAGCTCAGAGCAGAGCTCAGATGAAGCAACAAATGCCTCAAAACAGCCACAGAGTGAAAATCCCAAGGAAGTTGTCCCACCAGCTTAATATATGTAAAAGACCTGTATAATTACTCATCAATTTTCTTTCTGAATAGTCTGAATGAGCACACATACACACACAGACAGGCTGGGAAACCCCAGGCAATGCTGAACCATGCCAACCCAGCGCTCCCTCAGCGATTCCTGTTCGAGGTCATGGTAACAACCCAAGCCCCACTTACTCTACTTCGGCCAGCCACCCGTGCCGCTCCAAGACTCTGCAGAGCTCATCGATCTGCCCTTGACCGATGGCACAGCCCGTCAGCCTGCGAATGAGACAGCAAGAGAGTTACAACACAGCCAACAACCAGGCTCAGCCTGAGCAGTGAGAGCTGCCCAGCAGCAGCTGCATTTTCAGACTGGTCTCTGTGCAGCATTCCCTGAGATGAATGCCCTCAGCTGTGCCAGTGTTTGATACTCCTCACGACACCTCTCTGAGGTTAGTAATGACAAACCCCATGTTGTAAGTGGGAAACACTTTTCACATTTTTTGCCGTCTCCTTGGTGCCTAACTGGAGACACGTTACAGTCTTCTTTACACGGGCACCCAGCAACCATCACTCCCAGAGAGGCTGCAGACACGTACCACATACACATCACACTGATGCTCATATGGAGATTATCACCCAGAATTTGAGGCACATATTTGGAAAATCTGGTGGCTAGCGCTCAATTCAATTGTGCAGTAAAATTTGGTGCTACTCAAAATGATCATGGTGGCCACTCAAGAAAGGCACAGGCCTGCCTCTGTCATCCCGATGCATCCAAATGGTACAGAGTTGCTCTTAGGCAGATAAATTGAGCCCCAAAGCTTCAGCTACTTGCCCAAGCTCTTTGACTACCAGCCCATGAGTTCTTCATACAAGAGGAGATTTAGCTACCTGCACTAGCATTTCAAACCTAAACAAAACAAGTGAATTATAATTAAGTGCTTATGCCAGTACCTGCAGGATGTCTTTTGGCTTCGCATGCTTGCTCCTAAATGCAAAAAAGCATTTTCATTTGACCTGCAGCAAACACAGAAGACAGTTCTTCAGCAACACTTTTCAAAGATGACAAGCTCTGTGGTCCCTTTAAAGCTGAGCTGCTGGGCTCTGAGTGTCTTACCTGACTTCTACCATTCTGATCCGCTCACAGAGGTTGATGGAGTTGATGAGTAAGACAGTGCAACACGGGGAAAACGTGTTATTCCTAATGCTGAAAAGGAGCGGAAAGAAAGAAGAACAAAATCAGCTCCCAAGAGGATACATACAGCCCAATTTTCCCACTCTTTACTTTGAGATGCAAAAGGCTTGAGCCACCTTATTTAACTCAGGATCAGTGAGCAAGTTCTGAAGTTTTGAGCACTGGCACCTAGTGTTCTTTTAACTAAAGGAAAGTCTCCTTTAGTCTCCTTTGACTAAAAAGAGAGTAGAGACCAAGGGTTTACACTAACAACTCCTCTTCAGGGCTACTGGACTAGAGATACTGCATGCTGGAAGCAAGCTCCTCAGTGAGCAAATTCAGCTTCTCGAGATACTGCAGCTCCTCCATGCTACAACATCTTGTAAAAGATGGCCAAGCTCCTTCTGGGCTTTTTGTCTACATGGTGGGAGTGCCCTAGCCCTGACAGCATCTCTCTAGCCTAAATTCCCAGCCTAGATGGCTGATATACTGCCAGGAAACACTTTTGGTGTCAAGTGTGGCAGGGTGCCAGAACCCTGCAGGGCAGAGCTGCGAGATGCTGACCACACAAACGGGTGATGTGCTGTCACTGTCTGTCAACCAACACGTCCTACATCTGTTACAGATGCTCCATGGGACCTGCTAAGTGAGGATCATCTGGGATGCTGTGCCTAGGGTGGGCATTTCTCCTCCTGTCCTTTTCTCTTCCCCTCTTTACATCATTAAAGGAAAAAGGTTCAGAGCTGCTTTGGTTCTAGAAACAAGACAGGAATGGGTGTGAAAGAGTTTCTGCATTTTCTCTGCCTAGCTAGTTAGTCTACAATTACTGCTTAATGTTCCTAAAATATGCTGTGGCATTAGCACTTTCCAAACCAACATTTCATGGCAGCAGTCGAAGCAGGGACCCCAAACAGTACCTCAGTAGCGTCAGGTGACAGAGGTATGGCAGGAAGCTCAGTAATCTCTCAATGCTCTGGTCACTCAATGAATTTCCAGACAGACTGTAAAACATGGAAGGAAACAAATTCCAAGACAAACCGGGACAATCTATAAGTATTTCTATAAAATCTAGATGGACATGCACACGCAGATGTTCATGGGGGTGTTAAGGGCAAATTCTGAAAAAGGACATGCCTAGAAATGCCCTGAAAGTTGGGCAAGATCCACCTTATAGGTGGATCTCTGTGTTTCTCTACATCCTATAGGCAATTAACACTCCAGTTTTAAGAGTCTTACTTTTCCATTACTGTAAATTTGTAAGATGATGCAGATTTGTTTTGTGCATGCAATATGGGTATTACGTTATTTTTATTTGTTATTACTCATTTTTTGTTCTGACCAGTATTCTAATTTTTTTGGCACCCAGTTCCTGCCTGGAGTGACCAGTTCTTTCAGAGTTCAGTTCATGGCTCGTGGGCCAGGTCCTCTTGCTCTGCCTACACTGCAAGCCAGGGTCTCAAGGAGTAGATGACAACACTTGTGCCTAGCCACATGATTGAGGAAGACTATGAGAACACGTATGTGTTCTGGGGTGTTTATAAACAGACATGGCAGACTTCCTCTGTCTGAAACAGAGAGGACAGTAGAAGGTGTGGGTTTATCTAACCATCTGGGTGAAGTTTTGCAGGCATTTCTAGGAGGCTGTGGTGAGAGGAAAGCCAGTTTACACTAGCTGCTAACCTGAATAACGACCCTGTATCTGCGGGCTGGGGAGACAGACAGACAGAGAAGACAGGGTTGCCGAGTGCAGAACACTTACTCAATTTCTGTCAGCTGTGGACATTGAGCCAGTATCTGGCACAGCCTGGTCACGTCCTCTGGACCCACTCTGCAGTCCCTGAGACTGAAACAAAGCATGGACTCAGGAGCTAAACATTTCCCATGACCACGGTATGGCAACACTCCATATCCCAGAGCCTCACATCCTAGGATAAGGCCTGTAGCAACCCTCTCACTTCCACTATGTATATTTTGCTACCCACAATCTACGACTGAGAAGTCAAAACCTGTGACAACCAGATGATTTCACCAGCTCTGAGCTGATTCAAGAGAGCCAGTCCACCAAAACACCATGTCACTTTGGGTGTTACCTCCCTAGAGCCACATCATTGATACTTAAATTGTTTCAGGAAACAGGACAGCATCTTTCCCTGCTCAGCAGTTTCAGCTCTCCCAGAGCAAGGCTGGGATTGGTGTTCCCTATCTCCTTTGCCAAGAAGAAAATCACAGAAACCTTCCTGGGTGACAAACTGGCAGGTCTCCATGGGATTAATGTAGTAGCCAGACAGATTTGTATCTCATTACTTATGGGTAGAAGCCTCCTCTGCAGGAAACAGACAATCCCCTCAAGCCTAGTCAAGCAAAAGATGTACTATTTATTTTCCCACACACACGTGTAGCGGTGGACATCCCAAGTCTATCCCAAGAGGATGTATTATTCACCCAGCCACCTCTGGCGTATCACTGTGTC
The DNA here is from genome assembly GCF_047716275.1 of Strix uralensis. Classification (NCBI taxonomy): domain Eukaryota; kingdom Metazoa; phylum Chordata; class Aves; order Strigiformes; family Strigidae; genus Strix; species Strix uralensis. The sequence goes on along the minus strand of NC_133983.1, from coordinate 2,003,054 downwards.
CCTCCAGTGACCACAAAGTACAAATACCTGTTGGCCTGGGCTGATGCCAGCTGGCCCAAATCTCTCTAAGTCTTTGCCAAATTACAACAGCCAAGACCTTCTCCCTTGTAACCAAGTGTTATTCTGGGGACTGGCCTCCTTGACCAGTTTCAGCAGGAAAGAGGATGGAAGAGAGATATATTAAAGATGCCCCTTTTCCAGAGGCATCTCATGATGGGATACAAGCAGAGGACAGTCTGCCCCCAAAGGCAGGCAGGGCACAAGACAGCTCTCTGAGGAGACAGCTGGATGGATAGGTCTGTTCCACACTTTACGCTACAGATATGGACCGTCACAGCCATCTCTCCCCATGCTCCTGAGTGGCAAAGCTGGGGCTGCCATACCAAAAGCACCGTCCTTTTGCTTCATACTTGGGATGAGCCAGGAAACTACTTCTCCCTCTGCAGGTACTTCTGACCCTAAGGAAAGAACAGTTTACCCCATGAGTTGTGCTGATGTTATTGCCCCGGTGTAGCTGCCTCTCCATGCTGCAGCTGGGGAAGAGGGTGAGGTGGTGGCAGTGGCCTCACACTTCAGTCTGTCTTTTCTCACCACCTGCCAGAATTAGGTTCACGTCATCCCCAGAAGAAAAAAGGGTCTTACCATCCCTCTTTCATCCTCCAGGGAGTTCTGCACCCACTCAGCACTTTGGGCATTTGCTCTGTGCTGGCCCAGGAGGGAGGTGGCTGCAGCCCCGGTCAGCAGTTGGATACTGCTGTCTGCTCCACACCCTCAGGCCACTGTCAGCCAATCAACCCTGAAACAGCTCACCCTGCCTCCACCACCCTGACTGGAGTTTGGAGCCAAATGGCTCTTTAACTGGCACACCTCAGGGACTCACACATCACTATCTATTTAAGAGATGAGTCTGAAAGGTTTAGACAGATGAGTGGGTATGATTTTACCTGATTCTTTCCCAAAAGGTTAGATGAACCACCTGCGGGTGTCCTAAACTGTAACCAGAAAATAACATAATTAGGATGGAGTTTGAAGACATGTGCTCCTGTATTACTCTTCAAAAACCACAGCTTGAGGTTTTAAATAGCAAAAAATAGGAAAAGCACTCCTGGTCATACCTGAGGTTCATCATTTTAATGTTTTCCAATGTAGGTAAAGACTGAGCTAAGAAAAACACAGAATTCAGGGAGATCTGGTTGTCATTAAACCTACAGAAAGAAGAAATTAAATCAGCTGTTGCAAGCAAAACTACTAACAGTTCACACTGTGTCACCCAATAATAGTGATCCTTGTCCAACACTCTCAGAGACCGCTTCTTTGCCACCTTCTGCCTGTGTTTCCAACTACAGTTCTGCAAACACAACTCACGCCAGTATTTTTAAAATTCATCCATCACTTTCAGAGTTCAGAGAATCACAGAATAATTGAGGCTGGAATGAACCTCTGGAGATGATCTAGTCAAACTCTCCTGCTCAGAGGAGGGTTAGGCTAGAACAGACTGCTCAGGATACTGTCCAGCTGGGTTTTTAACATCTCCAGTGATGGAGAATCCACAATCTCTCTGGGCAACCTGTTCTAGTGATGGACCATCCTCACCACACAAGTTTTTTCTTATGGTTAAATGGAATTCCTTGTATTCAAGACACCGATTCGAGGCAAAAACTCTTTGGCGTAAGTGCAGTTGTGGCAGTACAAAATCCACGCTAATTAAGATCATGATCAGGCCTATGAGGTCTATGACAGTATCTAGTGTGACCATGAGCAGGGTACTTGATGCTGGGGAAAAAAAATAAATAAATAAATATCAGCAGTGTGTTTCATTGCACTGATGTGAAGAGAAGCTGCAGACTGTCAGGAACTGGAACAGTCTTGTTTTGAGAACAGTTCAATTAACCAAACAGGAACAATAAATAACTCTTTCATTAAAGCAGAATGGTGCTATACTACTTAACTACAGTCCTGTACAGTGCACTTTCAATGGGAGTGCCAGGTAAAATACCCTAATAAGCATAAGCCACCATTACAGCTGAATTCAGATTCCACTGCTGAAGCTGGAGCTCCCCAGCATTTATCTTCCAAAGGTACCCACCCCAGGAGAGGAAGGACTGCTCTCCCCCCCAATGAGGAACCAGGAGAGGAAAAATCCAGCAGCCTGCTAAAAACCTCAGCCTGTTTTAGAAATCAGGTGCCACACCTGCACACAAGACCACCCATCTCCTTCATGGAGTACTGAGTACAGAGGCTCTCAGGCACTCATCTCAGTCAAGCTTCAAGCGGAGTCATTCTGTTCTGGACTAGAGGTGGGGACAGACCAGACAGCACACTGGACCCTCAACAGACACAGAATATAAAACTGCACTCGATCCTGAAAAGCCCTTCCCAAATGCGGACTATGCTTCCACAACCACTACTCCCATGAAAACTTATCCATAAGTAAGGAGAAACAGGGGCTACTCACTTGAGAGAACTTAACATTTTCAAATTTGGGAGGAACTGAAACAGCTGCAGAAGTCCCTCGTCTCCCAGACAATTACTTGATAGGCTAGGATTTAAAGAAAGGTATTTAATTTTCATAGGAAAAAAAAAAATAGGCACAATCAGCTCTCAGTAACAAGAGCTCTGAAAGCAGAACATGGGCACCCTAATTAACACATGCACTGCCCCTCTCCACTGACAACTGAAGTCTACAGAGAAACAAGAGACAGGACTTAACCAACAGAGGACAGCCAAAAGCCTAGCTCAGGGCTCATCATTTTCTCATGTCCACCAAGTGACCCCTCTAGACTGACAGTGCTTTTTAATGTAGTTACCAGGGACAAGAAGTCCACACCTCTGAAAAATGATCAATCTGGATAGGCCCAGCGGAGGAGCCAAGGGTTAGTCCTGGAGAAGGATACTGGGCTCTGATATTAGAGCCTAAGGATTACAGTGTGCTACGGACCATGTGAGATCAACAGACATGATTGCTTAAAAAGAGCAAAGGCTAAAAATCTCCTCTAGAGGCTGCCAGGCCTAAGGGCACAGCCAGCCCTCAGGTGGTGGTACATAGACTACAAGTTAGCGCTGGTCCTTGTTCTGTCCTCAAAAACTAGATGCGGGGGGTTGTGCTGGCTTAGCCTTTCCGTCAGGGCTGTCTGCTCACCTCTTGGTGTTAGCAAACAGGATGACTCCCCACACACAGCGTTAACAGCAGAAAGTGCTTTGGTGCTAAAGGTCCTTGCACACCACATGTGGGATGACCAGCAACAACACAGGCTCCCACACTGGATTTGGGTGGGATTCCTCAGCCTCTGCAGCTTTGCTCCCAAATGGCCCAAAGGCAAAAGTGACAGGGCAAGGTTTTACATCTTTTTTAATACCTGAAGTCAGGCTAAGTGACCAAACAGCACCTTTCTAGATTTATGACCTGCAACCTTTGCTCTAAGAGAGCACTAGAACTGTATGTCTCCTTGGCAAAGCATATTAGCCCATGTAAAGCTATGCCTTTCTTAAGGATATGTCTCTGCCACGTTCTCTACACAACACTGCAGAAAAAACAAGTGGCAGTTTCTCAATATCCCAAAGAGCTGCAGATGAAAACCATAAGAGTTAAGAAGGACTCACTCCAACTCGGAGATGCTGCTACATTCCTTCAGGACTGAACACAGCTTCTTCAGGTCACTGGCTTGAAAACAACTGTCTGTCAGTCTAGGGGGAAAGAGAAATCAGTAGTCCAGGACTGCAGGGTTGGAAACAAGATTGTAAACTGCACTTCTTCAGAAAACCAGAGAATAAATGAGATAATAATGAAATTTAAAAAAACCCTTCAAATATCTTGTGGGTTTTGGTTTCTTTGCCTGCAACAACTGATAATCTGTACTTTCAGCTCTTGTCTGCAAACAGAGAATAAAAAGACAAGGTAAAGAAAATCTGTGGCACAACAAAGAACCAGATCCTGGTCAGAAGGCTTTAGGCACAACTTCTTCCTTCCTCACTGCAGCCTGCAAAACAGACAGGTGCACTCTGTGCTGGAGTAAGAGCATGATCCGAAAAACATCTGAACACAGGTGATTTCTTCAAATGTCAGTAGAGAACCCCCCCAACATCACAAGCCCTGTCACCGGCAGCTCCCCCAACTCCCACATGGGAGCCTATGCAGGAACTGCACAATCACCACACCAATTCTGTAAGATACACAACCCACAGTCCATTTTGACTCCTGTAGACTCCTATTTTGACTCCACAGATGCTAACCACGGAGCTTCTAGTGCTGCAAGCTGGGACTGTGAACACAGTGACAAATGAGTGACTGAAGGGGCCTTTACCAGCTCTCTTGTGATTCATCATACAAACTTGGAGATGCAGGTTACATCAGCTATAGGATCCAGAGATAGGACATGCACGAAATACAATGAAAATCTGCCACGGTACCTTATTTTCTGAGGATAGGTAGGTGTCTGGTTTTCCTCTCCATATTGTTGGTCATCAGTAGAGAACATGGACTCTTCCCTAAGTGAGCACAAAACCAGACAAGGGTAAAACACTTACACTCCAGCAATTTGGCAGGTCCCTGGGGCTACCCTGGTTCTAGTCCACGCCCATATGTTGCCAACTGCAAGCTCTTCTTTCTTTCAGTGATTAGCCAAATACTTGAGCATGCAGGCAACTGGGGAGAAAGGGAAAAGAGATTTCTCACCTAAGCTACGGTCTCATGGAGAATTCAGCTTTTGCCTAAACATGTTTTTTGAAGAGTCTATGTCTACAAAAACTGACTCTTCATAAATAAATGGAATATCCAAATCCTAAAATATCTGGAGTTTGAAATGTCACCTGGTGCCTTAAAGGAGTCACAGATCACATGTCTCGGGCTGTCACCCTCTTTCAAGCAATAGCCACAACCGGGTGCATCCCATGACAGCCCTGCTGTTCCTCCCTGGCTAAGAGGTGGGATGCAGGCGTACTGTGGGAAATGATATTTTACAGTGGGCTCAGTCCGTGGAGAACAAGGGCATAAATAAATGAACCTCCAGCTCCAGGAGCAACAGAAAACCATTTCTCAGTCAAAACATTTGGGTTGAGCTGTTTTGACCACAATTTTCTGAGAGAAAGAATAAAACTCCAAACTTACTTTGATTTAGGAGTACCATGATCCAGAATGCTTAGTGTAGTGAACTAGATGGTTTTAAACATGCAGGGATCTGTGGATCTTTTTGGAATTTGGTTTGGAGATGTGGGGTTTACTTGGCTTTTTTACTGTTCACTATTATCAGATAGCACAGCTGTCATTAAACAGCCTGCTTTGCTTAGGATGCTGGGGGTTGGAATGTCCCCTAGAGATATGGAATGCAATCAAACACTATAGAAGGCAGTGGACAACTTCCAAAGTGGCTAAGAAAAGCAGGAGAAAGTACAACATTTAGATTCAGAGGGGAGGGGGGACAAGAACTGCTGTGGTACCTAAACAGGATGTAAGAACTAAATGAGATGCTGAGAAAACACCATTGGTGCACACACCACACTCTACCTAGGAGGAAGGGAAGAAAACTCTCTGTCTTCTGTAAACCTCAGGACTGCAGTCTCACAACAAAGGCTGTGAAGAAGAGAAGGAATCAACCAATGCCACATTTTAATTATTTACAGGACTTCTTGTTTTAAGAATGCTTGATTTTGCTCTGCAAAACTCTTTGGTGACACCAATCACTTAAAACACTCCCAAAGCAAGCAAAACATTAATCTCCACTAGTTTTAAATACTGGTTGGATCAAACTATGCAATATCAGATGACTCAGTTTCTCTGAATCATTAGAGAAAGTGCAGACAAAATTGTTACACTTGAACTCCAGGGGGTTTCCAAGGGAAAGTAATAGGAAAGAACTTCCAGCTCCACTCCAGGAGATGTCACCAGTTCTCATACTCCACAGAGACCCTCTACCAAAACTTCCCAGGGCAGAGAGCAAGAGAGTCTAATACTGTCCCCACGCATGAAAGGACACACAGTTCTGTACCTTCTTAAATTCTGGTTGATGGCTCAGATAAAATCAGCTTACAGCATTGTATTACCAAGCATCAGTGTTAGTAATTGGTTTTGGACTGTGCTCTTTACTTGCTCCACTTCTGAGGGGGGTGAAAACATCTCAGAACCTAACTCTCAGATTTTTACATTGGGATTAACCTCAGGAATGATTCAAGGTCTACATACCTGATTTGTACCTCCATCATCTTCTGGCAGGTATTTACACACTTCAACAGGCTGCAAATGCCATTAACAGAGAGGTGGTTTTGGCTGAGACTAAGAAAGATAAAAAAGGCAATAAGCTGGTCACTGAAATCACACAGGACTGTCCTAATGGTCATCAGTGTGCTGCATGCTTGAATCCATCTCACTTCAGAAGTGGCATGGTGGAAAACACACAGGACTGCTACTCCTGAGGAAGGGGTTTTAATGAAAGGGCACTTTAGCACTTCAGATGCTTTTAGAGCAGCTTCCGTGCATGATGCTCGGGGACCAGCCTGAGCAGTCTCATGGGCTGAGTCTCATCCTTCCTTAGGAGCGCTCTAAGTAGCTGCTTAGCACTGGTCTGGGTGAGGCCTTTGCCTCCTGGATCCCTGCTCAGCATCTCTGCACAATCCTTGCCAGGCTCAAGAAAAGAGGGTAATTTGGTTTTGTACAAGGCAACACTTACTCCAGCTGCTTTGAAATTGATATCCAAGGGAGGCTTTCCAGCAGGCAACTGCAGCCTTCATCTCCAAGCTTGTTACCTGATAAACTGAGGCATTTTCCAGTTAGTGGGGACTGTTTTGAATAGTATAAACACCAAAGCCCTCAAACTCTGATCGCCTTCCCTTTCCTACAATTGCTTTTTGCCTGGACTGATCTTCTGTCCCAGATAAATCTTCCCTACTTATCTCTGCATGAAGCAACTTCAGACAGAGAGTTTTACCCCTAGGACAACATGATTTATACTTTAGCCCCCAAATCATCTGACTTTAGAAAACCTAAGTGGGAGTACAAAACCAGAAACCAAATGAGTGCATGTTTACTGTCCTCCTGGAAGGAAGAAAGGAAGGCAGAAAACACTGGATGACAAATATTTCCAGATCCCAGTTCAAATCAGTGAGCTAGAAAACTGGGGCTTGAGGTGTAGCTAAATTCAAGATATAATCTGGACTGAACTGTCTTGCAACAGATATTCCTGCATTTTACAGGGCAGACAGACTAGAAGGAAAGCTTTACAGCCAAATCCAGGTGGCCTCATGTATAGGCAAATAAGGAAAGGTAGGGATGATACTCTAATGTGCAGGTTATGAAGTGGATTTGTTGCCTTCTTCTGCTCCCAACAGAGCTGGATGGCTTTAGAAGACAAAAGGGACAACACGGAAGCAATCTGTCCCTTCACTGGCCCAGAGGATTTGCTGGAGGAGCCATGCCTCTGGGCCAGCTCCATATTACCTCCCGCATGCAGCGCTGCTTTGGTAGGAGGGTCTGCTCTGTAACTGGCATCTCTGGTTACAGTGGTCACAAAAATCAAAGGTTGGTCAGCATTCATCTCCTGCTGAACCTCACCAAAAATCCCTAACCAGGATCCCACCAGACATAACACAGAGTGCTGGGATCCTTTCTTGGTGTCCGTCCCCATGTCTCACTGCCTGTAACCTCACCTGTAACCTCCCCTGTTCCCCACCACCCACCTGCAGCCACTCAACAGGAAGGAAAAGAGGCACTTACTCCACTTCAGAGAGATGGGGACATCTCTGGAGAATGGCAACTACCTCCTTTGCATGTTGGGAAGACAGGCTGCGATTCTGCAAGCTGTGGACAGGAAGGGTTAGTGAGCAGTGAGGGGACAGTGGGGCCCAGGCATTTCTGGTGTCCCTCTCCAAATGACAGCACACAGAAGCAGTACCAAGAGAGGGAGGCTTTACTCTCTGCTCTGCCACACAATCCTGGCCACGTTACTCCGTCTCTCTGCAGCCCGTGCTGCAAAGAGAGTGCAGGGGGATGTACCTGCAGAGTGCTGTGCAAGCACAACGCCTTGTGTCAGAGCTGCCTGACACTGCCATCCACGAGAAGGGGATGGATGTTCCTGTTCCTGTTGTGCAGAGTGGTGAGGAAAAGAGAAGGAGGTAAGGGAGGGCCATTTCCCAGCTTTAGCATGCTCACATGCTGGAGAGCTCCTATTTTGAGAAAGCCAGTATGCTCTTCAGGAGCCCAGGCAAGAAAGGAAACTCTACAGCTCATGCCTTTGGTAGTTATAAGAATATATATAGCAACATGGGCATTATCAAAGGAACTCTGCCCTAGGGCTGTAGAGCCCAATACACAAGAAATAAAGCTACTGGTTGGGCCAGATATGGATTTCTATTGTTATTTTCATTTACTGATTCAGGTTTATTTCAAACTTTTTCATATGTGAAAATACCCTCTGTCCTTAAGGACCAACACAGCTGCTATTCTTGTCCTTCTGTAGGACCTGTCATCTGCAAATCACTCACCAGCAGGAATTTCAATGCATTCTCTTACCATAACTTCACAAATCTAGTTGGAGTTACATGTTCCTTATTCTCTTTCCACCTCAAATCCAAAGATCTGCAAACAAGCAAAATATTTGGCCTTTAATATGCCTTCACAAAATACGAGGACCTGGGTGCTGGTTAGTATTTTCTGGAAGTTTTCCGGAAGAAACCACGAGGTCTGTGTTCTGTCCAAGCACTCCATGCAAGGTTAAGTAATTTTCAAGAGCCAGAAGAGCTCCACCAGTAGATGGGAGCACACAAGGTGTCCCTGTGGGATTTCACTGTATATGTGAATCAACTTGATAACTGAGCTCCAGTTCAAAGGCACTACTAAGAAGCAGGGTGTTTTGACTTCATGTGGGATTGTGCCACCACAGGAAGGAATAAAAATACCCACCCATGCCAGGCTGCCTACAACAGCACAAGATGACTGTCCAGGCATCTGAATAGGAGCAGTTTCTGACTCAGGGCCAGGCTGAGTCAGTTTACACATGTGTGCTAAATATTGTGAGGTCCCTCGAGGACTGCAAACAAGTTCCCTATCAGGGAACAAGAGATTGCTTTGTAGATTCTTAATTAAGGTGAAATTCACCCTTCCCTCAAAAGTATGCACAAGCACGGAGGACACAGGAGCCTGCCAGGGAAAGAGCAAAGTCTCTTCCTACATTTACCCTCACATTCAACTGTTTTTCAGCAGTTTTGCAATAGAAACACAGCACTTCAAGCTTACATAGGCACTAAGGCGCTGTGCTGCCTTTGTGGAACTGCCTGGTAGTTCTGTGCAAAGACCAGCTATTTTGGTCACCTTTCTCCTTGCTCAGGTGGATCCAGCTCTGCCAGATGCAAGGGCAGAGGCAAGTAGTTCTGTTGCTGGAGTGGTTTATAGTGACACCAAGCTGATGGTTTGAATCAGCATAACTGAATATAGCACAACCCCAAATGCAGTTTCTCACCTTGGAGCCTTCCCAGACAAGCCAGAAAAATATATAATCACGGTGTCCTTCCTGCAAAAGAGATCCAAGCCAGTATTAGGACACAGGTGGAAGGATGCCATATCTTTAGTAGAGGTGCTCAGTAAGGACCAAAGCTGTTCCCTGGATGTTTGACATCTGCCGTGGTAGCACATTGCCACGGGTGAGCAATCCAGCAGCCACGTGGCTAGAGGGCAGCAGGACACCCTGCGTGTTGAACTGAGGCTGCAGTACAGACAAGACAGTAACACGGTTAAGAAGACTGGGCTGGATTTTATTTTTTTTTCAAGACCAGCAGTTTGTGGGAAAGAGTTCAGTAGAAACCTCATTCCAGCAAGAAAAATAAGAAAAATCTGTATGCGATTTGACTTCCTTTGAGTTACACCATGGATTAATTTGGCCTGTTAAATTTACAAGATAAGATAATCCTAAGAGCTAGGATTTAAAAATTCTACCCTTTCTTTGTCATTCTGGACCTATGAAAACACCAAGACCTGTCATTTAAAGGAACATAGAACTAGAGCTACTTAAAGCCACATCTTTTCAGTAAACTAGCAAATTTATGCTAGTTAGTAAAGAATTTCCTGGTTGATATATTGCATAGCTTAAAAGCAAGTTTAAATTCTGTTATATATAAGAAGAAATATTACATCCTGCAAATCAACTTACAGACCAAGCATAAAATGACCTATTAAAAAAATAAAAAGAGACAGTCCATAATATGATGAATTCAAATCTTGTTTCAAACAGAAAACAAAAGGGATTAAAATTAATTTTTGGTGACTCTGAATAGCCAACAACTAAGCAGTAAAACAGTGTCCATTTAAAAAGCCAGCATCTAAAGAGACAAGATATTTGCTTTCGTAACAGCCCTCATGCATTGATACCTGACACGCAGTTCAGTGGCGTTTTGACAGGCGATGACTTCCTTTGCCAAAATGAGAACAGCATTCAAGGAAAGGTTGTTGTTGCTCAGACTGTGAACATGAGGAAGAGCACAACCTCAGCTGCTGGACCAAACAGCACCCTCTTTTGTCATGCAAATGCTCTCTGCTCTGCACCCAAACACCCAAAAGCACACAATGTTTTAGTCAGGGGACTTCTCCAAAGCTTCAGAATTTTGCACTTAGGACTCAACAAAAGCACTATCAGGTCATAGCTCTTCTCTGCAAGCTACAGCTCCCATGAATTTAGAATCAGAGACACTTCCTCTATGTACAACAGAAGAATTAACCAGTTTGGGGTTAGGCAGGGAATGTACTATATACCTGTATGATTACACAACTGACCCACAGTGCAGTTAAACTTGCTATAACAAATCCAATTTAACTATGGCATATTGGTGTGGTCTAAACCTTCACATTTAAAACATTCCCGGAGGCACAATATTAGCAAGCTCTGAGGATTTATTCTTTAATTGCACGTTTATTCTGTTTCATTACTTGTTGAACCTCATTAAATATGAAACATAAGGTCTTGCTTCTACAAATCCTCTGCTTGTTCTCAGGGCCGCAGAGGACCATTCCTGTGAGCCTCAAAGGAATCATCCATGACAGCACCACTGTATGTGTGTAACAGAAATGTGTGAAGGAATTAGGCTTACAAATTGCACTGGCTTCCTAACACTTCCATATAAACTGCTTCACTGGGGACAGGCTGGTATTTCCCACAAGCTGTTACCCAGTGTGCCTGGGAAAGCAGAAGAACAGGTACATTCCCCCTTTCCTCCCTCTTTCTGCCATGCTTTTAAGCACTTCTAATCATGCTGCAAAGCCAGTAATGAATTCCTGGATGGGATCCGGCAATAACTGCAGGTATTTTGGATTCACCCGCTTGCACCTGGGGGTTTGTGGAAGACCTTTAAAGGCAGAGTCACTGCCTTTTAGCTGGGGTAGGCAGTCACTGCTGTGGCTTTGACTTCCTGCAGGGGCAGCACAGCTTCGTGGCTATCCCTCTCTTGTAATGCAAACTACACGGAGACCCCAACACTTGCTGTAGTTCTGCTCTGCTCTGCCTGCTGCTGCTTAAACTGCCCCTGGTAGCTTTTCAAAGGCTTTAAATCCCTTCACAAATCAGGCTGCTTCTCTCCACCCCACCTAAAAGGATGTAGATCCGTGTTGGTTTCCTAGCGGCCAGTCCCTCTCACTCAGCACTGTGCTGTTACAGGAGTGTCAGGAGTACAGCAGAAGAGAGCTAACAAAAAAGGCTGGGAAAACAGGGATGGAGACATCCTCTCTTATGCAGATGTCAATCTCAATCTGAGCCTGAGCAAGGGGAAGAGAGGGGAGGAGGCAGAGAGGAAAAAGTCATGCCAGGTATCAAATTGAGCACATGCATTATAATTCCTGGTGAGGTGTCAGTGGTGCCAGGACTCCCTTGACATTATTTTAAAACACCTGGGTAGGAGCTGTGAGGCTGAGTCTATCTCAAACTGAGCCAGGCCTCCAGAACAGCCCTGCTTGCACTTAAATGTCTGTGCCTCAGTTTAGTGCCCCACGTGTCCCCCGCTGGCATCTCTAAGAGCAAGTGTCATCCCTTACAGAGACATCCAGCAGCTCTGCTCTGACGAGGATTTAAACTCTCTCTGATGTTACTCTTGGCTTCATAGTGGCTACCATTTTCAATAGGTTTAAGCCATTTTTCACTCACTCTATTTTCTTCAGCTTTTCCATTCTGGAAAACAGGTCCATCACCCTTTTCACCTCCGGATCCTGTATCTGGTTGTCCTGCAAGCTGCACACAGGTTAATATTATTAGTACTCCAAGGAATGAATGGTTGATTTGAGGATCATTACCACAACACACTCACTTTATTTCCTCAAGCTGGAGGTACTGTGATGAAGCCTGGACCAAGCTAGTCATCCCCTCAGCTGTGATGCTCCCACCTGTCAACCTGGAAAAACAAAGACTCATTCAAACCAAGAAGAGGACTAGCATCCCGTGCAGCGCATGGCAAGCCTGTCTCAGATGTGTGCCTGTGCCACACTCCCAGCACACCAACACAGAGAGGAGGTGGCCTGACTCTGCCACCTGCAACCAACTTTATACTCCTTTTCAAGCAGGGCAATGCAAAACTCCTCGTGATACCAGCGTAAAACAAGAGCCACACATATCCGTGCTGCCCTGCAGAGCACTGTGTTACTCTATTCTATACAGTGCTGCACAGAGCAGATCAGCCTTGAGTGAGCCAATGTAATTAAACTGCAAGATAGAAACAGAGGACAGATAGAGAGAAGGCTCTGACCTTACGAGCAAAGACTTACTCTAATTTCTTCAGGCTCCTCATTCCTCGTAAGCTCTTTGAAAGAGCAGCAGCAAAGTCATCACCACATCTCCTACTACGAAAGCTAAAACATGAAGAAAAGGGAAAAAACACAAACACAATAAAACCTGAAATAAGCCAGCCCACAGAGGAGGTTAAAACACAATTAAAAAACAAAGCATTGAATTTCTTTCTTAATGGCCACTGTATCATGTTCTTTTTTTGCATCATCTTCAAACATTTTTTTTTTTAAATAAACATTAAACTTGCACATCAACTGCAAATACCTCAAGAGATGGTTTCTGCCTTTTGGTACAGTGACACCATGTGTAAGTGCTGCCACAGATGAAGAGTCAGGCCTACTGCATGTCCCACCAGAGTCAGGACCCTGGACACAAGGGAGGTCACACAGGAGCAAGCCAAGCTCATACAGAGAGGGTTTAAGAGCTCCCATGTGATGAGCTGCTGAGCTATGAGAGGGTTGATTTCAGGCCAGATACTTTAAATTTGGGTGGCAGAGTAGTCAGAGTTGTCCACAATATAAAAACCAAGGTTTTCAGGGAAAGTACCTCTTTTATAGGAGGAACTGGTGGTGTTGGAAAAAAACAACAGCTAAGCTTTCATGCACACAAGCTCTCCTTTGAATCAATTGCAGAATGGATTGATTATGGGATGTATTGGTGCAAAGCACCCTGTGTTGCATGTCTCCCACAGAGTGTCTGGGGGCGATGAGAGCAGAAACCTGCTTAAGCCCTGTTGCCCTGCCACCCGCCCCTAACCAGAGGGGGCCAGGAACAAGCTGCAGAGGTGTGGTGGCATGATGGACACACCCCACGGTCATCAGGAACACACCTGAGGCGATGCTTCTTCTTTAGACAGGTTCTGTGCAAGCAACACGCAGCAGCTGAAAAGCTTGGGGTGCCACTGCCCTTTGCCCACCCTTCCAAGAGACAGTACTCAGAGTGCTAGCATCCTGCGGACCGTAAACGAAAGCAGGCACAGACTGGAGTGTGTATGAGCTGAGGAAGAACCCCCCCAAAATCCCCTGTTCCATCCTCCTAATGCAAGGGAACAGCCCAATCATCCTCGGGCCTAATCTGCTCTTTGAAAGTAGAGGATTCCATGCACTGCCCTGTGCCTGCAATTTAGAGTTAGGATGTATCATCAGAAAGCTTTCCTAACAGTAAATTAAATGGTATTCCTTAATGGAGTCAGAGAACAATCCTTTACTGTCCTGTTTACAATGATATCGACATCCAGGAATAGCAGTTTCCATGTCTGTTTCTGCTCCTCTGCTTCACAGCAGACAACATCACTCCCTTCAGGTCAAGGTAATACTCACCCTGGCTGCTCCCCATCTTCTCCACATTAGCAAACGTACACATATTCCTCTAAGTCATTCACAGAAATACTGCATGAGACCCATTCCACAGCAGGATCCCAAAAGTTCTCTCAGCATTACAGCAAAGCACTGATAGAGAGCACCTGAGAGCACAGCTGTCACCTCCTGTTCATCTGGTTTATGGTGATTTCACTTAGGTCACAACTTTCTCATTTGCCTGCAGGATCTGCCCTGCCTTTGTATTGTCAAGAAATGCTTATCACTTTCTCTCTTATCTACTACACTAACTACATTGTTGTTTTAATCAGAACAAAGAAACGTACAAAAATACAGCCAGAATTCATTTATCACCTTAATATCCTTCAATCACTCATAAATTATTTCATAAATTTCTTCAGAATCGAAGTTATGCTGTTCAGATCAAAATTTGTCACATCTTCTTTCTCTCCCTTCTAAAACAAATGCTAGGCTTGCCCTTCCAACCTCTTAGCCCTTCTCTCCACCCACCAGCTCATAGCACTCAGTGTTTACCTCAAGTGCTCTACATTTTTACAGCCAGCCAGAACCTCCAAACAGTCAACGTCCACAAGACATCCTGTGAAATCCAAATGAGTCAAATCCTGGCCCGAGTTTATGACAAAAACCAAAGCTGACATGTCCAGAGGTGTCAGTCTAAAGTTTTTAAACTCGTACTTGAAATTCAGCAGGCTCGCGATGTGCTGGGCTACTTTGAGGTCTTGTGTTTCAAACGTGCAGTGGCAGAGCTCAATGACCTTAGGCCCTGTCAGATGAGTGGCTGCCAGTTTCTTGAGAGACTGCAGGATTGCTTCCTGCTTATCCTGCACCCAAGCTTCATCTTGTTCAGCTAGCAGCATGAGAAATGTCCTACATTCTTTTGATGACAAGCCTGAGAGAAAGATGTGAAAACTCTCCACGAACTCGGTCTTTGCCTCATTCTTTAAAGTCCACTTTGACTTCAAAGAGAACTTCTTCTTCAGGTAGTTCTTGTCCACCTTCTCACTTACCATGAGACACAGTGCTGCAAAAAATTCCTGCAAGCTCAAGTGCACAAAGGCATAGCCAGCCTCTGGGCAAGTGCCACTCGTCTTCACCTCAAAGACAGTCAGCAATCCATGTAAGGAAGCAAACTCCTTCACATGCTCTGGAGTATCACCAAGATAAAATACAAGCTTCTTATCTTCCAGGCCTTTCAGTGCAAGATCACAGAGACCCAAAATGGCCTTCCTGTTACAGTTCAGCTGAGTCTCCTCACCACCTGCATGCTCTCCCTGCTGTTTGTTTATGAAGATGAGAAGCATTTTGATATAAAACTGTGTCATAGTCTGAGGAAGCTCCACACTCACCTGATGTTTAAGGAGCAAATACTCCAAACAGGTGCACACAACATAACACAGAGCAGGGATGAGGCACATGCTGAGGAGCTTGGTGTTGTTCTTCAGGTGAGCAATGGCTTGTTCTTTGAATGAATGCTGATGAAAATAGTGGCTGACGTATTCCTCAACCTTCTCATGGTCAAAGCCCCAAATTTCTGCTAGCAGATCTACTGTGTTTAATAGGAAGTCAGGTAGTCTCTTAGGTCGGCTGGTAACCAACACTGTGCAACCAGGCAGGAGCTTCCCATGACAGAGTCCTACAAAGAGCTTAGATATGGACATATGGGAGGTAAGAGCTGGGCTTCCCTTAGAACAGGATGACATGTCCATGTCAGCTGCAAACTCATCCAGCCCATCAAAGATGATCAGCGTATGCTGGGCGTTTTCCAGGAGGTACTGGAACACTGCATCAGAGCTGTCTTCTGGCTGAAGGAACAGGTCAAACAAAAGCTCCTTCAGAGTCAATTTTCTTTTTAATAAGTTCAGCTGCCTAAACTCAAACTGGAAAGTGAAGAAAAACTGAGGTAAGACACCTTCTGCCCACTGCTGACAAATCCTGTGCGTTAGCATGGTCTTGCCTGTGCCTGGTTTACCAAACAAAAAGATCACTTTTGTCATGCCCGATCGGCCCACGCTACAGAACAGGTCTGACACTTTCATGGCTGTATCCGCACATCCGTCTGGTTCAGAAGCACCTGCCACATCCTCCTGGGCTTTATCTGTTCTCTCTTTTAAGGGGGAGGCTTTGCTCTGCCGAATTACAAGGTTGACAAAGGCTTGGTTGAAAGCCAGCGGCTGAGTTTGTTCCTGTGCTGCTGCTGCTGCTGCTGCTCTCCTGCTTCCATATCTCTGGCGGATAGAATTGATGAGGAGATACCGGTACTTTTCAGCTGAATCTGAGAGAGAAGACGACAGAGTGAGAATGAGGGTGAAAAAGTTAGTTCTGAGCCATGACAGATCCAAAATACTACCACTTACACACAGAGAAACAATGGCCCTGATCAGTGCTAGGTAGAGATGACAAAGTTTGAACACATGAAAATAACCCATAATTTTTCCTATTTTTGCACAGGGGCAAAGAAGAGGAAAATTCAGGGAAAAGGTGAAACAGCTTCATGTAAAAACTAAATCTTATTATCTCTTTAAGATGAAAATTAGGTATTGGTGTATTATGCATATAATTCCCCTGTTCACTAGCTCCCCGTTCACCCATGCAAGCCTTGTGCCACGTTTGCTCAGCTCTCTGCACCTCAGAACAGACATAGCTTTTGCTCTGAGAATCTGAGATCCCCAATGGTATCAGCGTCTCTTTGTTGAAGAGAGAACAGTGGTGATAATTAAGGGCACTCAACACCTTCTGAAAAACCCTGTCCTCACTGATGTTAAGTTTGCTGAGTTTAGTCAACAGACAAGACCTGGCCTCCTGGAAGCACCTCCTCGAGAACTCTCCTGTATGCAAACTTTCAGTCAAAAACTGGCTCCAGCCCAGCTGAAGCGGCCAGCTTTGCCATGCTCCCTGTGCTCCCCCACCAGACACTGGGCATTGCTGGACCACGGGGTTTGTAAGGCTAAAAGCAGAGGCAGAAATGCGTAAAGAAGGGCAGATGATGAAGGAAAGGATGAGGACACTGGTGTTACACCGGTCTGCTCAGGCTACCCAGTCTTTCCTGGAATTACTCTGGCTCAACTTTGTCATCGCTCATCCATTCAGTTCACTTTTTTTTCCTCACTCTACCTCATTCTACTTTATTCTACTCATTCTACTTTAGAGTGAGCTGAAATCATACAAGTTTTTAATGTGCTAGAGAAACTGTGAAGCCTTTAGTGGGTTTTAGATTGTCGGTATGTCTCCTGGTTTGGTTACAAAAAAGCAAATACAGGGATGACGTAAAAGTGAATCACACTTTAAGTAGCCTATGCCATCTGTATCCCTTCTCCTCAGGTAGATTTAACATATCTCTAAAATGGAAATTGAGGTTTCTTGTTATTTGCCAGGTCCTGTTGCCTGTGTATTTTATAACCTCTTGCATTAAGAGTTTATGCAGATACTAAACAAAAGTTTCCCTCAATGCGGAAGGTTGGTTTCTTGGGTGCTTCTGCAAAGAAGTTAAATAGGTCCTTCCTCAGAGGGAAGCACATAACCGCTCTGCTTCTGGAACATTTACATACCTAGTCGTTGCTGTTTAACAGCCTTATCACTCACGATGCTGCTGCTATGGCGACGTCGAGCAGACCCTGAAAATTGAAAAGTCAGAAACACGTCAAAAGAGCATTTTGAATGGCAGCGTATTAATGCTGGGCAAGACGTTCCAGCAAAGCATTTGGGGAGCTGAAGAGGCAAAATCAGAGAGTCAAAACTATTTGCAAATTCAGGCTGAATTTACAGAACTGCTTTTGCAAATGTTGATGTAAGAGCAGAGGTGCATCTAGCTATAGGAAGACAGCTTGGGCTGGTTCTCACGAGGCTAATCCAACCTCTTGTCCCACCCTGAATATGCTACAGCTCTCAGGGGTGACCAAGGGGTCTGGGCTGGTTTAAAGACCTTCAGTAATGGAGCTCCCTGAACTTCTCCAGGCAATTAATTCCAACACTTCAGTTTATTTATACAGATTTTCCTAGCGGATAACATCAATCTTGCCTGCCATGGTGTGATCTGCTACTTGTCTGTTCTAGCCACTTGAGTTTTTGCAGAGAAGTCAAGCAGGTCCTTCCTCTTCCCTGGGACACATGATCAGCTATAATGATTCAGCATTTAGCTAATCTTGGAACATGACTTTGTGCTTCACAGAGCTGTTAATATCCAAATCTTACTGTTCTCAGCCAACAGCAGCTGGGACATCAGAAACAGGGAGGTACAAGCTGCTGGTAGAAGCTTGACTTTGAAAATCTTTGCAGGAAACAATATGAATTTTAAAAGGCATGTTTTGCAAGAAATGTGTTAGGTTTAGCAAATGATGCTCACATCCTTTTGCTCAATCCCCTCATTTGCTTAGAAGCACAGTGCTAAGCAGTGCCAAAACCTTAGCAAAAAACTGTAACAGCCCATCAAAAAGCATCCTAGGAAATGACCCTACTGGCAGCACAGCTGCTGGAAGGCAAAAAGGAAAAAAAAAAAAAAGGTATGTGCAATTCTGGGTTTGGAGGAGCATACAGAAGTAGAGAGAGCATTAAGGGCCACAGACAGCCTAATCAAAGACTTACACCACAAGCACTGCAAAGTGACACAGGGCACGGAGGGAGTGGTTCTGAGCGTATGAAAGAAGCTTGGCAGATTTGGGACAAAGAAAAACCAAATAGCAGTTCCACATATCCCAGCTACACACTGTAGCAAGGCTCACAGCCCAATTTCTTTCAATCATTCTCCACTCCTCCTCAGGATTTAAGTCCACCCAAAGTAGGATAAACCCATGTGATGGCCCTGAAAGAAAGCAGGAGCAGGAAATATCAATGACTAGACATATCTCATGTCCACAGAAAGTTTCCTCGTGAGCAACTGGCAAGATTGACCACCTACTCACTAGGGCAGCACAGCAGCAGTCTGTCTGCAGACCAGAAAGGTTTGCAGCGCCGTGACTCAGAAGCAGTCTCTGAGTGAAAAGCAGATGCAGAAGAGTCTCTGTGACCATATGAACAGCTGGAACTGCAAAGGGTAGGTTGGTAGCTACGATTTGAAATGGGTAACACCGGCAAGGCAGGGAGCGCTCACTGCTCAGGGAGGGCAGGGCCAAGCGCCTGCCTCTGGCCAGGAGCAGGGAATGCAAACAGCAGGTGCAAACACACACGTTGTAAGGTACTGAGGGAACTGGCAAACCTCAGCAAGAACCAGAGCCAGCTCTGCAAGAAGCTCCTGCTGCTGCGAGTGTGAGCCTTAGCCAGTCCCCAAATTCACACAGCAGGAAAAAAATGAAGAGCAGCTTTTCCTTCAAATCATCTATTTTTCACCAACGGGCAATCCAGCACCAACCCACTCCCTGTCACCAGCATTAAGCACCTCAACAGGACGTAAGGACACAAGGGCTGTACTTTGTTCTCTGCACTGCCAGGGTCCCGGCTCAGTGACCCCTCTATGCTGCAGTCTGCAGAACACAAGGCTTCATTTCCTGCTGCTTCATCTTCCCCCAGCACACACTGCAGGAGGACTTAGCAAACTGATGGCAGCTTTCTGTGATAATCTGGATTCCTTTTGCTGCTACCTCCACCATTAACCCTCTCACCAAGCCGGATGCCAGAATCACACCCTTTCTCACTCTTTCTGCTGTGAGACTCTTCACACGAGGAGGACCTGTGCTGGTGTTTCATTTTCTGGAAACTGCGTATCTGGTGACTGAGGAGGCAGCTCAGAACGTGGCACATACCTTCAGTATTTTCACATTGCACCAAAGGCTTCTGACAGACATTTGGGTGATGGATGCCGCTGCAAAGTGACAGGGGAAGAGGAGGGATCTTGAAAACAAATCCCTCACTTCATGATTTGCATTCAGTCCCAAATTCACCCCTGAAGAAAGCCCTAGAACTACTACTACCTGTTCTTTTAAGCTCTGAGTGACAACTCTGCAATGGTTTCTGCTGGATCAACTCCTGAATAAGTCTTTCTGCTCTTCCTTTAAAAACCAAACCGACTTCCTCCACCTACCAATGAGCCAACAGTAAAAGCACAAAAAGTGGGGATTTTGCAGAGTGGTTGAGAGATTCCATTGAGTAGCGAAACTAAAATGAGTTTCTCAGCAGAATCAGGGTGTCCTGGGCTTGAATCACAGAATCGTCTAGGTTGGAAAAGACCTTGAAGATCATCTACTCCAACCATTAGCCTAACACTGACAGTTCCCAACTCCACCAGATCCCTCAGCGCTGAGTCGACCGTACTCTTAAACCCCTCCAGGGATGGGGACTCCACCACCTCCCTGGGCAGCCCATTCCAACGCCTGACTGGTACCCGTTCTGTAAAGAAATGCTTCCTAATATCCAGTCTAAACCCTCCTTGGCGCAACTTGAGGCCATTCCCTCTTGTCCTGGCGCTTGTTCCTTGGTTCAAGAGACTCATCCCCCCTCTCTGCACCCTCCTGTCAGGGAGTTGTAGAGGGCCATGAGGTCTCCCCTCAGCCTCCTCTTCTCCACACTAAACCCCCCCAGTTCCCTCAGCCGCTCCCCATCAGACCTGTGCTCCAGACCCTGCACCAGCTCCGTTGCCCTTCTCTGGACACGCTCGAGTCATTCAATGGCCTTTTTGGAGTGAGGGGCCCAAAACTGAACCCACTCATCGAGGGGTGGCCTCACCAGTGCCGAGTACAGGGGTAAGATCCCTTCCCTGTCCCTGCTGGCCACGCTAGTGCTGACACAAGCCAGGATGCCATTGGCCTTCTTGGCCACCTGGGCACACTGCTGGCTCCCGTTCAGCCGGCTGTCAATCAACCCCCCCAGGTCCCTCTCTGACTGGCAGCTCTCCAGCCACTCCTCCCCAAGCCTGTAGCGCTGCTGGGGGTTGTTGTGGCCCAAGGGCAGCACCCGGCATTTGGCCTTATTGAAGCTCCTCCAGTTGGCCTCAGCCCATCACTCCAGCCTGTCCAGGTCTCTCTGCAGAGCCTCCCTACCCTTGAGCAGATCAACACTCCCACCCAACTTGGTGAGTGGCGGGGTGGTTTTGGTAGCCGGGGAGGGGGCTACAGTGGTGGTCCCCTGTGAGAAGCTTCTCGAAGCTCCCCCGGCTCCAAGTCAGACTCACCTTTGCACCAAGGGGGACCAATTAGCTGTGCCTCTGCCATAACATATTTAAGAAGGGGAGCCTGGGAGGAGCTGTGGAAGTTTTGAGGAGGAGTTGTGAGAACATCTGTGCAAACACCGAGGTCAGTGGAAAGGAGGAGGAGGAAGCAGGGAGGTGGGCTGGAGCAGAGACTCCCCTGTATCCTGTGGTGAGATGGCAGGGCCACCCCCCACTGCCACCCACCGAGGTCACAGGAGGAACAGATACTGATTTGCAGCCCGTGGGGGGCCCCACGCTGACTGAGGTGACTGCGCCCGAAGAAGGCTGGGACCCCATGGGAAGAAGGCCCCACTGTAGCAGTTCAGCACTGGGAGGGCTGCAACATGCGGTGGTGACCCACACACCCATGGGAGTGACTCATGTCGGAGTTGGTTTGTGGAGGACTGTCTCCTGTGAGAGAGGGACTGTGCTGGAACAGGGGAGGAATGCCAGGAGTTGCTCCCCGCCAAGGTGGAAGAAGCAGCTGGACTGACTGCAGCCCCCATTTCCTGCCCCTGAGCCACTGGAGGGGAGGAGATAGAGATATCGGGAGAAAAGCCAAGCCTGGGAAGAAGGGAGGGATGGGGGAAGGTGTTTTGAAGATGTGGTAATGCTTCTCACGGTCCTACTCTGTCTGTTAAGCGGTGTTGTTAGTGTCTGTATTATTTATGTTCATTTTTTTCTTCCCCTAATGAGTCTGGTTTTTGCCTGTGCCTTAAAGGACGATGTCATCCCTCCTTGTCCTTATCTCAAGTTCCTGGGTTGTTGGCTTCCCTCCTTCCCAGCACCGGGGGGAAGAGGGGAGTGAGTGGCATCTTTGCTTATTTTCCGCTTCTCAGCGCTGGGGGGGAAGGGTGTAGTGAGAGGCTGTGCAGCACTCAGTTGCCCTCTGAGCTCAAACACAGGGCCAACATGGCTTTTTTTTAAATTTGGGGAGAGAAAACTAAAAAGGGGAGGTTCATCTGGAAAGCACCAAGAGCAGAGAAAGGAAACCTGAAGTTGCAGTGGGCTTCCCCACACCTTGCCAGTGCTGTGGCCAATACGTGGGACATTTCTAGCCCTGCCCAGGCCACGGGCAGAGAAGGTAAATTCCAAGAGCATAGCACCCCAGGGTCTGTTCCAGCCTTACCTTTCAGCACAGACGACTGGGCACTCACATCTGTGCATACTTCTTGCTTCTGGCTTAAGTTACCTAAAGGAGTTGGATTGGAAATGAAATAGTTACTGTGAGCATTCTGCTCTTGAAATCTGGGGTGCTGCTGGCCAAAGTCAAAGGGCACGCAGCTCGCAACACACACAGCGGTACAAACCAAGACTCAGTATAAAGGCTCATGCAACACAGCCAGGTTTCAGGCTCCTCATCTGATCTTTTCCTTTCAGATTGCTCTAAAATACAGTTAACCTCTGCTTTCAAGGGAGGAGTGAAACAAGTTTTCTCTATGATACAAACAAACTCAAGAGCATGGGTAGCTTTGGCTGATCTAAAACCACACTGCAGCCAAAAAGGAAAGCCTGCAAAGGAGGTGTTTCTGTTGGTAGTCAGTCAACAGACCAGTCAAGGGCCTTTTCTGACTCACTGTGCCGCTTAAGCTGCCACAAAAACCCCACTCAGCACAGCCAGCCCCACGGACAACACTCACAGAGCTTCACAGGGAGATCCTGCTCAGGCCAAACAGAGGAGTCCACATACCACCAGCACTCTTCTGTTCAGATAAACTCATGCCTGAAAGCACTGCTCTCCAAAATCAGAGGGGAAGCCTTCGTACATTAATTCCTCTCACTGTCATTTCCAGTGTTTCCCAGCTGGGAGTGCAGTACTCATTTCACAGAATCACAGAATCATCTAGGTTGGAAGGGACCTTGAAGATCATCCAGTCCAACCGTTAACGTAGCACTGACAGATCCCAGCTACACCAGATCCCTCAGCGCTATGTCAACCCGCCTCTTGAACCCCTCCAGGGATGGGGACTCCGCCGCTGCCCTGGGCAGCCCATTCCAACACCTAACTACCCGTTCTGTAAAGAAATGCTTCCTAATATCTAGTCTAAACCTTCCCTGGCGCAACTTGAGGCCATTCCCTCTTGTCCTATCACTTACTACTTGATTAAAGAGGCTCATCCCCAGCTTTCTGCAACCTCCTTTCAGGTAGTTGTAGTGTATTTCTAACTCTAGCATCAGCACGAAGCAACAAAGAACAAGGCTCTCAATGGGCACGTGTGCTGTGCCACAGCCTCGCCCAAAATCCGTTCAACAGCTCAAATATCCTGACTCTTGCCCTGTGTGCCATGTAAAGCAAAGTAAGACAGTTCTGGTGCTGGAAGACTCGATCCCACTATTTCTCCACTACTCATCCCAAGCACATCATCTTTTATGATATGCCACAGCATTAAAAGGCTGAAATCTGTTTCAGCTTCAGTCCCAAGAGAGAGTCCCCATCAGTCCTTGCTCCCTGCTACTTGTCTGATCTTTCCCCCATTTCACCTCTCCAAAAGGAACTGCTGCTGCACTTGGTTACCAAAGGCTGCATCCATCCAAGTGACGCAAGTAACGACAAGTTACTGCAAGCAGCATGTGAAAGACAGTACTGCTGAGGAGGAGTCGTTGTGTAAGACTTCCTGCGAAGCATAATATTAACAGAAAAGAATTAATAACCAGATAAAGTAACCCAGTAAGGGAGAAGCACAGCTTAACTGGTGCCACAGGCTTCATAAAGGAGAGCACGTGCACACTGCGTGTATAGCCCACAACAAACAGTGCACTGACTGCACTCTACAGGTCCCATTATTTTCTCTAAAGCCACTGGTTTCAATTGCTAATGAGAAATACGGGGAAGTGGTTTTCTTGTGCTGTGAGTATTTTAAGACTTCTGTATTTCTTGCCTTTCTGGATCAGGAAAATAAAAATAGCAACTGAAAATCCATGGAACAAAAAGGTGGTCTTTTTTTTTCTTCAAATCAGTCTATCAAAAAATTTCATCTCAGCTTTACTGGAGAGGAGGTGCACAATTTTTATTGGTTTTGGCTTTTCATGTCTCATTTTTTTTAACCTCAACTTACATTTCTAAGCCAAAAGTTGCACTTCCAAGAAAAAAATACCTCTGCAAATTTCAGCAGTTTCAAAACCTTCCACCAAGAAATCTGAAAGAGAAAACTTGGCAAAATAAGCTTTCTCACCAAGAAATATGAACTGAAGCTAAATTTTCTGATTAAGAAAATCATTGCCATTGAGAGATGCCTGAGCTACTATTGCATCAATGTTTTTTCTCCCACGGCTATCATGACGCTCTCCACTCTCACAAAAAGCAGTCAGGAATCCCTACAGCACAGTATATATTTTTCCTCACATTTCAAATAGACTCAATTAGTGTCTCAAGAACACTATTTTCTCTCTGGGCAAAGTGACTGTGCCCTGGGAGACATTTCCAATTCAGGAATCCAGACGATATGACCACGCAGGTTCCCACAAGGTCCACAGAACCCTCCATCCTCAAATCAGGCCAATTCTTACTGAAAGAGCAAAGACAGTGTTCACCAACACCAGCAAGGCACAGCAATGATAAAAAGCACATCTGAAAATGTGAACTATTGCTCTTTGCTAGCAATAACTATTTTTGGAGGGTCTGTTCTTATTCCAGAGATTATGGTGAAAGACACACAGGTGAACCAGAAGTAAATTCAGATCACTTTTTTAAACCAAATGGCCTGGTTAAAAAGGGTTGTAGCTGCCTGGACACCACAGAGAGGATTGCCACCTCTCACTGACGAGGCACTGACCGTGCAAGTGGGGGCACTGGTGGTCTCACTGCCTAGACTGGTCTGTTGGCTACGGGTGGCCAAGGCGCTGGCTGTGTTTGGAGACAGGCAGAGGAAGCTGGCCCCATCCCCATTACCTTCTCCCGCAGAACTCATGAGCAGTATCTCCAGATCCAGGGGGAGGTCGCACTCCATGCAGAGGTACTGTGCAAACTGTTTCCAGGTGGCAGGGCCAGCCTTCTCCAGCAGCTCAAGGAGCACTGAGACTTTTTCTTTGTGGTCGGTGATGCTATCCAGGCCATTCAGGGCCACCCCTGGGAGGAAGCGCTGGGAGGTCGTGAGCAGCCAGCCAGGACGGTGACTGAGGAACTCCACTAACTGGGGACGGGCGCTTGCTATGGCTCCTTCCAGGTCTAGATCATCACTCTGAAATGGGAGCTGGAGGGATGAAACCAGAAAGGATAGCAATGAGCATAGGAGTGAGAGATGTTCACGCACACAGTCCTGCTGCTGAGCAGCCAGCACAGCCCTTGATGACTTGATCTGCTTTTCTACCCCTTGATCTAACCCAGAATTCATCTGTCCTACTCTCAGAGTGTCGTGTGGCAAAGCCCATCCCAGCCATGACACAGTGCAAGCACCACAGTGCTTGTCTGTACAGTGCCTAACACAGCAGTACTGCAAGGGACAGGAGGGAACAACAGGAGTCAGCCTCTTGGGCAGCAGCCAGGGAGCAGCTCTGTTGATGTCTGTATCGCTGCAGCTGCCATCTGCCAAGTATCTTTCACGGGAACAGGACCTCTGGGGAGGCGTGGGACTCTAAGAGCAAGATATTTCCCTGCACAAAGTGCTCAGGCAGCTGTTCTTGCTGCTCGTTTTGTAGGGATGAACAACTCCTTTCTGCTTTGGTGACAATGTCACCTTCCACTTCCTTCCTGCAGCAAAGCCATGAAGATACAGTCTCCTACCTGCATTGTTGTGTGGTCAGCCTCTTTTCAGTCGCCAAGTGCAAACGTGGCTTTTGCTCCATACCCTGACGAAGAACTGATCTGCTAGCGGCAGCATTTCAGCACACAGTGACACCCCAATGCACGGTGCATGCCTACATGCAGTTGCCTCACTCGGTGCAGATGCCTAGGAATAGTAAGAGAGCAGGATGTAGATATAAAAGGGCATGGGCGATTATATGGGTCACACATCTAGAAGCTCTGCCTTTAATCCTGGGGTCAGCTGTGGAGCTTTTCATCTCTAGGTGGCAACCTCAACTCAAACCAGCAGTGACCACAATGTTTGGACATTTGATGATCCACTACTGGTGTGATGAAAATGCAGGACTGAGCCTTGTACCCTAAGGTGCAAGTGAAGACAGGCTTTACAGGAACATTTCAAGGCAATCACAGCTTTCCTGGTGTTGCTGCCTGACTTGAGCTGGTCTTCTCTGTCAACATGCTGCTCTTAGCCCCTCCATGGAAGCTGATGCAGAAGCAGCAGCAGCTTGCTCACGTCAGGCAGTCAGTCACAGCAGAAAAAAAACCTGTGAAAAGCTGATCCTCTGAGGCTACACAGCTCTTGCAAACAAGTTTCAGGTACAGGGGGCAGAAAATGTCACCAGAGCCAGTGCCAGCCCCTCCACCTCTCAGCAGAGATGGCAAAAGGAAGTTTCTCCCCGAATTGCAGCTGACACTGGTTGGTGTCCAACCACTCCTACCACAGGGAAAGGGAGGAGAAAAACAATCACCATCCTGCACGCCTCCAAACATTCTGCAGCAGGGTCCCAGCCCAGGCTCCAGCAGCATCAGGACTGTGCTATCTCCAGCAGACAGCTGCCTACATGGATGTTGGAAGCCAGCTCCACCTACAACCACCATCACCATGTCTTCAAAAAGGCTGAGAAATAGAAACCACAGGGAGCAGCCTCCATGCTCCATGCCCCCAGCAACTACCTGTCTTGCATCTAGAGGGGACAGTCCTTCCAGGCCCAAGACTGCTGCACAGTGTATGGTGTGGGAAAAACCCCAGAGTTGCTGTAACACCCGAGTTTACATGGGGTGGGGACGGGACAGTGACCAACCTAGTTCAACAAAAAGCCGGTAACACTGTTGAGTGGAAGCATCCTGTTGGGTAGTCCTTTCATCCCCTGAGGAGGCTGGTGCACACAGTGCCACTCCCCAGTAACTGCCATTTTCTGAGCAAGCATGTTCCCAACCCAACAGCAGCAGCTACTCCACCGCCACCAGGGTGGAGGGACAGGGCAGTTGTGCTGTGGAGCCCACCTGCTCTAGTGTTCAGCCCTCACTCCCCAGAGATGCTCTCCCCCGCACTGACCATTCAGGTATCTACACTAAAAATAAGCCACAGGCCTTCAGGCTTTTTATTTTTGCCTGCTTCTTGCCCTGGCCAAGAAGGAAAGTGGGAGATTTCTATGGAGCCAAGGGAAGAACTCAAAACAGAAGTGGAAGACAGAAGGATGCTCTGCTGGAAAGAGCCAAGACCTTCCCATCTGAGCAGAGACAACTCCTAATTCATCAGAAAGGGATGCTCATGCTGGAGTGACCTCACAGCAGAGCCACGCCACTCCCTGAGGCACACTGCATGGAGAGAACATCACCTCCCCACATCGCTGCTGGGCATGGCACGCACCCAAAAGCTGAAGAAAAAACAAAAAGCAGGCACCAGGCTGGAGCACTGGAGGTAATATTGCTCAAGAGGTTTGTCCCGCTCATGTTTAAGAGGATACCCCTTCCCTCATAATCCAGCACCCCTCTCCACCCTCTCTGTACTGCCTCTTCCAACAGCCTTGGATGTTTTGAGACTGAGTTAAATTAATGCAGCAAAGGGATGTGACCTGACTTGAGTGCTACAAGAGAGGACTGGGTGGGAAGGACCTAATCAGTCTCTTCCGATCCTGCGCTCCAAAAGCGAAGCAGACATGTGATAAGAGCAAAGCTGGTGATACTGTACGCTCTTTTACTAATCTCTGACTCTTTAGGTCAAAACCATGTCAAAGTCGGTTATTACGCAGCATCACCATATACTGTTATAATACAGTATCACTGCAAGAAAGACTTTACCTAGGTTCCCATTCCAGATCAAGCTTTCAGGATGCGTTATCTAAAGAGTGAGGCAGCTCTGGGATCCATCATAACGTGGGTAAAACACCCCGTTTGTAGAAATTCTCTAATGTCTGTCATTCACTATTCTACAAGAACAACAAAAAAGTTCCTGGTGAAATGCTAAGAAAATTGGGCTTAACCAGGATCAGTTTTCTCCTCAGGCTATTTTCATGATGCCAAAAACTGAAACTCTGAACCTGAAGGACTCTGCAAGTTTTCATTCAAAATATTTTATTATGAAATTTGTGTTATATTATCAGTTATAGAAATAAAGAATGTAAATAGTAACACACATTAGAAAAAGGAAACAATGTTTCAGTTACCTTAAAAGCATAAAAGAAAACATTTAAACATTTCAAATTTAAACAAACTGCAAAATAACAGGGCTTCCTGCAAAACAAACTTCATTTCCCAGTAGGCTGATCAGTCAAGGGACTTTCAGACCTTGATCAGCCATGGGATCATCTAGGGACTTTCCTTTTACATCTTTCCAGCCAAAAAGTAGAAATCCGTAGAGAGCAATGCCCTGACTTTATTCCCCAGATGACCAAGAACCACCTACTTAATAAGACTGTATTAAATAAATTAAAAATCAGACCTTAACACCAATGAAGACTGAAAGCCATTCAGGCAAAGACAAGACTCGTATGAATTAATGAAAGATTCATACTCAAGAACAAAACAACACTGAAAAGTTAGATGAAAGCTTAGGCAATACTGAACAGCTCCTATACTACTCCTGCTCTGCTAAGTAAGACCATAAGAAACGATGGGCAGTGACCTACAGTAAAATGCCTCTCAGCTCAAAACGAAGCACAAAAACCTCCCAAGAGCCAGAAAGTTTTTGACCCTTGCCCTTATCCTTCAAATGCATAAACACCACTAAAACACATTGCAAAAGCACGCCTCACCTCCCCTCCCCATCTTGGCATTCACGCCATTCCCAGCCACGAAAAATAAAACCGAAATGTGAAGCTCCCTGTTGCAAATCTACCAACTTCTTGCACGCTCCGAGGAGCACGTGCTACTTACCAAAAGCCCAGAAACAGAGCAGCGCCACCGAAAACAAAAGTGGGAGGTCACAAAACAAAGGAGCTGAGGGACAATGTCCACTGCCTTGATTTCTCCACTTGCTAACCCACCACTCTCCCGAGGCACACAGCCCTTCAGTGCCTTTTGTGACCTGATGAAGAAAACAAAGAGCAAAATGAAAGTAAAACCAGCCGGGAATCCCCAACTGCAACTCATCTGTGGCAACAGTGAGATGAGCAAAAATACCCCATCAGATCAGCAGAAGAGTGTTATTCCTATTGTAAAATATATAGCTAGATGGTAAGTTAGGTAAAGCTTTCAGGGAGTGGTCCAAAGAAATGGGACTTGGAGGCAAACACTCTGTGGAGTAAACTCTTTGTTGTGTTTAAGGCTCTTACAATGGGAATATTTTTATTTATATGCATACATCTGATTATTCTGGCACACGGGGAAACATTTACTTACCATTTCCATTATATCTAAGAGAAAAAAGCACCCTGCCTTTCCTTTGGAATGGGAACAAGGTTTAAGTGAGAACATAGTAGATGTGAATGATTTGAGGAAAAACCCCAGGTTTCTAGATAGAAGTGTGTGCACAGAGATGTTGAGATCTAGTCAGATAGAGTGCAACAAACAATGAAATATTATTAATATTTCTCTAGATGCCAGAGAAGCTACGTTGGAAAACCAGATGCAGCCTGCAGCCGAGTCCCAGACAAGGCAATATGGCACACAGCGCTGTTTTGAAATGCGTTTATCAGAAAAAAACTAAACAAAACACAAACAGGTCCAGCAACACCCCCATCTCTGGATAGAAATGCTTGCTTTGGTTGTCTTGCCTCAAGCATGGCACCGGGGATGGGGGGGGGGGGGGGGGGGGGGGGCGCTCTGAGAGGCCCGGGGGTGGATGGAGGGGTCCGTGGGTGGTGGGGGGCTGCTGGGGGGGCTTTGGGCAGCACCTCCGGCCGTGCCCTGCCCCATTTTGAGGCCTTACCTGCCCGGATCTGGCCCATCGCTGCCCCCACTGGTGTTTCCACCAGACCAGAAGCTGTCACAGCACCACCAACGCAACCCCTCTATGGCCAAACTAACAGTTCTGTGCCTAAAAATCCCCAATGTCGTCCTTGATGGCCTCCATCCCATATGTAACTCTGGCTTGGAAAAGCCGAGATACTGGTTTGTGCCTAGCGCCTGCGAACAAAAGTGACCTCCAGCAATGCTTCTGACCTTAGGCTTGAACATGGGGAAGGGCGCACCCAGACCCCCAGTCCTCCCCAAATCTAAACCCTCATGGGGTGCCACAGCACGACGCCTCCGCCAGGGAGAAGGCGAAAGGAAGACCTCCGTCCATCTCCTCCTCCCCGCCCCGGCACTCACCCGGCTGCCGGTCCGTTCCGGCGCGCTCCTATAGCGGCCGCAGCTCAGGGCCGCCCCGCCGCGGCCCTCCCGACACCGAAAACGAAACCGGCCGACAGCCAAGCGGCTTTGCCGGGAAAGCACATGAGTGCGCGGCATGGGCGCCGCGCCAGGCGCGGCGAGGCGCGGACCCCAGCGCCCAGCGAGGGGCTGCGCCGCCATTTTGCGGAGGGGCTCGCGGCGAGGCGCGGCGCCCCTCAGCGCCCGGCGGGGTCTTGGCCGCCATGTTGTGGTGGGTGTCACAGCCCCCCAGGGCGGCAGCTCAGGACCCTCTGGGGGTCCACGGGCCGTCTTCCTGCTTCTTCCCCACTTCAGCAGAGAAAAAAAAACCCCGCATTTTTAATGCCATTTTTTTTTATTATTATTTCTTTTTTATTAATGCTCATTAGTGGGACATCATTCAGGAGGACCTTCTTGACAGAAGCCAGTTCCCATCATCTTCAGCAGACATTGCCATGCAGAGAGGGAAAATGTCACCTCAGCACTGGTGGCGTTAGAGCAGGAGGAAGCCCAGACAAGCCCTTAGCCGGTACTGAAATAGCCAGGGGAGGCGGTGTTGGGAACAGGGTGGGAAGGGAGGTAGAAAGTTGGCCACTACACCAGGGCTCCAAGGCCACCTTGGCCACACTGTGGTGGCACACCTTTCGCACCACTTGGCTCCTGCTGTGTCACAGACACAGCTGGTTAAGACCCAGTAAGATAAACTTTCCTTGGCTGCCATGGAGCAACCTGTAAACTCAGCTCACTCCCAGTGCCCCAGTCGCCTTCTCCACCAGCCTTGGCACCACGACCCCTGACAAAACCCAGGAGTCACATGGAGCAAGGAAGTACTGGGGGAGCTCGGAGGCCTCTGGTGTTGAAGGTGGGAGAGGAGCAGGTCAGAGGTGCCTGGCTCATTCTGTGGGGAGGACAACCATGGCAATGAGGGAACAACCACCATGCCCAGGGAGCTCAAGAAACTGAGGCCGTCCTGCTACCAGCCTGGCAGGGCTCTTCATGGAAGCCCCAACTTTAATATCACTTTGTGTGGGAGGAGAACATCATCCTCTGCCTTTGTTAATGTGATCACCGTTACAGTCTTAGATTTGTTGCCTGAGATCTCTTCCAAGTGAAAAGACAAATTAAAGAAGGGAAGCATGAATTGGTACAGGAAAACAACTGAGCCACTTCAGATAAACTATTGCACTGTAGTAGGAAGGAAGAGGAGCTTGCTGTCTGACTAGATACACTTTCTCTTTTAATCTCTTTGGCTTCCTTATCATTTTTATTGCTTTTCTCAAGTTTGCTCATACTGTCGCAACAACATGGGCATAACAATTTCCCTAGAGCTCTACACAGAGTCTACAGGCTCTGTAACGAGAGTACCCAGGCCACGAGATCTCTCTGTTAAAGTACTGCACTGAAAATTCTTGCCTATATCCTTTTTTCAGCCATACCCAGGTGTTTTAGCATAAGTGGTTCTGAGTTTACTTGGAGTTTGATAATGTCATCTGAGTTGCTGAAGTCTGTCAAAATCAGAAGCCTCTTGGCTCACAGTAAAAACAAAAACCAGGGTCAGTGCAAAAGGTGCTGCATTTCCAAACCATAACAACAGAGAGACACCAAAAGGTGGGCAAAGCCCATTTCTGCCGCCTCCCATGAGTGCTAACCCACAGCCCATGCACCTCAAGAGTCCAACCCTTACTCCTAAGCACACAAGGCCTTTAAAGATCCTGAAAAGGTAGTGTGTGTAGAGGTGCAGACTTGCAGAGGAGAGGCTCTGTGGAAGTACAATTGCACAGAAACTGGAGTGTTTCTCAGGAAAAGGAAAGAAAATTCAACCGAAGCTGATTTAAATCAGCTGGTCTTTTAATTGGTTCACAAACAATCTTTCTGTTTGTACACAAGTTCCTACACTCCTTTATGAAGAGATCAATTCTATAATCTTTTCTCAAGAAAATCAAGAAGCAAATGATTCGGGAAGCTAAAGTCAAGTTGTACAATTACGTATCCCTAAAAAGGGAGGAGAAAAAAGAAAAGTATTATATTAGTTTATGCCACACTCCCAAGAAGGGCTTTGAGAGTCAGGTATGTCCGAACTCTGCTTACCTTTCTTGTGATGATCTCAGGATTTCTGATCTCAAACAGATGAAGCCCTTTGCTGTTCATCAGTGAAGTCAAAGCTAGTTCAATCCCTATGGAATCAGTAAACCCATCCAGTTACAAGTACAGCTGTCCTGGCTTACTGCTCATCGTGTACTACAACCTTGTCTGCCTGTTGCCAAAAGCTAATTGTGCCCCAATGCCCCACAACCTTCAGCCTGACGGAAAACTCACTTTTCCTTTGTCCCAGCCATTTACAAAGCGTTCCCCATTTCCCAAGTGAATCCAGCAGAAATTCACATCAGTAATGTGGTTCCCCCTCACCAGCTGTCAGGGTTATTGATGTGTTTTCTCAGTGCTTAGGTTTGGGAGATCTGATGTTAGACACCTTACGAAGTACATTGACCCTTCCCCAAAGGGAAAACTCACTTGAAATCACTTCTGGAATTCCAGCAACGGAGATCATTGTCTGCAGGAAGTTTCTTATGGACAGGTCATTCTGAAAGCCAGTAAATTCATACAATGAATTTCAAAGACATCATTTAGCTACAAATGGCCTAGAGAATACTTTCTTGGAACTTACCCCACTTGGATCAGCTGTGCATTTAAAGACTTTAAACTCTATGCTGAAGGGAAGGAAAAAGGGGGGAAAACAGTCACTAAAGTGACAGAATGGCAGAGATCCTCTTTTTGTGCTGCTGGGCTAAAAGAGGCAATGAAACCCACAAGCACCACAATACTGACCTGGAATCTGAAGCATGCAAAATGA
This sequence comes from Strix uralensis, assembly GCF_047716275.1. NCBI lineage: Eukaryota > Metazoa > Chordata > Aves > Strigiformes > Strigidae > Strix > Strix uralensis. The sequence goes on along the minus strand of NC_133983.1, from coordinate 1,969,693 downwards.
GCTTCTTTTCCGCATAGGCAGCTTGGATAGTGACAGTGATTTCCTGCACAGAGATGAACGGCAGAGTTGAGATGTAGCTCATCTTGCCTTACAGCGGGGAGTTGCATTTGGAAATTCTGGTTTAATTTCTATGACCCAGAGTTCAACATCCTTCTGGCTTTGCCTGCAGACATCACTAGAGAAGGTCGGCATCTTCCTTCTCCATTCGTACACAACGAACTTCCCCCCCCACCCAATGCCCACAACTTCAGCCTGTGGGGCTCTGGACTGGCTCATCCACAGGACTGATGCTTTTACCATTTTGTGAACCAAATCCTGCATAAGGAAGGAAATGGTTATGTAGGGTTTTGTTTCCCAATGACCATCTGTCTCAACATGAAAGATCACCAGAATGGATGTGGAGAGGCCAGCCCCAGGGTAGCCAGGGCTACCACAAGTAATCTTACCATAGTGTTTTCATTTATAACCAAATTAAAAAAATAAAGCAGTCTTGGAATTCTGGCCATTTAGGCTCATTTTCTTATTTTGCCTGTACGCAAACATTCATTTAAAAGGAGCATTTTGTGATCCAGTTGCAGGACACAACCAGGGGTCTGGCAGGCCAGGACCAGATCACATCCCGAGAGCCATGATTTTAGGGACCACCTCTCCTTCAGTGCTTCTGCAGTCCTACCAGAAATTTGTTTCAAGATATCACCGGGAGCACAAAATCCAGCTGTGCATATTTCCCTGTAACGCCCTGCTAACATAGGATACTTGCAGAGGGCAGGACGGAATTATTCTCAATTACAGTTTAACCCTTTAAATTATAAAGACTCTGATCTATCTTCAGGCAGGGTTTTGCTTTTAGGCAGTGTTTAGTGTCTGTACCAGCCCATAATTACAAGGCTGGACAAACATACTGCTTTGTTGTGTTGTTACCCATGACAGAAAGGCTGTTGGCATTTCTTTTTTTCTGCCTCCTTAGATTCAGTATAAAGCAGTCTGGGGTAAAACACAGTGTAAGCAGGAACTTTCATACAGGCATACATAGAGGAAAAAGTGATATTTTGAGCTTCGCATTCTTCAGAGCTGTATCTTCATTTCAGAGACAACCATCCTCTAAGTGGGGGTCAGAGCTAAAACTTGGGAATGAGGAGATTCCAAAATACATACATTCCTGTGGTGCGTTCATTCTCTCCTAAAATACCTCAGCTGAAGGAGTTTCACTGTGTCCAATGCAGGTTAATGGGGGCTCATCAGAGCTTTCTAGTACTGCACTTACCACCTTGCATACCAGTGATGGGCTGGCCTAATAGAGGAGGTGTTGAGCCAACACAGCCACTGTCATCATTCCCAGCCTCAGATGTCAAGGGAAGAGATGGGAATGTTAAAAGGAACTGATATGCCTTCTCCACCTCCCATGGTTTAGCCATCCACCCTTCCCAAAGGGCTCCCTGCCATTACTATCCCTCAGCATCAGGAGTGGTCCAGACTCAGGACAGGGCCTGTCCCAAGGTCTTCATACTCAGGAGAAGCAAGAACTGACCTTCTCCATGTACAGAACCATCAGGGGCTCTTCTCCCGCAGGAAAGACGCTGACCTCCGCTGCTACCAAGGACTTCACGACTGTCCCTTCAGGCTGAAGAGAGATTTGGGGGTGGGCGAGACTCCACACCTTGGCCACAGAGTCATTATAGGAGGTGCCTTGAAAAATCTGGTCAGGTAAGGAGCAACAGAAGTGTCAGGCTTTTTCCATACCACATCCCAATTTCATGCCAACTTGCCACACAGCTGCATCCCTTCTGTAGTCCCCAATTCCTCCTCCAGTTCACACAAACCCAGTAGCTCAGTCAGGTTTCAGGGAAGCTGTGCTAACATAGAGGGTGGAGAAATCCTTGCAAAGCACAACAGTTTCTCCACCAGTCCCTGGTTTTCACCATCAGGCCCACCCAAGACTCAACTTATCGAGGGAAGGACACAAGATGTTACAATGCAACAGAATCCATTTGAGAAGCTGCTCGTTTGACATAAAATTCTCTGAATAGGACCAAAAGTTACCATCTGCACCGCCTTCCGCTGCGCTTCTGTGTCTTCCATTTCAAACAGCGCCTTCAGAAACAAACAAGAAACAGATTGTAGAAAAATGAAAGATGAGGTTATGGTTAGTCCTGATGCGGGGTACATGGGCCAGAGCACTGATGTGCAGTGTGTGGGTAGTTCAGAGGCATGGCTGAGTTCCTCCTGAGTTTCTATCTCAGTAGAAACCCTACCTCCCCTTTCTACCTCAGTACTCCCACAGAAAATCACATCACTTTACAACTCAGAAGACAAGTTTTCTATCAGCTGGTGTTATCACTCTAAGGGATTACACTACCTGGTAGCACATACTTGTGAAGAAAGTACCGATTTCAGACCAGGATCCCGTGTAGTGACTGACTATAGATTTCTATCTTCTACAGAAACTAGCTCTCACCAAGAAACAGTATTTAGAGCATTTTGTACTCCCCAAAATATGATGTATGAGGGAACCACCCCTGAAAGTCACCTGCAACTTCTCCCCTCTGAAGGTCAACACCAGGCGCTTATCTAAGAACGCTGCCAAAGCCAAGGAGTTGAGGTTGTGTTCAGACAGCCAGAAGTAGAGCATTCGGGACTCAGTCAGCAGCGACGGGGAGAAAACAGAGTCGCTGAAGACATCGGAGTAGTTCTTGTACAGGACAAGGCCCTTTAAAGGAAAGCAAGCATGTTGGCCACAACAAGCAGCAGGGAGACAGGACAAGATGTCAATACCTGCATTTTCATTGCAAGCCGAAGGCCTAGCTGGCTGGACTCAGAAGAGAGCGCAAGCTCCTCCGCTGGGCGAAAGGCTGGCATCAGCCCTTGCTGCAGACTTGCCAGCCCTCCAGCAAACATCATCATTGCCAGCAAACCTTTGGTCTCTGAGCAGCCTGGGTTACTTTACCTTGTGATGTGATTCTAGGTAATTTGCTTTTATTAAAGGAGCTGATGCAAGGGCGATATCAACGCTGATATCCTTATCCTGGACAAAATTTGCTGCAGGAAGAAAACACAAAAACCTCAGACCAGAAATATGACCTTAAGCAGAGCTTGCGACAGATGTTTTTAAGGACTTGCTGCAGAAGGTGACTAGGAGTTAGAAAAGGACACAGGGATGGGACTGAGGGGTCCCACTCCTTTGGGTGCTAGTGCTGATCCTGCTACTGCTCACTGACTCAGTTTCTCCACTGGGTAATAGGAGTAATTACTCTAGTTTTACATTCTGTTCCTTTTCGCTGATATTTGGGACTGGGAACCATTAGCAGGCAGATACAGATGCTGTAATATCTCAGCCCCAATACTCCAGTGCACATCACAGAACCATAGAACGGTTTGGGTTGAAAGGGACCTTAAACATCATCTAGTTCCAACCCCCCTGCCATGGGCAGGGACACCTTCCACTAGCCCAGGTTGCCCAAAGCCCCGTCCAACCTGGCTTGAACCCTTCCAGGGAGGGGGCAGCCACAGCTTCTCTGGGCAACCTGTGCCAGTGTCTCCTCACCCTCGCAATAAAGAATTTCTTCCTTATATCTAATCTCAATCTACCCTCTTTCAGTGTAAAACCGTTACCCGTCATCCTATCCCTACCCTCCCTGATCAAGAGTCCCTCCTCACCTTTCCTACAGCCCCTTTCAGTACTGGGAGGCTGCTATAAGGTTTCCCTGGAGCCTTCTCTTCCCTGGGCTGAACCCTCCCAACTCTCTCAGCCTGTCCTCACAGGGGAGGTGCTCCAGCCCCCTGATCATCTTTGTGGCCTCCTCTGGACCCACTCGAGCAGGCCCGTGTCCTTCTTATGCTGGGGATCCCAGAGCTGGACAAATGCTCCTGTTCTAGCTAACATCAGTCCTTCTGCAGCTATCCTACACCTCTGGGCATTACATAATGAAGGAGAAATACCTTATGAAATGAAATGTGTCTTTCAACCAGTGCAATCACTCTTAAAAACCAAACTGATATAGAAAATTCAAAACATAACAGTGCTAAGGTTTATTTTGCTGTTTGAGGGCTTGGGATCCTGTACACATTTTTGAAGGACTTTTTTGATGGATGTGGCTACTGCCCTGATGGAGCTCAAATGTTAAAAGTTGCACATAAAAAAATAAATCAGAAAAAACAAGGATATTTACCTGCTAAATCATGTACATAATTTGCCAGCACCTGGGCAAGAAAATTGATTTCATTGCACACCTACAAGAGGAAGAGAGGGGGAAAGCTGAAGGCAGAGGATAGGATTTTGGATTGTAGAGCAGAGCTGGGCCTCACGGTGAGATCTGTGGGCTGTTTGCCAGAGTCCAGCACCATCAGAGATCCCAGTGTCAGCACAACCTTTCATCTTGTCCGAGCTGGGTTTTTTTGGGGATTCTATTTCTTTGTCTTATTTTTTGCAAGCACTAAAATTACATTGCTATTATCTTGCAGGCATATGTGAGCAGAGGAGTGTGTAGCATACAAACCAACCTTTCCTCTGTCCGCAGGCAATGGCTGATCTTACCTCACTCTTGAGAACAAGCTTCAAAGTGAAGGAGATGAAGTCTGTGAAGAGCTGCTTCAGCCAGCCCGGTCTGTGTAAGACAGGGAGGATGGTCAGGGACCGCCCAGCGGTCCCCACGGGGAGTGACACTGGGGCTGAAGCACTCAGGGACGGGCAGAGGGGCAAGTGAAGCCTGATTTTGAAGGGGGATGGACTCACTCCTTGTCTCCTTGGAGGTGAAGCTTGAGTTTGTGGAAAGTCAGGTAGCAGTCTGAGGCATCAGCAGCCACTTGGTCCTTCTGGCACACTGCAAGGGATGAAAGAAAAAAGAAAGAAAATAGCTAACTTGCTACCGAGATGAGGAGGACGAGTGCACTTTGGCTGCCCCTCTGCAGTGATGCCCTGCTCCAGGTCTGCAGAGTTCCCCACACCTCCGGGGGGATGTTTCCAAATGATTCAGGACCCTGCAGAGTTGGGGCAGATGGGGCTACCTTGCACCCGGGTGGAGGATTTCTGCTCGCAGCTCCAGCCAAGCTAGTCTGCCGGACACCCTTCTTCACACTTCACTTGGATACCTGCCAGCTTCGCTCGCTCCTGTTGTCAGGCATTCAGTTGTTCCCTAACATCACCCAGAAGAACTTGGGCAGTGTGTGCAACCCACAAACAAGAGCGGGGAGGGAATTAAGTCATATTGCAAAAAGTTTGGAAATTGCGATATACTGTCGTTGAGAGCTTCACACAGCTCTCCCTCTGGGAGGTTACGAGGAAAATGTATTTTGAGGCACATGTAATAACCCACATCCCTTTCATCCCTTATGGGGGGTGGAGGAGTGTAGTTTGTCTCTGTCCTGTTCTAGTCTAAGTCTGTTGACCTTCCCGAGGAAGAGGCTTTGTTTCCCAGAGCACACCTTGACCTGGAGACAGCTAAAAAAATGGACTATAAGAACATTCAAACCTCCTGAACCAAAGCCCTCATTTGGCTCACTCTTTTGCAACATGTTTTTTCAAGTCATCCTGAACAGCAGGAGATGAAAAGTCAGTCCTGAAGAGAGTCCAGAAGACCAAACTGTTCTTCCTTTGCTGCTGGTGTAAATCAGCATCACTTTGCTGAACTGATTTATACCAGCTTCCTCTGCTTCGTCTGTTAAAACTGTGAGGGCTTTGAGGGCCACGTTGTCTCCTAGCCTGTGTGCACAGGGTGGCAGAGACCCACTTCCAGCCCCTGGGTGCTGTCTGATCCCCACGGAGGTGAGCAGAGCCGGCCAGGGCTCGCTGCCCACCACCCAGTCCGTCCTGCTGCTCTGGAGGAAGCACACACACACAGACTCCCCACAGCTAGCGATTCCCAGCCATTACTTACTCAGTTTAATGTTTATCTGGAGGTCAATGGAAGACTCGATTTCAAAATCAACTGAATGAAAAAGCTGCAAACTGTAACGGCAGAAGAGAGGATATTTAGCAGCCCGTGCTAGAAGCAGCTTCTCCCTGACCACCTGTCAGCTGCAGGGTGGGTTTTGTAGCACCTTTCACATCAGTCCTTGCACTATGGTGTGCAAAACCCCAGCACGCAGCAGCCTGTCTCAAATACTCTGGCTTAAAATCATTGCAAACCACCGCCTTAGCAGCACTTGGAATGGGACCATTAAGCCCCTTTTTCCCCACTCAGAGTTTATAGAGCAGTGAAGGAGAGTGGAGAAATCAACTTGTATGCTTTGGCCATCTTGTCTCCTCATGCAAGGAGTGACAGTGAGAATAGAAAGGCAGAAAGCAAGATGAGAAGAGCAGTAATAGCATATAAAATCCTGTCTGGCTTCGGCTGTAAGCAATGCTGCCGCTGCTAGAGATCCAGAGGAGCGTGCACCCTCCTGCACCCTCCACACCTACTCATGCCATGGGCCAGTCCTGCCTGCAGGCAGCAGCAGGACTGGGGCCATGGTGCTTGGCAGCAGCCAGCCCCCAGGTACTTACAACCAGGCCCCAGCGTAGCCATAGGTCAGAGTCCCTTTGAAGAAGGCTGTCACGTTTTTAATGGCAATGTGAATGGCATCGTTCTCCTTGAGCTCCACTTCGCTCTGCTCTATGGACAAGCCATTGACCTGGATGCTAGAAACAACAGAAACTTAGTTTGTCCCCAACCCTGAGTCTATTTTCTGTGACCGGGTGAGACAGGTTTGTTCTGAGGACATGGGGTCTCTGAGGGGCCTCTACCAATTCCAGACTCAGAAGCTGTTGCTTCTGTGCCTCCCCTGCAGTGTTCGGATATGAGGCCCCCCTGCCTTTGCTTTAAACCTGAAACACAGAGCAATGTGCTGCAGAAACAACCCCATTTTATTGCAGTGCTCTATGTCAGCCACAGTCACAGCAGGAAATCACAGAATCGTCTCGGTTGGAAAAGACCTTGAAGCTCCTCCAGTCCAACCATGAACCTCACACTGACCATTCCCAACTCCACCAGATCCCTCAGCACTGGGTCAACCCGACTCTTCAACCCCTCCAGGGATGGGGACTCCCCCCCCTGCCCTGGGCAGCCCATTCCAACGCCCAACAACCCCTTCTGCAAAGAAATCCTTCCTAAGAGCCAGTCTGACCCTGCCCTGGCGCAGCTTGAGGCCATTCCCTCTTGTCCTGGCGCTGGTTCCTTGGCTCAAGAGACTCATCCCCCCTCTCTGCACCCTCCTTTCAGGGAGTTGTAGAGGGCCATGAGGTCTCCCCTCAGCCTCCTCTTCTCCAGACTAAACCCCCCCAGTTCCCTCAGCCGCTCCCCATCAGACCTGTGCTCCAGACCCTGCACCAGCTCCGTTGCCCTTCTCTGGACACACTCAAGTAATTCGATGTCCTTTGCACCATTGCATTTGTTGTCCCCAAATAAAAGTTAACAACACAGCGAAACCCAGCCGTATTTGTCACAAAGCCTGGCCAAGTGACATCCTGCTGACAAGGGTGGCCCTGGCAGCCACGACAGTGTGTCATGGGCACCATCTGTCGGCAACAGGCCCCAGGAGCTCCAGCCTGCAGGGACAGAGCTCCCATCCCCCTTGTCACACATGTGTTCTATGCCCTGCCTTGCTCTCTGCCCACGGAGTCGGAAAAGCTCTTAAAATAATACATCAGCAGCCTAAATCTTAAGATGCAAATTGTCTGCAAGGCATAGATCTGAAAATGTGTCTGCCCTCATCTAGACCTTTGCTTTCACCAGGAATTGCTGGATCAAAGCTCCCTCTGAGGCCAGTTTCTGTTCCCCCCGTCTGCCTGCACCTCCCCAGCACAGAGATACTCACTTGGTCAGCTCATAGGCCACCTTGCCAAGGAGCCGCATGGACCTTTCCCCGGTGATATTTGGGAATTTGGCATTTCTGAACGCTGTTTGAATGACTTGCGCCGTTTCCTGGTTCACTGTGGGTGGAAGAAAAGGGCAAAGATATCAACTGCGGTCTCTCCTGGCTGCAAAGTTGGGTCCACACCCTGAATTCTGTAAAGCGCTACAGAAGAGTTCTACCCAAGGCATTTTCATTAGATTAAAGAAGCACTAGAAGTAGCTTCAGAGTAAATTTAAAAAAAAAAAATTAAAAATGCCTGACTTTAACAGCTGATGGCAGCTGGGGACAGCAGCATATGTGACTCGATAGTCACCAGCAGGGCTGTTTCCAGGGAATCAAGCCCAGCTTCCACAAACCTCACCCGCACCTTAGGGGCAGATTTTGGAAGGGTCAAGGCTGTGCTCGTCCTGACACCGCACAAGCTGTTGACTTTACCCCAGTGCTTTTCTCTGTTGCTGCTTGCTTGTATTGCAGTCATCTGTTGGGTCTCCAAAGGAAAACTTCTGAGACTCAAGTTTCTGTACCCATTTCCCTAACGTTATCCAGTCCATTCCAGCCTCAGGCACACACTTGTACAGGACTTTTTCTTTCTAGAAATACCCTCTCTTAGTTTGGCCCAGCACCCTCCTCTGCATGTACCACTGTTGGAGGGGATAGGACAGAACTGTTCCCACCCTTTGCAAAGCACTAATTATTCATCCCCACCCACAGAGCCCCCCAAATCCTTGCAAATAAACCCACAGCAGCAGAGAAAACCTGTTTCTCCCCTTCTGCACACTGACCCCAAGAGATGAGAAATCAAACACGCATTTGCTGTAGTTCTTCCATCACATCAGCCCCCAACGAGGAACAATGCTAAAACTCTGGGCTAAGGAGAGGGGTTGGGGACCACTTTCTAGCTCCTTTGAGAAGTTGTGCCTATTCAGCTCAGGTGCCCATGCTTGAATGCATGCTCCCAGGCAGGTGTTAATACATCTTATTAGATAAAGAGTTTCCATGAGAGCCAAGGAAGGAAGAAACTCCCTCACTTGGCTGATCTCTCACTAACTTCTCCTGATGGAGTGGGGGGAGACAGAGCCCCGTACAGCAGGCACTTACACAGCAATGCCGCGGGCTTGGTCATCCTGCAGACGATCCCCGTGACACGGTAAGGGAAGGGCCCAAACTCACAGGCTGCTGCTGCTGTGTGGACAAGCATTAGCAAGATGCCGAAGGTCCCCAGCCTCATCCTGCCAGCCCAGAGCATCTTCAGCCAGAGCAGAGAGCGCTGATGAGAGAGACTGATTCCTGACCGTGGCACAGGCTGCTTTCATACCTCCAAGCGGACCTCATTCGAAGCAGGACATGACCTGCTTCCTCCGGTTATCAAAACTCATCACACATTTCCTAATGTTCCTATAGTTTCCTTAACACTCCTCAAGTCACACACTGCCTTCCTCCCACAGCAGGCGCTTGGGCTGCAGGACTTGGCGCTCCTGCCAAGACTGCTTTAACTCAGGACATGCAGACATCGAGGCGCATGGAGAAAGCTGGAGGGGGATGGAGATTGTGAGGGGATAAAGTCAAGGGAGCAGCCTTGCAGTCAGCCTCCAGCCAGATCATCATTTGCTTTTCATACAGAAATATTCCATATTTCGCATTACTGCAGTAATTTCCCAGCAAAGCCCTCTTTGAAAGATACCTACATTAACTGCTCCCCCTTCCAGTGATTTTAGGCACACTGTGGGGAAACTGAGACACACTCCTGGGAAAGGGGTTCCTCCTGCTGGGTGAACCCACGTCTCCCACATCCCTGGAGAGCTTCATGACCACAGGACTGGGATGTTCTCTGCCTCTTGGCTGGATTTGCGGAGCATCTTTGGTTTGCCACCTTCCAGATGGGGAGGAACCCACTAAGCTGGGGCTTTTCATGCACCTAGCCTCTCAGCTGCTATTTGGAAAACATTAGAAACCCAAGTTCACATCCGCTCCTTGTTCACACCTGCCCTGCACACCACCGTCCCCCCACACCCCTGTTGTGGTGCTGGGGCCCATTCCAAAACGAGCTCCAGGACAAAACAAGTGAGGTTATTTCACCAACAAGGCTCACTGCAGCTCCTGTGAACCACTTTGCCAGCAAAGATTGATGGAGAAGGAAAGGTGAGATTTTGGCAATGCTGCAGGAACACACTGAACCCCCTGAGGAAGACAAGGTGTCAACCTCCCTCCTCTCCCTGGCAGATGCCTCGTCCTCCCTGCACTGGGTGAGCGCATTTCCTCCTGGGAGCCCCGCTGTCCGGCAGCCCCCACCCTGCTGCGCTGTTTTCTTCCTGAGTTGAGAAAGTGAATGGCCTTGGGTACCCCACGGGAGGCACTCACGGTCACTGACCTGCCGAGGGAAACCAAGCATCCACAGCCTTCCTCCAGACTTCTCCAGGCGAGCAGCATGGTGGCCCAGGACAGGCTGCCTGCTGCAAGATGATACTTCATTATAAATGAGCAATTAAATGTTAGAAGCACATATAAAGATAGCAGCTGTCTGACCAGCATAGCCCCTGTGACATGGCAACCCAGCATCATCATCTCAGCCGCCATGGGTTTCTTGCTGCCCCAGCTAGGAGGTGTCTTTGTGGGGAAGCTGAAAAGGGCACAGGTGTTACAAAAGGATTTAAATTCAAGAGGCTTTAACTTTGCAACCGCTCTGATTTCTGTCCTTCATCTCCTGGCTCTCACACGCCCAGCCCTCCCCAGCAGCTTGCAGTTCAAGGGATGTTGGTGCAGCAGCCAAGACCTGGGGTGAGGGAGTCCTACAGCCACAGCAGGAGGGGGCACCCCCAGGCGCAGCAGTGCAAACACATCAGAGGCAGCAAGGCACTTAAATTGGCAGTCAGAAACACGGTGCTGCTGGGAGTCATGCAAGCCTGTGTCCCCAGCACAGCTTTCAGCAGAGGAAGAACACGCTCCCATTTATTGCAGGGCACAAACTTGCGAGTGTTGTGTGCAGTTTAAGTTTTACTGGAACAGATCCAGAGGAGACACTGCAGCAGGGAAGCAGTCCCACTGAGGCTGGTGTCACTCACTGTAAATGGAAGCAGAGCAGGACCCAGGAAACCACAGCCACCCCTCTGCCCAGGGCAGCAATTCATACCAGCCTGAAGGGAAAAGCAGGGCATTTTGATGCAGGGCTCTTTGTCACTGGTGTCCCAGGGAAGATAACACAAAGACCAAAAACCCAGAGCCAGGGTAGATGTGGTGTGTTTACAGCCCCCTTGCAGGCCAGCTCCCCTGCCCTGTCACCGCTTCAGAGGCTGCCGCTGGCAGATGACCCGAGCTGAGAGCAAGGGAGGACAAGGGACTGCCGGGCATTGACCTCCAGCAAGAACAGGAAGACTGGAGACTTTCTGCCTACAATAACAAAAGCACATGGAATGTGGAGGTGCCGAAAGCATCCCTGCCCTGGAGTAACCAGGCAGAGGCCAGGGCAGCAGGGACACAGCAGCCCACCCCCCTCCTCCTCCCAGTGCAAGGTCAGGCTAGCAGGGGACAGGTCAGATTTAAAAACCCAAAGAAAGGTTAAATTCAGCTAGCAGGAGGCAGGGCAGGCTTTAAAACCCAACAAAAGATTAAATGCCCAAACTGCTGGGTAGTGCTTACAAAGGGGATGGTAGAAGAGGTTTTGATAAATATTTGCTGTGCAAGGCTTTATCTGAAGGCCATGCATGCAGACGTGTGCTCACCACCTTGCTGGGGGTTGTCCTAGGGCTGGGGTTGTTTTTCCCCACACTCTCCAGAGCAGAGGTACATCACAGTGCCATTAATCTTTGTGCTGCATTGACCCAAAGGTTCAGTGTTACCCTGCAGCTGCTTCCTGAGATAGCCTTCCAGGTAGCCCGGCTGCCCGCCGCCCCGTCAGCAGGACGGGCTCCAGCACCACCTCTGGGCCTCATGCAGCAGCTCAGCCCCAGGATGGCAGGAGGACAAGCCCACAGCCAGCTGCTTCCACCTCACACAGCAGCACAAGGCCATGGTCAATCCCACATCCAGCAGCAGCCCTTGGAGACCTTGGGTTGTGCTGTCAAGCCCCAGCAGCAGGACTCTTGGGTTGAAGAAAGACTCAGCTTTGAAGAGAGGTTATTTGTCAGTTAAAAACTATGACAGGCTTGGATGTTAGGCAGCAAATAAATTCAAACTCCAGTTTGTGAATTGTGAGATTTTAACAGACTATTGCTTGGGAGGGTAAACCACACATGAGGGATTTTTTTGAACAATGAAGTTCCACATGGTTTTCCATTAAATTCTCCTGAAACCAACCCAATTTCTTCTCTTCAGTATCACCCATAAGAACCTTCAAAACCAAAAAAATAAGCTGGCACACACAGGTGACCCTAGTTCAGCCCAGGCTTGTCACCACTGAGGCTGCCAAGGGCAGCTGGGTTGAAGCCTGGAGGAGCAGCCAGCTGTGTTCCTGCAGCACTGACTCTGCACTGCTAAACCCAGACTGAAAAAACCACAAATACAACTTTCAGTGCTAATATAAGAAATCTGGGTGGTTCTTCTGCAGCACAGGCCACTGAGCAGACACAAGACATGGGCCTAGAAGCAGTTATCTCCCAGCATCTGCCCAACCCTCCTTGAGCATGAACTGACTTCAAGGCCCTCACTGCAGGCTCGGGGCCCTGGCTGTACACCAGGCCAGCTTCATGGTATCATTCCACTGGACATTCAGACAACATTAAATACTAGCTGACATTTCAAGAGCTATTCTTACGAAGCAGAGGGGCTGGATGAGGCGATGAAGGCACAGTTGACATGTTTGGTAACACAATAGGGGGAATGGCCCTGGGATGGCCTCCAGCTGGCCTAACATGTCTGAGGAGAGAAACTTTGGATGCACAGCTCTGCAAATCCCACCAGCCTCACAACTAGAAATAGATCACAGGGCAAAGAGCAGGGGGAGGTTCTAACACTTTCCTGGACAAGTGCACAGCCACTGGGATGTCCCTGGCTGCTGAGAACAGGGACAACGAGCACGTGCACAATTTCTCTTAGGAGAAAAGGGGGAGTCACACACCCCCCAGCTTATCTGCCAAGCAGCAAGCTCATTCTCATGAGATTTTTGTGCCATGAGTTGAAGACAGGAACATACTCTTGTCACCAAGCAGGACTTCAGCAACTTCTGAAGTAAGCAGCCTGTTGGAAGTTTCTGCAGCAAGAAGGAAAATGTGTAAGACAAACTACATTTCTCCCTCAACTTGTTTTCCAGCAAGGACAGAGATCTACTCTCAGCTGGGCAGAGCTGACAGATCAGGAGACAGCAGCAGAGAAGCTAGTTTCATTCTGCTGCTCGCTTTGCCATGCTGTGAACCCTCACCACCCACCCACCCCCTGT